>NW_008794173.1:2950301-2957076 GCF_000699145.1 Aptenodytes forsteri | reverse complement strand
TCTTCTTGGTGCCTGCGGCTCCCGTCCCCTCCCTGCCTGTCACAGGTACCCCCGAGCCGGCGCGCGACAGGCAGAAGATGGTATTGTGTGGGTTTCTCTATAGAAACCATGGATGTCTACCTTGTGAATGTCTGCCACAGCCTAAATAGGACTTTCTGGATTATAGGCCTAGCCTGGATTATAGGATCAGCGTGATCCATAGCCTGCTCTAGTTTAAATAGGTTTAAGCTCATTGATTTGAATGGAGCATTGCTGCTGTATCCCGGGGGGGAATCGGGCCCTGGAGCAGGAGATGGCATCCTTCTGCGTTTTTTGGTACCAAGCAAAAAACTAGTGCATCTTCAGAGGCTCTGGTGGGGTTTTTTACTTGCAGTGCTGCAGTATTAATGGTAACGATTATGGAAATGGGTGCTGGTTTAATGCCAAGAAATTCAGGCTCTTTTTCAAGAGTTTATCTCCAAAAGTTGGATAAGCATGACTTGGGCTTCTGCACTGGTATATGCAGAAGGCCATGGGAGCAGAGGCTGACAGTTTTTAGTAAGTAGAGGATTTCTTTGAAGGAAATGGTTTGAATCCCGTGAACCTTACAGCGACATGATGTAAAAGGATCTTAACACTGAGTTCTCTGGTAAGTTCAGTGTTCCTAGATAAAGAAAAAGAAGGGAAAAGAAGAAATGGTCTTCATGCATGGCATGAACTCATGCAAATTCTCTTTTTGTACTGCGAATGATTTCTAAAGCTTGAGACTGCAGCATCCAAGTTGTTCCTCCCTTCTTCGTTTGTCTGTGTGCAAGCCAGCTTTTCTGGCTCTTTTTTCCCTCCCAGTAATGCTCTGATGATACAGTTTCCAAAACAGAACAACAGCTATCAGGACAGCTCTGTGCAGAGCCCCAACAAGCCAGTTTGTGCGCTAGAGCAGGAATGCTTGAAATGACAATGGGCTTCAGCTGTATTTTTCCATGAGGTTGTTTACTACAGTCAATCTGAGGACTTGTTTTTGGGTTTGTTGTTTGTTTTTTGTTTTTTAAGTAACAAAAAGAAATACCATGGCCAAGAGCATGGTTTAGGCAGTCAGGTGATGTAACTGGTGGTATGACATTACCTAAGAGTGTAGCAGTATTTTACCCTCATCTCAAAACGGTGCAGCGCTGTGTTGTTACCACTAATCAGCTAACTCATTAACACAATGAATTTTGAGTAACTGGGACCAAATAATTTTGTGCATTGCTTCTATTTCCATGTTTGGTCTCCAAAGACTTGTTGACTTAAGTATTTTACAATATTTACGCTCAGTGTGTATTCTTCTGAAAATCAGTATACCAGATGGATAGCTACATAGGAATTTTATGTAGAATCATAGAATAGTTTGGGTTGGAAGGGACCTCTAAAGGTCATCTAGTCCAACCCCCCTGCCATGGGCAGGGACATCTTCAACTAGATCAGGTTACTCAGAGCCCCGTCCAACCTGACCTGGAATGTGTCCAGGGATGGGGCATCCACCACCTCTCTGGGCAACCTGTGCCAGTGCTTCACCACCCTCAGCATAAAAAATGTCTTCCTTATATCTAGTCTAAATCTACCCCCCTTTAGTTTAAAACCATTCCCCCTTGTCCTATCACAACAGGCCCTGCTAGAAAGTCTGTCCCCATCTTTTTTATAAGCCCCCTTTAAGTACTGATAGGCTGCAATAAGGTCTCCCCGGAGCCTTCTCTTCTCTAGGCTGAACAACTCCAACTCCCTCAGCCTTTCTCCATAGGAGAGGTGTTCCATCCCCCTGATCATTTTTGTGACCCTCCTCTGGACCCGCTCCAACAAGTCCATGCCTGTCTTGTGCTGAGGGCTCCAGAGCTGGATGGGATGCAGTGCTCCAGGGGGGTCTCACCCACCATACATCATGCTTGGGGATTTACTCATGTGCACATTTAAGAAACACAGGGAAACACTCAGAATTTTCTCTACCCTTAGTATATTCCCAAGCCTTATCTAAAGCCCACAACATTCAGCAGCTTTTTATTGAAGCACTAATATGCTTTTTTCCAGGAGGTGTGTGCATGGGACTGCATATCTCTGTATTTTTAGTGAATTTACCAAAGTTGGGCCTCTTGCAGACTGAATGCAGGGGGTGAGGACTAGGAAAAAATTCTAGGATAAAGAGAATTTCCCATGCAAAAGCAGCCAGATAAAACACCCTGGCTTTCTAGCTTGCAATGCCTGCTATGAGCCACATCCATACATGAGAGTTCATGAGCGGCTGCAACTCCATCTGTAAAACAGTGGCCTGGACTTGAAGTTGTGCCAGACCTCTTGTATCATGGGGACTGTAAAGTTGGGATTCAAGATAGCTATTGGAAAAACAGCTATTTCAGATGCAGCAGTAAACTGAAAATGCAATTAAATTTAGCTTTATGTAGCATTTGTGCTTTTGATTATGCCAAAGCATGTATTTTTAAAATAAAAATGTTTCCAACTCTGTGGCATCATTGAATTTTTAAAGCTGGAAGGAGCTGGGGGTGACTCAGAAAGCCCTTTCATTCTCACAAGATTCTTTGCTTTAAAATCACGTGTTTGTTTTTTAATTGTGGGGCAGCCGCAGCTTTGCCTGAATAAGGACCGAGGGGCTGCGAGCATCTCCCGCTGCTGTGGGGCCGGCGCCCGGCCCCGGTGGGAATGGCTGGGGGACGGCACCAGGAGCTGGATGTTGTCCCGAGCCCCCAGTGTCCCTTTCGGCATAGGTGGGACATTTTGCTACGGCAGTTCCCTTCCCTCCCTTCCCACTGCCACTGTGCGCGGGGCTGTGCCAGCGCAGCAACGACCTTGTTTTTGGCAAGTGCCTTTTTACTGAGCCCCTCATGGGATTTTATACTTGGTAATTTATGTGAGAAAACTGTTGTATGGATGGAATGATGAAATCTTGTATTTGACTCTCACGCCTCTATGAAGGGAAACCCCCCAGCAGTGGCGTCTGCCAGTAATACAGTTTCCAGTTGCAGAACTAAAACTGTTCCTCCACTGCACAGATCACACAGCAGGCAGCAACCCCACGCAATTAACAGTAAAGCATTTTAATTTCACACAGTGACAGCGTTATTGTCTTCACGGGTCGGGAGGTTGAACTTGCTGGCCAGCTCCACGAGCCGTAGCCACCCGTGGCGGGCCTGATCCGGGCACCCGCTGCAAGAGGGCCCTTCTCCCCCTGCACAGGTGCCGTTATCATGGGCTGTGTCCGCAGGTACCGGCTGCGCGGCGCAGAGCCGCTGTTCCATGCTGTTGTTATTTGCTCAAATTAACATTTACAGGAGCAATGGGGTGAACTCTTATGGCAGCTGGCAGTCACAGGGTGAGTTTATTTTGACTGGACTTAGTGGTTTTGAGAACCGGTTGGAAATTTTCCTTTAACAGAAACTGAGAGAAAGAAAATAAGCAGGGGAAGGTTGAAAAGAAAAAAAAGCCTGAGTTTTCTGCTTATCGCATCTTTTGCTCCCTGTGCCCCAAGCATGATTTGAAGATCACCCTCAGCAGCTGTGCTCATCGCCCGTGCACCATGCAGGGCTGGGTGCTGCACCGGGCCAGCGGCACCAGGGAGCTCCGGGGAGGTCAGGAAGGGGGAAGGTTTCCTCGGCAGCTCCTGGACACACCCCGAGGGAGCCCAGACAAGCTCCCGTGCCTCCTGTGCAGGCTTGGGCTCCAAGGGAGGGCTCAAAATCGGGCAGTTTCCATGCAGGGCATGACCATGAGCACAGCGGCAGCCCTGGAAAGCTCTGCTGCAGGCTGGAGCACTGCCTGTGGGCAGCGGTGGCTGGGCTGCTCTGGGAGCTTGAACCTGTGCTCCTGGAGCTGCCAAAAAGCTTGCTCGTTGGTCTAGTAAAGCAGTAATTTCCTCTAAGAGCCTTGCCCTCACCCTGGCACTCGTCAGTTAGCATTGGGACACTGTCAAAGGCTAATGGCCAAAAACAGAGCCGCGCAGTGGTGAATGAGACGATGCCTGCACAGGCAGCCCGTGGCGGGGGAGTGGGCACATGCTTGGGGGTTGGTTTGGGTTTTTTTACTTTTTATCAAAGTGTTAGTGCTGTGTCAGCCACGATGTCTCCTGCGAGCCCGGGTGACAGGCATGCACGTGTCCCAGAGCTGGTTCAAGCCATTTAGCAGTTTTGGGGTCTGGGATAAAATAAGCTGGGCAGAGTCCGCTGGGGGCTGGGAACGGTGCGGGAGGGGGATTTGTGGGACTGCTCGGTCCTCGCAGCCTGCCCGGCCACGCTGCCGATCCCTGCGGTGGAGGCACCGTGGTGAAGCACAGCCCTGCGCCCGGAGCCTGTCCATCAGGTGTGGACCTGACCGAAGCCAGTGGGGACTGGGGCGACTCTCATCCCCGCAGGGTCCCTGTGCAACTGCCCGGCAGCAGCTTTGCTGCTGTCCCAGCACTGTTGGGAGCAGCCCGGCGGTGGCAGCTGGGGACGAAGCAGCCTGGGGCTGGCAGCCTACGGCGGGGCAGGAACCTGCTACTGAATTTGTTTTCAACCAAAGAGGTTTCTTTTTATTTCTCGCCTTTGGTGAATCTTTTGGGCTTACTAAAACAAGCATGTTAGCTGCCAAAGTGTGACAGCCAAAAACCAGGGTCATAGATGAGAAAATACATGGAAGAGTTGTATGTTGCATAACTGGCGAGGTTGATGCCAAACCCCAGTGAATGATTTCCGTCTCCAAGCTGCCCAGGAGGGAAGCAAAACTTTGTGTGGATGGGGATGCTGTCAGTCCTGGTTTCCCTGGACATGTCTTCACGGCCGGCCTGTCTTGGCAAGCGGCAAACCGGTTGAAGCTGCACACAAAGCTCTGACTGAAGCTTGTCCAGCCACAAATCCAAGGGAAATGGCTGCTGGGGAGGTCGCAGGCTGGGTAGGAGACAGGAGAGGAAAACGATGGCCACAGGGAGCTGCCTGCATGCTGAAGGCAGTGTGGGGCCAGGGGCCACCCCACCACGGCCAGTGGGTGCACATGCACCCAAGGCACACAGCAGCATCTGTACCTCTTGAAATTCAGTCCCCTCTTTGGATGGGGAGGGGTAACACTGCAGCCCCCTTTCATGAGAAAGTGGAGATGCTCCCTCTCACTGCTCTCGATGTGGGGCTTGTCCGTGTCTCGTGTAACCAGCCCCTGGCTCCCCGCCACAGCTGCAGTGCTCCCGTCCGGGCTCCGCTGCCAGCAAGGCAGGGGAGGACCCTGCCTCTGCAAGTGGGATGTGAGCAAAGGGCCTAGACTGTAGCCAAGACACTTAAAGTAAAACTAATGAAAACCTTCCATGACTTAGCCTTTTAAATCCAAAGTTCAGTCCTCAAGGCGTATGATCCTTCACCTCGACAGTGAGCGGCTCATTAAGCTGCTCCTGCACTTCTGAATCAGAGCAGACAGAGTGTTAGGAAACGCAGCCCTGGGAACAGTTTGGCATTGGCAAGGGGGCAAACAGGATGAATCCTAGGAGAGCTCTTTCACAGCTTAGCATTTATGATTCACTGTTGAAATAAAATGTATTCTGCAATTACACACCACTCTTTGAGGCGCTCAGCTGCCACACGTCTAAGCAGCACAATTGGCATAAGGCTCTTTTCTGCACTAGAAGTGGTTCAGTTCTAGTCTGTGAAGAAATTAGTGTCTGTGTAGCTATGAATGACGCCTCATCTGAGGGCAAAGAGGAACAGTGGCTGCTCTGTCTCACCTGAGGCGAGCGTCTCACCAGCGCTGCCATCCCAGCTGGGTCCTGAAGCAGATTTACCATCTCTCAGTGCCCTGCAAGATGCTAAAGGAGCCGCTCAGAAGCCAAGGGCAAACCTCTCCTTGACTCCACTGGAGCTAGGATTTCACCCCTGGTCACCTCCTCCTACAGAACTCTCCCGAAAAAGGCAGAACAATGAAAAAAAAGCATCGCACATGGTGAGTTGTTATACTCAGCGATTCCCACAGCCGTTTTATTGCCTGAAGGAGGAAGAACGTGAACCCTGGAGGGAAGAACTTGCCAAAGTATTTCACATTTCTACATCTTGTATGGAGCTAAAGGTTCCCAAAAATCTTTAAAAATAACTACAGAGATGTTTATTCAAGGCCTAAGGCTAAGTGGAGTTTGAGATGTGGCTTTCGGGGGATGGCAGCACAGGGGAATGAGCACCAGCCTGCCGCCTTTTGCTCGGAGTTAGGGGGCTGCAGCAGCCAGGCCAGGCGGGTTTCTGCTGAAGCCACCTTTTTGGTTAGAAGGCCTGGGAGTGACTCAGTGGCTGCTGCCGCTGGGCTCAGGGAGGGGGAGCTGAGGTGGTTAGATGCTCTGCTGAACACTCCCCCCTGCACTCTTAGGTCCCTGCTTCCCTTGTAGGGGGCCTGAGTCCAGGGAAAAACAGTGAGAAGTGCTGCTGAGCTAGTGGCACTGATGGCAAACGATGTCAAACATAGCCACCTTTTTTTTCTTTTATAGAAATGGTTTAATAATACCCTAAAATAATCCTCCTGAAAGGAAAAAAAAAAAGTTCTTGGTGGTTGTTTTCACTGCCAAGCAACAACAGTGCGAGCCTCCCATGAATGAGACGGTGCTGGAAGTTACAGCGGGAGATTTGCCGAGAGTGCCTACGACCAGCGGCTCCGGCAGCTGAAATCCAGCTCCCCCGAGGCGCTCGAAACCCCCAGGGCAGAGCGGGCACCTACCCCTCTGTGAGTGGAGCCCTGAGCTCGGCAAGGCGTTTCTCACCGCCGTCTGTGACATTCTCTTGCAGCGCCTGTCAGGCAAAAAGAGCGTTTC
>NW_008794173.1:2929599-2949759 GCF_000699145.1 Aptenodytes forsteri | reverse complement strand
GCGGGACCCCGGCGCTGCTCCGGGGACCTGCCCGGGACCCGGCGCCGGGCTGTTTCCCGCGACCCCGTCGCGGGTGGGAGCGGGGCGGCAGGGATGCCCCCCGCGGGTGGGTGAGCCGGCCGCTCTCCCGAGCTGGGAAGGGCACGGGGAGAAGATGCTGAAACGGGGTTTGGGGTACAGCAGCTCTGGGAGGGCCGGGACGGGGACACCGCGTCTCTCTGCCGGCCCTTTCCCCTAATCCTCCTCCTGCGCTTTGGTTTTGTCTGGGGGCAGGAGCCTGCGGAAACGTCGGGTGCCCTGGGAGGGGACAGGGTGGAGCCGCCGGAGAGCCCTCCAGCCCCGGGGACGGGGACGGGGACAGGGACGGCCAGGCTGCCTCTCGGCGGAAGGCAGGGACGGAGCGGCACAGCCCGGGGAGGTGAGCGCCGGGAGAGGAGAGCCGTAGCGGGGACACGGCTGCCTCAAACGGGGACGCGTTCGCAGAGGATCTGCCACCCGCCCTCTCTGCTACCAGGCTCTATGTGGGACGGAGCTGGCCATGGAGAAGTTGTACTTTGCGGGGAGCAGCGTATGGACGATCAACAGCTCTCTGGGGAACGGCAGCCTCTGCCTGGAGAACCAGACCTCCGGGAGGAACAGCACCACGGACCCCCTGAAGAGGAACGAGGACATGGCCAAGGTGGAGGTGATGGTCCTCTGCCTCATCCTGTTCCTCGCCCTGACCGGCAACCTGTGCGTGCTGCTGGCCATCCACACCACTCGGCAGAAGCACTCCCGCATGTACTTCTTCATGAAGCACTTAAGCATCGCTGACCTGGTGGTGGCCATCTTCCAGGTACTGCCCCAGCTCATCTGGGACATCACCTTCAGGTTTTATGGGCCAGATTTCCTTTGCCGGTTGATCAAGTACTTGCAGGTAGTGGGGATGTTTGCTTCCACCTACATGCTCTTGCTGATGTCCCTGGACCGGTGCTTGGCAATCTGTCAGCCGCTGAGGTCTCTGCACAGGAGAGCGGACCGGGTCTCTGTCCTCCTCACTTGGCTGCTGTGCCTGCTGGTCAGCATCCCTCAGATCCACATATTTTCTCTGAGGGATGTGGGAAATGGAGTTTACGACTGTTGGGCAGATTTCATCCAGCCCTGGGGACCTAAAGCCTATGTCACCTGGATAACCCTCATGGTCTACATCATCCCCGTGTTGATGCTGAGCATCTGCTATGGCTTAATCAGCTTCAAAATCTGGCAGAACGTGAAGCTTAAGACGGCTCACGGGCCCAACGCAGGTCTGAGCTCTAGCTCCAGCAGCGGGATGGCGTTTGCCAGGGTCAGCAGCACCAGGCTCATCTCCAAAGCCAAGATCCGGACAGTCAAAATGACCTTCATCATAGTGTTAGCTTTCATAGTGTGCTGGACTCCCTTTTTCTTTGTGCAGATGTGGTCTGTGTGGGACACGAACGCTCCACAGGAAGGTATGTCCTCTCCCCTCCCATAGCCCTACGTTTGCATGGACTGCTTAGCTCAGCGACTGCAGGGACACCGACAGCAGACCCGTGGGCTGCGAGCGACAGCCAGAAACTGCTCCGAGCCGCATCTTGAACATGGAAAAAACACCCAATAGGCAGCAGTGGCTGTGCCTGAGCTTCCCTGGTGCAGGCGAGGGCTAGCTTAGCCCCCGGCAAGTTCAGGGCCACCATAACTCAGGGGTTGGGATGTGTGGATGGTGGCTCCGGAGGTTTTCACTGTCCCCGGGTGTGCGAGCCGCTCTGGGTTCCCCAGTGGTTTGATTGCCAACCGTGGGTGCTGGGGCATGCCAAGAGCTGCCCCATGCTCAGCCCCGCGCTGGCCGCATGAGAAAACTGTGCAGCATTAGTGCCTGACTTCGTTTCTTTTGCTGTATCATTTTGTCCTCACTGACTTCTTTGCTTTCTACTCTTTTGCCCTCTTTTCCCTCTCCTCCCGTTTCCATCCACCCTGGGACTGTGCTGCTGTTTTATCTCTGACTGGAGCACGGTTCCTGCAGAAAGCCACTGATTGATGAGCAAAGGCTTTTCCTAAAGGACGTGGTGTCACTGATTTGCTGTTTTTTATACTTGGCGGTGGCTGCTCCTGTCATCACTACGGTTGCAGACAGAGTAAAATATATTACCCTCCTTGGTCTCGCATGCTTGTAGCTGTGCAAGTCTGTGCTGTCCCTGGGCGGAGGTGGCCGATGGTCCCTCTGCACCCTCAGGGAGAACCGGCTGGGAAAGCTTAAAAGAAAAACTCTGCACAAGTTTGTGAGGTGGGAGAAAGGACGAAAAAGTGCATCCAGGGACAACTCCTCCTTGGACAGACTGACCCAACTCAACAGAAATGCTGAGTCTGGGGACGTCGAAGACCGATGAGGAGCTGCGGCTCCCTCCCGGCTCCCCCGGCAGCCCCGCCGTGGCAAGGGCTTCGCAGTGGAGGGCACGGCTCGCTTACATCGTGCACTCTTATCCCTTCTTTAACTCTATTCCAGCTATACATTGCTCTGTGGAAAACCTGATGTCTCCTGCAGCCCGTGCACATCTGTTCTCCCATAAACTGAAGCTGGTAGCCTGGCTCCAGCTATCCTAACTTGCCTTTATTGCTTGCTTCTCTCTGCTTCTTTTATTTCAGGTGGAGAAGTGAAGCACAGCTTTTTGAACCTCCCTAGGTGCTCCAGGCAGCCGTCTCTTGGTTTTCCACCTGATTTAGGCTGGTTAAAACTTCTAGTTTTTAGATACGTCCTGGGATGAAGCAGCGTCTCTCCTTTTTGCTATATTTCAAATCTGCAATCTCAAGGGCTTCCACCTGACTCATTGGCAAACAAACCTCTGTCGCTCTGCTGATTCCTGCGGCGAGGAGCGGGGGGATGGCCGGAGTGTTCACAGATCGCACCCTGCCTGCTGCTCCAGGAAGCTTTCCCTTGCTCGCCCTGTGCAATTGGCCCTGAGATGCCTTTCCTTTTCTGCTTTGCTTTACTTTTAGGGAACGAGGGAAGCTCCAGCCTTGCTGAGTTGTAGCAAACTCCCCTTTCCTTCACATTTCCTCAGGAGCCCGTGTCTGCAGTAAAGGGTGGGAGTTTTGCCAGAGCATTTGCTGGAGGCTTTCATGGCACAGGGAGGAAAAGCCTCGGGCGGACTATTGCGGATAGCGAATGCTGGGAGATCCCAGCCCTTCCTCGCAGGTCCATCCTCCTCCTCGCTGGCTGCCCAGGGACACGAGAGGGGTGGCGGGGTCAGACCTCTCTGCAGAAGAAATGGGCTTTGCCTGCTGTGTTCCTGACACTGTTGCCCTGCGTCCCAGATTTCTTTTCCTTTGCACGGAGGCTTGGGCTGCCTTGGCTGGGCAGCATCGTGGGGCACCTGGCAGAGGTGTACCCCGCAGCAGAAAGGGAATTTGGCTGTTTCTCATCTTGCAGGCTTTGCAGTCTGCATGGGCGTAATATCAGAGAAGGAAGAGAAGCAGGCGGGCAGGGTGCTGGCTGTGCAGCCTGGCAGCAGCAGGGCCCTGTCACGGCTGCAACACTGATGGGCTGCACCCCAGGAGGTGATAAGCAGATCACAAAGGCTGTGTGATGGAGGGTCACCTGCTTAAGAAAATGTTTGGTTTTCTCCCCATAGGATGTCGTAAAGAGTGTTCCCTGGCAAGGGAAAGTCTGTTTATACCTACTTGAATCCTAATGAATCCTGAGCAGGCACCCTGCAGTTCTCTGCCCGTGCATTGCATCCCGGAGTGTGGTGAGATGCAGATCTTGGGCGTTAGCAGAGGGATGCACAGCGCTTGGTCTGCCGTCGGAGGGGCTGGGGGTGTCAACGAGGTATCATGTACCCGGGCCAGGCAGCGGTGATCCCCACCTTTGCTGGCCATGCAAACCTACAGCCTCTGTAAGTGTGGGTTGGAGCTATAGGTTATGATTCAGGTGTTGGCTTAAGTACCAGGGATCCTTCACAAAACATTAGTTTAAATGAGGTTTCTGCCGCACACACCTTACAGATAATTTATATGTGGCATTTTGAGCTTTGAGTCAAAGTTGGCTTAAAGCATCTGTGAAGATAATAGCGAGCTGTGGAGGCAGGGATCCTTCACAAAACATTAGTTTAAATGAGGTTTCTGCCGCACACACCTTACAGATAATTTATATGTGGCATTTTGAGCTTTGAGTCAAAGTTGGCTTAAAGCATCTGTGAAGATAATAGCGAGGCTGTGAAGCAGTGTAACTCTGTTATATTGGTCCCTTAATCTTGGGAGCTGGTGCCCTGAAATGTGGGCTGTGAGTGACAGCATCTATCTGTATGTGGGAATTAGTGAACAGTTCTCATTTCATTTCACTTCTGTAGCAGTGTTTGCAGCAGAGGTCCTGCAGCCCTTCCCCAGGCACAGCCTCCTGCCTCTGCCGATCCCTCCTGACAGCGCAATATCCCCAACCCTGGTGCAGAGGGATGTTCGGAGCCTGGGGAAAGGGAACATCTGTGAGGGGCAGATCTTGCTCTTTGCAGCACTTCTCGGGGGTCTCTGGCAGTCCTGCCGGGGAGGGGAGAGATCCATCCTTAAGACCTGCCCTGCAGTAAGCTCCATGAAATTCAATTTATCTCCTGCAGAGAAAGAAGAGCTGAGTCAGCCATGGCTGGATTTCTTTAAGTGGATAGAAATGTTATGATGTATTTCAGGTCTTGTGTGTAGGACTTGTAAGCCGTTCCCCAAGGATTTCTTTTAGCGTATGCTTGAAATTAAAAGCAGTTGGATCAGACATCACTAGAGCAGGAATTATGCATGAGTTGGTTAAAGGTGACTTTGGAAACTAGTATTCATTATTCACACTTCTTTTCTAGTTTAAAAACTGTGAGTGGATTTTTGCAGAGGCAGAAAGGGACCAGAAACAGCCAAACCCAAGCATGCATCCTTACTGCAGGCATGTGCCCTGAGAGCACAAGGAGACGAGAAGATGGACTGAAAACACGGGGAGCAGAATAAAGGCTCTGTCCCTGCCCACAGCCTCTTCATGGAGATGCTGCCCCGTGGGAGGCCAGGGCTGCCCCTCCTTGTCCCGGCTCGGCCAGGGCCGGCTGCCGTGGTGGGTGCGAGTCCCACCGTCCCCTTTCTCACCAGAAGGCGCCGGTCTGACCTCTCAGGTGGGACAGTCGGGTACTTTGTACTCTGGGAATGGAGAACAGCAGCCAGAGACTTGACTTCCTGGCACCGTGCCGCCACCATCGCCTCCTGTCCCTAACGCCACACTTGCAGCCAGGAGCCATTGCCAGGCTCCCGGGCTTCCTTACTGAGACGGGAATGGCCGCCGTTTCCCCGGCAGAGCGCACACTTGCAGCCAGGAGCCATTGCCAGGCTCCCGGGCTTCCTTACTGAGACGGGAATGGCCGCCGTTTCCCCTGGCAGAGCGTCACAGGAGAAAATCAATCCAGAGGAAGAAAAATGCCACTGTTTCCTGGGGCTGGGAGAGTGCCGAGCAAAGAGGCATGGATGGGGCCGGGCTGGTGGGCACTGTCCTGTCGGCTGTGTGTTGGTGGTGGGGACAGCCCAGGAGCAGGGGACACCCTGGGGCCAGGGGGGGAGCATGGCTTCCCCATGGCCTTAGTAGATGAACGCTGCTAGTCAGCCCCAAATTGGCTGCTGGTGGGGAAAAACGAGCCACCCAGCTCTTTTTGTTCCTGGTCATGCTCTTTGCCATGGCAACTCCAAGAGGCCACGCTCCCTCCTCCTTGCTATGGGCACGATAAAGGCAAATTGTGCAGATGATGATGGGGGCAGCTCTGCTTCTTCCCAAGGCATTTCTAGGGTAACGCTGAGCAGGCATCAGTGCAGGAACTGAGCAGGGGAAACACAGCTCTTCTGGGGGAAAAAAACCCCTAAAAACAAGTTGCTTAAACCCAGACTTGCTTCCCCCCTTTTTATTCGCCAGCTCTTCTTTACTGATGTACTGACTGTGGTGTTCCTGCAGGCAGGGCAGCCCGTCTCTGGCGTGGGAGGAGGCGTCACGGTGCTGGCAGAGCTCGGGGGCTCTCGGCAGCGCCCGCCTCAGCGTGTGCCTGGTGCCCGCCCCCCCAAGGGTAGTGGTTGTTGCCGCCCGCACTGTGCCCTGACACTGCTGTGCTTTCTGCCTTTCAGCCTCCCCCTTCATCATTGCCATGCTCCTGGCCAGCCTCAACAGCTGCTGCAACCCCTGGATCTACATGCTGTACACGGGGCACCTCTTCCACGACCTGATGCGGCGCTTCCTCTGCTGCTCCACGCACTACCTGAAGTCGCGGCCGGCGTGCGACCTGAGCGTCAGCAAGAAGAGCAACTCCTCCTCCTTCGTCCTCAGCTGCAAGAGCACGAGCCAGAGGAGCTTCATGCATCCATCCATGACATGAGGGCATCGCCGGCTGGGACCTTGCTCCGCCGCCGTGCTGCCCGCCTCCAGCGCTTCCCTGTGAAAAGCTGGAATTCAGACAAGCAAGGGGTTTCTATATAAATATGTGTATATATGTCTGTGCGCGTGTAAGCATGTACAGCGGTCATTATTTAACTGAGGCGGGAGTGGGGGCAGGACTTCTGTGGTCCAGGTTTCAGTGCTGCCTGGGACTGGATGCCAGGAACCTGCTTCTGAGCCCCCAAACCACTGACATTGGTGGCTTTTAGATACCACCGGGAGGGGTAGTTTTTGCCCCGAACAATCCCGCGCTGCTGAGGCAGGTGTGCTACATCCCCGTCGGATGCAAGGGGCTGCAGCACAGGGTGATAGGTGCCATGCCGGGCACGCGGGCATCAGGCACCCGGCCCCACCACTGCCTGCAGCAGGAATCCCGTGGGATGGCAGCGCCTGGCTGGGGCAGAGCCGCGGGCACTGCTCTCTCGACATGGGTGCACTTGCTTCGCTTGAAGCGCTGTGGGGCAGAGGCAGCCCCATCCCTGCATCCCTGCACGGTGCCAGCCCTGCTTCCCCCAGCCCGGGCCTGCCGGTGGCACTGCCAGTACAGAGCAGGGCAGTCCTGCTGCCACGAGCTGGGAGGAGCAGCGGGGACAGGGCTGGGGACAAGCCTCCTGGGGGGCAACACTAATGCCTGGGTGTCCCTAACCCCCCCCCAACTCTGCTCCGTGTGCTGTGTGAGGCGGCGCACACAGGTCAGCAGGAGCCAGGGGAGCGGACACGACTGCAGGGTCAGGGGATCTGTGCAATAACACATTTGCTGACTGTGCTCAAAAGCTTCTCCGAAGGCAGGCATGTGGGATTACAGCTGGACTCCATGGAGTTTAATGGAAAAACTCCTGGTGAGTCCCCCAAGGCCAAGCTTTTGCTTTGGGTTTACTGCAGATCGCATTTAGTCTTTTACACCAATGCAATTTTCTTGCTCTGTAATGCACAAGGTCATGCTTATGGCATGGATTTTTTACTGTTAAGAAATACCTGTAAATAAAGTTTTCTGATTGTGTCTTGATGGAAAGCGGGAGGGGAAGTGCAGAAGGAGCACTCAACTAAGAAAATGAAGGAAACGGATGGGAAACAACACTTTAAACACAAGACTCAAGTATACTCAAGTGTAACAAAGCTTTTGTTTATAGAGTACCGCACCAAGCACTTAAGATCTGCACAGCACTTTATTCCATAGCATGAAGCTAGCTGTGACACAGCCTTTGGCGGGTGGGACAGCTGGGGTGAAGTGCAGCTCTGGCTGAAGGCAGCGGGAGCTTTCCCGTGAACTGGGTGGCAGTGGGATCCAGCGACTGCAGACGGACGGTCCTGCCTTTGCTCACGCCGCCTCCCGGATCTGCAGCCGGGCGGGGATGTGCAGAAGCAAGACCTGCATGCAGTCAAAGGGTAATGTGATTTGGCCTTATGTGTTGGGAATGAATATGAAAAATGCATTTAAATGTGTACTTTATTTTTTCACTGTCATCAACAGGTACATTTTCACCTTTCACGTCCTGGCATTCCTTTTACTTTTTTTGTAGTAGCTTCAAGTGAGCTCTCAGCACATTTGCTGAACACGACCCAGCAGATTCAGTCTCAGCATATTTTACCAGACTGGTTTAAATCCTTAGGAAAGCACATAGCATTTTCCTCCCACGTTCACCTTCTTTCGCCTTGGCAGTAATAAGCTCCTGCACAAAACAAGGAGGGAGGGTGTCCCGTTTCATCGTGAACCCGGGGACTTGGCGCATCCTCTGTCTGCCAGGAAGGAAGCGCAATGTGGCGATGGATTTTACCAGGACTGATGCGGAGGGCAAGGAGGAAGCTTTGGGAGAGGCAGGGCATTGCCTTGCCAGCCTTGGCTGCAATTACTGGCTGTGGCTACGTGGGCAGGCAGGCGGGGCCGTGCCCCCACGTGTGGGGGGGTGATGCTGCAGCCCATGGCCAAGTTCCTGCGCTGTCCCCAGGCTGCGGCGAGACGGGGGACGGGGAGAGGAGCTCCAGGTTTGTCACTGTGGAAGGATATCAAACACACTGCCGAAAAACTTTTCATAAGGGTCAAAAGCAAAGTAGAGGTGCTGACGCGTGAGCGGCCTGTGCTCCATGTGCGGGGAGCACATAGATCACTGCGGTGGGGAGATCAGAATTTTGGAGGTTTTTTGGGTTCAGGCTGTGAACTACTAGAACAAAAAAAAAATTAAAAAGAATATAATCACAGTATTGTTTTAAATTATTTTTATTCCCACAAAAAGCTTTAAAAAATGCTCATGATAAAGTGTTTTTGGAGACTTTTTTCCCCCTACAAATATCTAAATATCTTTTTTTATTTTTTGTATCACTCCATCCATCTCTAGGCCCGGTGTTGCTAGAGCATGGGTGCTATATTGCTATGGGATAATGGAAGTCCACAATCCCAAGCCATTGGAAGAGCACCAGTAGAAAATCTGTCTCTTTCTTGTCCTCAGCATGGCACTAGAAGAGACTTTGGCTCCAAGTCTTTGTTGGAAGCCAAGGGAAAAAAGCACATGAATACAACTGAGAATAACCTCTCAATGACGAGACCTCCTGGGCCCTGATTCAGCAAAGCACTTAAGGTCAGAGCCAAAAAAGCATTTAAGTGCCTCAAAGTTAAAGTACGGCTTCATGGAAGATAGACTAAACAAATTAATTGACAATACAGAGGAGGAAAGAGCTCCCAACTGGACATTTTTCCCCTCGTCCCTGTGTTTTCACTGGAGCCGGAGCGGCTGGGAGCAGGCAGTGTCCCGGAGGAGGCTCCTTCCTCTGCTCCCGCAGGCACATCTGGGTGAGCCCTGGGGGATGCTGTGGGAGGGGGACCGGCTGGAGGGAAAGGCACAAGGCAGCGTGTCGGATGCAGGTCTCCTCCAGCGCCGGGACGGCAGCTAAAGCAGGAGCAGAGGGACAGCCCTCGCCGCGTAAGATAAATGCATTGCTGTAGGCTAGAGCTTACCCAGCATCAAACAAGCAAGCACGTAGTAAATATTGTCCTTGAGAAACAAGCCAAAGCTTTACTTAAAGCCAAGCTTGTCATTTCTCAAGCAATATTATCAAAGGCCAGTTGTTATCGTTACTCCCCATGGTGCTGCCCAGCTGCCCTCTCTGCAGCCCCAGCGCGCTCACGGGCGACGCGGCCCAGCTGCCCTCTCTGCAGCCCCAGCGCACTCACGGGCGACGCACAGGACAGCTGCCCACCTGTACTGTACTGCCCGTTGAATCCTGACCACAACCCATAACGATGTCCCATAATTAAATAGTGAGTGTCACGCTGCCACAAGTGGTTTTGCAATTGCTGGTGGCCCAGGCCCAGCACATACTCCCAGGAGGCAGACACAACTTTTCATGCACTAATTGATCTGGATTTCAAAGCTTTGCTGAAATGCAGAGACACATGAAAATAAAAGTTTGTTTTCACTATTCTATCCACAAAACTTTTGTGCAGTGTGATTTAATACAGAAGCTTCCACAACAACAATTATTTGCAGCAAATAATAATTCATATGCAAGTATTTCTCTTAGTGTCATGCTAGACCGAAGGGATGGAGAAGCAGGCAGGGTTTGGTCTGTTGTCCAGCAGCATCTCTGCACCCTTGCTTCTTGCTCTGCAGCTGCAGGTCCTGGCCCAGAGCTGTGGTCCAGGAGATGCTGCGGTCCCTCCTGCAGGAGCAGGGCATGATGCCGGGGCGTCCTGGAGAGCAGAGGGCTCTCCCTGGGCTGCTCACTGAGCCTCGATGGGCTTCTTTTCTCCTAAAGCTGCTGGCTTTGGGATGGAGTAAGGAGCAGCCCAGCATGCCTCCATCTGCAGGGAGCATCCCCGACAGCCAGCTCTGCCGCGGGGCCCTGCTGCACTGCGCAGGTCCCTGGGCACGGGTGTCTGTGTGCCAGAGGGCAGGGCATGCTGCAGGAGCCAGGGAAACCTGTGCAGAGGGGTGGTTGTGTGCGGGCTGGTTGGGGCGGCTGTAGGGACCTAGATCTCCTTCCGGAGAGCAACTCTGATGTTGCTGCAGATCTTGGAGAGTGCCTCAAAGAGCGGGTCGCAGAAGGTGTGGATGCAGAGGGAGTAGATTCGGCTGACACACTGGATCTCTATCAGGTAGCTCTTGATGCAGGGCACCACTGCCCAGATGTGACAGAAGGAGATGAGGGCAAAGAGGAAGCCCCAGACGACTGCCAGGGGGATTCCCAGGATGGCAGAGAGCAGCCGGTAGCACCAGTACTTGCTGACGGTGAAGGTGGTGTAGCTGGTTTTCCAGACGCCGTCAAAGCTGTATGTTCCCACAGGCTCAGCTATCACATCCTCAAAATCCACCTGGGGGGAGAGAAGACGGAGGTAGGGGGGCTGCGGGGGAGTTAGCAAGGGCTCCAGTGCAAGGACGAGGATCCGCTGCAACGCGAGAGGAGAGCCCGAATAGGGGGGGCTGGGGAGAGCCAGGGCTGTGCTGGGGGACACACACGGATCCCCTGCACCCCGCTGAGCAAGGATGAACCCTGTGGTGCAGCAGGAGAGCCCCTGCCCTTGCAGAGGTGCAAGCAGGAGATGGCGCAGGGCTCCCGGCACTGCCTGGCACTGCCTGGCTTCAGCCCGTGGGCAGCATGGCACGCAGGCTTAACCCATGGCACAAAAACCCAGGCTTGGCCGCCTCGGGACACATTCCCTGGTCCCAAACCCTGAGCTGTGGACGGTGCTTCCAGGTGCTGGGGCCAGGCACGAGCCCTCGGAACAGGAGCTGTGCGTGGGAGTGTTTACTCCGGAGGAGGCAAGAGCCCGTTCTGCCCTTTTTTAGCATGCAGGGACATGGGCTGCCTGCCCGGCAAGAAGGTGGTTTGTGCTAATAAAAATCCAACAGCCCTCTTGATTTACGATTTATTTATTTATATATGTGAAGACAAGGTGCCCAATTCTGTCTGCCTGCATTCTGTCTGAAGAGGGAGAGAGATCAGCTCAGCCATGCCCTTACAGGGATAGTGCTGTTATGTGCAGGCATTGGGAGTGTCTCTGAATGACAAATATTCTTAAAACCCTCTGAACTATGCCTAGCGATCTCATTGTGGTGTAACTCATTTCTAGGGAATATGTGAGCCAAGCCATTTGTCTTGAAAAATAGCATGGCCTTTCCTTGGGAAGCTAATGTGTCTGTTTGTAAATTTATGTTAAATTGCAATATTCATTCTGGTTTTGGAAGCACTTTGATCATAAAATCATTCTGCGTTGTCTTTAATTTCCCGGAGTGGAATATTGACACAGACTAGGAATCAGCAGCCAGGTTAGCTGGTCCTGGAGCTCCTGTCAGCAGCTCCCGGGAAAGCCCTGCTGCCCAGGTGGGCTGGGAACCGAGCAGCAGGTCACTGCACAGCTGCCTGAGTGCCTGATGAGCTAATCAGGGGATCAATTAATGAAGGGAGCAGCAGGCTATAAAAGAAGAGTCTCTGCCTTGCTGCTTCTGTTGCTAACAGTGCACCAGAAGAGTGGGTCTAGAGGAGCGGTGGAGGTGGAGAGGCCAAATCCTGAGCTGAGTCTGGGCATGGCCCCAAAGTGTTCAGGGACTGGCAAATGCAGGTACTGCTCTATTGCTTTGCCTGGGAGGAGGCTTTTAAAGCTCTGCAAAGGTCCCGTGGCTGGTGCCACTACTGTAATGTGGTCTCAAATTCTGCCTGCTGTGCCTTAACGCCCAGGATGGGTTTATCTATGGCCATGTGAACCCTTCAGCCTGCAAACCACTCTGCTTTCCTGCCTCCCTCCGCTGGATGCCTCGCTACCTGCTGTGCTTTAAGAGCGTTATATGCTTCAATGCCCAGGGTGTTTTTGAGTGTGTTGCTGCGCACTAGAGAGTGGGGAGGCTTTGGCTTTCCCTTCGGGATGCTGGTGAGTGGCAGCGGGGTGCGTTGTACTCCCTGCCCCAGGGCTGGCTCTGACCTCCCTCCCCAGCCTTATTGGCTGTGCGGTTTTTAAGGTGAGAGGAACACTCTGAAAACTTCTAAAGCTGATGAAGTAGCAGTGTGGCCATGTAAGCAGGTGAGCTTGAAAATCCTCTTACAGGTGTTTGGGGATCCCTGAGTGGGAAAAGGCAGGAGAAGGGACAGGGAACGGGGCTGGTGTGAGGGGTTAGGGATGGCCTGGAAGGTGCTGGCATTACCCCTCAGTGGTAGCTGATGATATCCCCAAGCTGGGGAGCAGGTAGGTGTGCCCCGGAGTGCTGCCTGGCACTGGGGGTGAGCTGGGCTGAAGGCTGTCCCAGTCCTTGCCACCCCAGCAGCGTGACTGATGGCAGGGTGGTGCTGCCCATAGCCCGGTGCACTTCCAAGCCCTGGGCCAAGGCTGTTGGGACATGCTGGCACGGTGCGGCACAGATGTGGGACGCACTGCTGGGAACGTGCTTGAGATACCGAGGTGCCTGGCAGCTGTCACAGGCACGTCTCGCTGTGCCGGAAGGGTGCCCATCTATGGCTGTCACTGTCACAGCTCATCTGGGGGGCTTTTAATTTGACCAGCCCACGGTTTTAGCTGTGATAGTGTTTTAATGCACAAATGCAAGCTTGCATTTCACCAGTATGATCAAGGTCATGGCCTGTTCCAAAGCCTTTGGGAGCAGGCTTTGTCCCTTCTGGCATGTCACCCTCTTTGATCTCTCAATACAGCTTTAACAAAACCCTTCCATCTCCTCCTGTTCTCCTTTGGGCCAAAATTATCTTTAGCATAATGCTAACAAAGCTTGGAGCAACCAAGCTCCAGTGGTCAGCATTTGGGAAAATGCTTCCCTGTTCAGCTAGACTGAGAACTCCTTTTGATCAAAAATAGACAGAGGAGGCTTGCTGCACCCTCCTGCTGCCCTGTGGGAGAAGCAATCTTCTTCCAAATAGGACAACACGTATCTAAATGCTCTGGTGCTCAGATTGTCTGATCTTGAAGATTAGCAGTCTTTTTCCAAGGTTCCCTTTAAATCAGTGATATGGGCTGACCCTGTTTTATTTTTGGCTCCCCACTTACTGGTATGAAGGAGGGCGTCTCCATAAATTTTCAAGCTACAGCCCGTGAAGTTGGAGAGTGCATTCAAGGAATGGGAAATATTGTGTTAATTGGAGCCATGCACAGCACACAGCCACCCAGCTGGAGTCTGGACGCCCCAGCAGCAGGGTTGGGGCTTGCAGCAGGTTACCTCCCTGCAGCCCAAGATAATGCTGCTTCTTGAGGCGCCTATACCAGTGATTTACAGCCCTGGCTGAGGTGAAACCAAATACAGAGTGACAATACTTAATGCAATATACTGATTACATTAAGGAGGCAGTGATGCTTCTAAAAAAACCAGTGCTGAGAAAGTCCTACCTTTACAACGTCCTCGTTAATATGCTTTGGGTCTCTGTTCACCAGGTCGATCTCCTTGGTGTGCTGGTCCTTGATGATGATCCTCTCCTCCAGCTCGGTCTGTTCCTCTGCCATGGCTGCTCTGCTGCCAGCTTGGCTGCGGACGGTCACGGAGCTGGGAATTGGGGCTCTGCTGGGGGAGGACCTGGGGGAGGGCAGGGTGTGGAGGCACTGTCCCCCCCGCCGCCTGCAGCAGCTGCCCTGCACCCCTGGCAGTGCTCCAGGCTAAAATTAATGTCGTGCCTCCCACGGCTGCCCTGAAGTGTCCCTTAAAGGGGCTTTGCTGGGGACAGCCCCTGTGGTGTCACCTCTGGGGGGGGCACATCTGCGGGGGGCTGGTGGCCCTTGAACTGGGGCGAGGGTGGCACAGGGGGTGGGTGAGCAGCCTCCAGCCCAGCTGTGCAGGTGGGATTCTCTCCTCACATAGGGGAGGCAGTGTGGGAGAAATGATACCCAAATTGGAGCAAAAGTCCTCGAGAGTCTGAGAGAAATAGTTGTTTACAAGGGAAATAGTTGTTTATGAATCTGTAAACGAAGTGGCTCAGAGGAGACGGGAATTGCATCTATAAATATTGCCCAGAGAAACCACATTGTCCTGGGATGGCCAGCGAGCCTCAGGGTCCCTCCAGGAGCCCAAAAGAAGGCTCATGGTATCAGCTTGGATTCCTTTGATTCTAGCTTTTTCGTACAGAGAAAGTCGATGAAATCCAGATCTATAACGGTTGGAATATCTCCTCCATGAACACTGGGCACAGTGACATTTACATATTAATGAAGATTTATTTAACTTGTGCTGTATTTTGATAATCTTCATCAATCTCTTCAGTGCTGTCTTGGTTTTTGTAAACTGAAAATTTGTTTAAAACTAATGGTTTTGTGAAAAAAACAAACTTCCCACCCAAAGCTTCTGTCAAATCAGTTGTTTATAGATACTTTCATTTGAAGTAGTATTGGGATAACTGACCTCTTCTCCCATTGTGTGTCCATTTGGTAAAGGCTACCTTACAGCAGCTCTGAAGTCTCTCCATTCAGTGCTGGGGATGCCCTTGATGACAACTGGCTGTGCTGTGAGGGTGACAAAGCAGGTGGTTGTGACTTAGCCCTGGTGAACCCTGTGTGTCGGTACAGCCCACTGCAGCGTTTGGAGGCAAAACCTCTCGAGGGGGTCACTGCATATTAACCCCCATTAAAGTTAAGTGTTCATGAGCATGTCTCTGGGCTGTTCTTGAGCCCCGTTTCTCTACCTTCTGTTTCACGTGTGAAATGACAAAGATGTGTGGTACCTCTGCCTGGGAAGTGCTTTGGGTTTTGTTGTAGAGATGAAATGTTGCCTCTGGCAAAGCCTGGCAGTGACACCTGCATCACTTTGCAGGAGAGGAGCAGGCGGGAGCCCCCGAATGAGCCTTGCTGGTGGCCCAAGTCTGGTGGTGCTCTGGGCGCGTGCTTTTCCCTTCCTTCATGCAGGCAGCCTGTCTGCACACCTTTTGTGCTGACACAAGGCAGCAAAAGAGGGAATGGATAGAGAGGAAAGGGTGTGTGGCTTGTTAAGGAGGGGGGATCAGTGCCCTGGAGGTGTCTGCACAACTGCTGGGCGTGGAGGTGGCCACTTCAAAGCTAATGTGCTTGGCTGGCATGGCAGGGGGGAGGTATTTTAACTGCAAAAGACTGCTGCCTTCCAAAAACATCAGTGCCTGTGCAGTGCCGTCTTTATCAAAGCCATGTGGCTTGGTGCCTGGAGCTTTCAGCGCTGCAATGGTTTTGTTCCAGCCCTTTGAGTTGATATAATACAGTGCAAAATGGGTTTGTGTTCTTTCATTTGGCCGAGGTGTAGCAGGTCTCTCGGGTGTATTCATTTTTCCAGAGAACTTGTGATGGTGAGGGCCTGACTGAGCGTTACTGCAGGTCAAAGGCTGCCAGACTCCTCTAACTCCTGCTGCCCATGGTGTTTTTTCAGTATTTTTGCTGTAGTCAGGGTGGTACCTCAGTCTGGAAACTGTTTTTCTTGGGACTTCTGCTCTAGTGAAAGCAGGTGTGGTGATGCTTTGGGGTGTGACATCCATGGCTAAAACTGATGACTGCAGCTTGTCAGAGACCTCCCCGACTACTTCTGTAGGGAGAGAAAGGGCAGAACTGGGGGTGGAAAGTAATGATGCAAACCCATGGGGTTTTGCAAAAGTAAAGGAGGCACCTATAGAGAAGTGACAAATTCTGTGAAGGTTTATGAGTGTGGGGTCATAGGTTTAAATCTGGGCAGGTTGCTTCTGGAGAGGAGTACCTATCAGAGACCCTGTCCTGGCTGTGTTCCTCTGGGTGAAAGGACACTGGAAAAATCCTTCAGTAGCACTAGTTCCAAGTCCCTGGATCTCTCACTGGTGGTGTGGCTCAGTCTGGCCCTGTTCCTTTGCCTTCCTGCAGTGTTAGCTGAGCAGCACAGCTGCAGTGTTAAAACACACCCGGGAGGCAGTGAGTTGCTGCAGGTGGTAAAATGTGCCCAGAGTTGTTCGGGTCTGGGAGCACCCAGAGCCTCTCTTGAGACAAGCTGCCTGCTGGTCTCTGCCCTTTGGCTGGGCTTTCGGACCTGTGCTTTGGTGACCTGGCCCTCTGCCCATGGTGCCGGCACCGGCTCCTCTCTAGGAAACGGGGGGTTGCCCAGCAGCTGGAGGAGCCCAAACCCCGCATGGGCTGGTGTTGCAAGCACAAAACTCCTCCATGCTCCAAAGCGTTGGGCACCAGCTTTAAGGTCAGACCTGCTCTGTCTCGGCTGAATTCCTCTCTGACAAAGTTTTGTAGCATCACTGCTGTGATGGCTGAGCTTTTACCAAAGTTACCTATGCTTCAAGATAGATTGTGAAGGGTGTTTTTGCAAAATAAGCTGTTTTCCCCCTACTCTGAGCTGAAGGAACACGTCGCTGGTGTGAGTGGGGCTGTGAGCGGAGGTGGTGTGTGTGAGTAACCACTGTCTGATGGAAGAGCAATGCTCGCTTGGCTGGGAACCAGTGCTGAATTTAGGAGGCACAGCTGCTGCTGGCAGTGATGGAGGAGTGCGACACAAGGTATTTGCTCTGCTGCAGCTCTGCTTTTTCCTCACCCCGTCCTGTGTGGAAGGCTTTATGCCGGGAAGGCAGGGTTTGGTGGCCTACCCTCCCTGTGGTCTGGGGGGAGTCGACCGGCTGCCCCGAGCCCCAGGGCTGGGGGGGGGATGGCAGCGTGGCCGTGGGGTGCAGCACATGCTAGCCCCTGTTTTGCTGGGCCCTGCCCCACCTCTCATATGGGATTTCTAACAGTGTGAATCACTTGCTGTCTTTAGGCTTGGGCTGGGCTGATCCTTGCTGTCTGCACCCGGCTTTGGTGTCCCAGGCGTGGGAGTAGGAAAATGTGAACTCGTGTAGTGGTTAATGTGCAGTTAGTAAGTCTCTCAAGTAGCAATGAGAGAGAGGAGGGAATATTCTGTTGCACCGCAGATGCTATAAATAAATCTATTTCCGAGTACTTTAAGACTGTGAATGGGACAGCATGTAAAAGCTTCTGGTGTGCAGAGGCTACAGTGGCCTAACAGTAATACTAGTTTGTTAGTAAGTAATGACAACCAGAAGTTTAATTGCTAAGTATAGATGGTAAAATGATAGCAGTTTTAGCAAATATTAATGCTCCCCTGGGGATGGATATAGATGAGAGATGCATTGAAAGAAATTGCTGGCCATGGCTTGTCTTGTGGAGACCTTCTCCCAGCCTGGCCATGCAAGAGACTCAGCCTTTAATTTCTTGGCAGTGCCCTTCTAGTACCAACACACTTCAGCTACACAGCAATAAAGTCATCGTGGCTTTCAATATAAAGTCCAGCTTTCATACAGCAAATGCATTCCTCCTTTCAAATCAGGGGTTTCTCCTTGTGGAGGTTTTCTTGCACCAGCCTACCCAGGGTCCAGGCAAGTCCTAAGCTTCAGCTGGTTGTCTTGTCCCTGAGTGCATCTGCCCTCAGCTGGCCCTTGTCTGTACATCTGTCCAGCTCTGAGCATGGAGGAAGGGGATTCAGGCTTGTGCAAAAGACTGGGCAGATTGAGTGTTTCTGCATGCATGGAGGACACTTGGGTGTTTTAAATATAAATATATACATAAAAATATATTTCAAGAAGAGAAGAATAAAGCAGAAATAAAACTCACAGAAATCAAAGCTCCTATGAAAATAAATAGACCAGAATTGCAGTGAAGGAACAGTAAAGGAGAAGAAATTGGGAGCTTTTGCTATCGAGTCCTCTTGAGAGCATGTGGTATGTGGTCTGGAGAACAAGTCTGAGGAGTGGCTGAGGGAACTGGGGTTGTTCAGCCTGGAGAAAAGGAGGCTGAGGGGAGACCTCATCACTCTCTACAACCACCTGAAAGGAGGTTGTAGCGAGGTGGGGGTCGGTCTCTTCTCCCAAGGAACAAGCGATAGGACGAGAGGAAATGGCCTCAAGTTGTGCCAGGGGAGGTTTAGATTGGACGTGAGGAAAAATGTCTTTACTGAAAGAGTGGTTAAACATTGGAACAGGCTGCCCAGGGAAGTGGTGGAGTCCCCATCCCTGGAAGTATTTAAAAGACGTGTAGATGAGGCGCTTAGGGACATGGTTTAGTGGGCATGGTGGTGTTGGGTTGACGGTTGGACTCGATGATCTTAGAGGTCTCTTCCAACCTCTATGATTCTATGATTCTATGATTCTAGAGAGGAGAGCCCAGGTACAAAGTGAGGCTGGTAAATTAAGTCTTAGATTAAAGCAGGAGGAATGACTCAGTGCATAAGTCCTGACCTCAAGCGCTTTGAATCCTTCAGCTCAGTTTAGCGTGTGCAACAAGGAAAGCAAATGAATGAGTATTTCAAGGAAGTGGAAGGCACTGCCAGGTGGGAGTGAGGGTAAGGGATCAGCTCTGCCTTCAGTGCTTGGAGCAGAGCTCTCCTTTCATCTTTTTTTAAAGCGAAACAGAACTACCTTTCACGTCTCCTTCCCACGAGTATCTTTTAGCTCCTCTGACTATCTGTTGCAGGTTAAAGCTCAGTTTTAATGATCTGTTCCCTAGTGTTACTTCTCCCTGAAAATGGGAGCCTGCAAGTGGTAATGTGTGATTCTGTCTTTGGTTTCTCTTGCATATTACCACTGTGATGCCGTAAGTCAGAAGCTAGAGGCTGGGTCTCCTCTGGTGGCAGGAGCACACATGTGCAGGCTTGTAGTACTGGGGATGAGTTTCTTTTGTTTTGGGTACAAATCTGTAAACCTGGCCAGTGGGTCTGCAAACACCTGATCCTCTCCTTGTCTTCCTTTGCTGGCTTGAAAGAGCACCAGGATGAACCGTGGGCAATGACTTTGTGCCATGTGAGGTTTGCCCTATGCAGCACCTTGAGTTTCATGTACAGAAATCACTTATTAAAGTAAACAAGTTGGATCAAAATGCACAGGAGCAGCAAAACCCCCAGGTAAGAAAACTGTTTAATGCATGCTTTTGCTGGTCAGCTTGAGAACACTTGAGGGAATTATGTGTGCTTCCAAGTGAATGGGATGGGTCTTCTCCATCTGCCTTGAATTCCCTCTCTCTGTTCCTGGTCTCTCCCCTCTCTCACAGGGACTGTAAGCCAGAACTCTCCTTGATCACAAATGGCACCTTGCCCTTTCCTGCCTGGATCTCCTCTCTGTTAGTGTGAAAGAGAAATCCAGTCTTGCTGGAGCTATTACTGTCAGAGCCCTTGGATGAAAAGCCTGGCTGCCATAGGACTGGTCTGGAGACCAGTGCCCTGCTGCCCTGCAAGTGGCACAGGGTCTCTTGTGTTTAGGCTAGTCCTTGCTCTTCAGTCATCAAGTGCTAACGAGTGCAGAAGATACAGTAGGGATTTAATGGCATTACCATTTCAGAGGCAGCTGAAATAGGTGGCTGGCAAATAAAAGTTTGAGTAGAAGCTCTGTCATGTTTAATATCAATTAAAATTAAATTTCACTGAGGAAGTACAGAAAAACATTCATTTATCATTCAAGTTGTCTTAGTTTATTTCAATTCAAAGTGTTTTGCCCTTTAAAAGAGAGAAATTCTATGAATATCAATTCATGCCCCTGTGGATATGCAACCACCTAATCTTTTTGCATTCTTGTCTCCATTGTAAATGCTGGGATAGGAGCATTCTTCCCAGCAGGATGCAGTGGGCTGTGGATGCTCTGCTGGGCTGGAGAGTGAGTGCTTAGGCAGGCAGGTGCTGCCACTTCTGTAGATGTGTTGTGGTTTAACCCCAGCTGGCAGCTAAACACCACAGAGCTGCTTGCTCACTCCCCTGGTGGGATGGGGGAGAGAATCGGAAAAGTAAAAGTGAGAAAACTGCCTTTATCTCAACCCATGAGTTTAACAGGTAAAG
>NW_008794173.1:2914817-2929505 GCF_000699145.1 Aptenodytes forsteri | reverse complement strand
TTCCTTCTTCTTCCCCCAGCTTTATATGCTGAGCATGATGCCATATGGTGTGGGATATCCCTGTGGTCAGTTGGGGTCAGCTGTCCCGGCCGTGTCCCCTCCCAACTTCTTGTGCCCCCCCCCAGCCTGCTCCCTGGTTGGGTGAGAAGCAGAAAAGGCCTTGACTCTGTGTAAGCACTGCTCAGCAACAACGGAAACAGTACAAATCCAAAACAAAGCCCCATACTAGCTACTGTGAAGAAAATTAACTCTATCCCAGCCAAAACCAGCGCAAGATGTGAGCAGGAGGAGGCAGGTTTAAGGTCACACAGAGCAGAAGCTGGACTGTCCTGGTGGAAATCCTTTCCTTTATTTGTAGTGGAGCCCCTCAGTGTAGAGTAGGGAGGGAGAGCTCAGCTGTGATACAACACATGTAAAGCTGCATTTCGTCCTGTGGTCTACAATCAACAATTCTTCCTTTTGTCTTTGAGTTATGAGCTTCTTTTTGCTTTGGACCTATTTGTCTCAAATCTCTGGGATGCCCAGATGCTGAGGGTGCACCAGCTGTGGTCAGAGCTGTTGGGTCCGGGCTGTTGGTGGTGTGATGCAGCAGTCCCCGATGGCTGAGGGAGACGGGGCTGCCCTGCACCAGGGACGTAGCAGGTTAGTGGGAGACCTGAGGAGATGGTATCGCATTAGGGCACCCCAGGTACTGAAGAGTTTCTGCTTTTAATGTTGTGTTTAACAATACCAATGCACTGGGTATCACATGAAACATCTACAACTGCATTTCTTGTTATGCAGCTCATCAGGCACTAATTGAGCTTCTAAGTAACTGCTAGCTATTTCCTAATTCCCTCTTAATCACATTCTTATGGCCATGGGCAAAGCTACATTTTAAATGTTGAACAAATGACTGTGTCCTGTATCAGATTAGAGGGGGGCAAGAAAGTGCATTAGGTGCTGGAGTAGCTGGGATGTTTCAGCGGAGCAGTCACCCCTCTGCAATGACTTTGCACGCTGTCACAGGCTGCCTGCAGCCCCGTCAGGGGGTCAGGGCTGCTCCCGTGCTGCTGTGGGGAATGTCCAGCGTCTGAGCGCTGCCCGGCTGCATCCTGCCAGTCCTGGGGACACAGTGCCCCGACACGGTGCTGCTTCCCTTACCCAGCTGCAGTGGGGCAGCAGTGCTGCGAGCCCCGGCTGATGGATCAGCAGCGTCGCCGAGGCTGAGCAGTGCTGGCCGGGGGTTCCTGCAGCCCTGGTGGGGGCTGCAGCCGAAGGGTCTCGCCAGCCCCCGCCGAGCTGGGCTCTTTGCAGTGCTGCCGCTGGACGGTGCCAAGCCTGCTCTGAGAAACTCGAGTCAAGAAACTCATGGGACGTTGTTCCTCTTCCACTGAAGGCACAGGAGGCCAGTTTTGGAGCGGCACCCTTTCAGCTTGTGTTTATATCTCTTCTTAATCTCAGCTCTTTTCTCTCACACCAGCACTCTAAATTCCTTTGGATTTTCATTTTAAAATAGCCTCGCTTGGCTTTTCCTTATCAAGCGAGAGCCTTTTCTTGATTTATCGCTTGTGATGTAACCAATTGGGTAGTCTGATAATCAGATTTAACTAGTTGGAGTGCTGCTGATTAGAACTAGGGTCCAAACTTGCCTTTGGCTATTATTTATTCTGGTGTTATTAGTTTTTTTCTTTAATCAAAAAACATGCAGCAGTAGAATAATGCTTTCCCTTTCAGCAAAGAGAAACACTGCTCCACGCTGCAAGATCAGGAGCCAGGTAATGAGGGAAGGCACTGCCAGTGTCCAGAAGATCGCAGTCATAGCTCAGAGGAGTGTTTTGCATGAGGCTACGGTGAATGCAATGGGAAACCAGGCAATTAAAACTCTCTTGCTGGCAAGAAAATGACCCCAAAGAGGGGTTTTGCAACACAGGTTTAAGGTAAGAAGAAAGTGAATGTGTTTGTATGCCCTAAGAGGAGTGAGGCATGCCTGTGTGAGGGCAGAACCCCAGGCACTGCTGTGCTGCCCCTTGGGCCCCTGCTTGCGTTGAGCTGGTTTAACAATGCTGCAGCCGTGTCCTGCAGCACCTGGTCCTGGGCTTGGGCTCTGGGGAGGGCTCTTTGGTGAGTGCACTGAGAGTGGGGCTAACTGCTATCCTAGCCTGGGCTCAGAGCTCAGATGGGCTCAGCCTGAGCACCGAACTCCCTTCTTGGGAACAAACATCCCTGTGGCAATGCTAAGCACAGGGATTTGCAGCTTACAAATCTGCTGGGATGTGGGTGGGTTTGGGAGCCAGCCGGGCAAGCTGGACACGGTTCTCCTGCGGGAGCTGCGCTTGGGCAGAGCAGGAGCACAGGGAGCCCTGCGAGGCACAGGGATGGCAAGGCGGGATTTGCCTAATTATGATGTTCTACTTTCCTGACCACAGCCTCTCCCAGGAAGCCTGTCCAGGGCTGGCACAGGGGCCAGCACCCCTCTCCATTGGCACCTTTGTCTTTCCGCTGCCCAGCGATCCCATGGGGAGCCAGGTTGGCAGGATGGGGCCGCTGCTGCTCCCAGGTGGATGCAGTAGCAGAGGTGAGACTGGGAGCAGATGATGGTGTGTGATGCCCTACTACTTTATCACTATATTTTTAGCAATGGCTAATTTTGCTGTCTGGATTCACTGTAGTGTTTAGCTTTGCTGTGCAGCACCTATTGCCAAAATTATGCAGAGCTCAACCAGAGCTGCAGTTGTGAAAATAAATCCTTCCATGACAGCACAGGGCAGCTGTTTCGGCAGGAGCTGGCTGACTGCTGGTGTAGACCAGTGCTCAGGGATGGCAAGGCCAGGTCAAATTCGGGTTTCCAGCCCCATCAGTTGAAGTGGGAAGAGCGTTCGGCTGGTGTGTACGTAGGAGAGTTGGGGTTGTTATCGCTCGGCTTGTCAGCCTTGATGTGACCGTGGAGGCTGGCTGCAGTGGCCGGCTCCTGTCCTGGGTGGCCCTGAGGTCCTTTCTCATTCTGCAGCCCTGAGCTGCTGCAGTGCAGAGGAGCTCCTGTTGTGCTGTAAGGACAGACCGTAAATAGAATTTTGGTTCCGATCCTTCATCAGCGCATGCCACGCTGTAGCAGAAGGACCACACTGACTGTCTTGGGCTCAATGGAGGAGGCTGGGAGAACAGAACTGGAGCACGTCTCCTCGTAGCCTGCCCCTGGGTGCAGCAAACCTGTTGCTGTTAGAAGGGAGGTCTTACTGATGATTTCTGGACTCCACTTTCCTCCTCCAGACTGGCATTTTTTTAACAGAACAGATTTGAGAGGAAGGGGAGCAAGCGTTTTACCCTCCCTACCCAAGGGAGATCAGGGGAAAATTCACACTGGTGCAATGACACGAGCAGGGTGCGTGGGTGGGATTGCTAGGTGTCTGACCTGGTCATCTAGGGGGCTTGCTCTAGCATCTGGAAAGCCCTTTGCTTCCCTGTGAGGAACAGCTGAAGTTTTTCCCCCTTTCCCACCCGGGAGGTTTTACAGTGCTCTCTTGTTAGACACTCCAGTGCAGCAGAGAGGTAACGTGGTTTAAAGACCGGGGCTCAGAAGCCCAGTCCTTCTTTGAAAGGAACTAGGCTAAGTTGGGCTTTGTCTGAATAAAACACTATATGAAGTGTTTGTGCGAGGTAGCCAAAGCTGAAGTGCAGAAAGCAGTGCCTGTTACCACTCATAAATAAGAAAAGATGCTGTTCTTTGGATGATGTCATGGCAAAGACGTGCAGAGGGATTTTTGCAGAGTTGATCGATATTGCTTGGCTGTGGCACATCCAGGAGACTTCTAATGCCTTCAGATAAAATCCTTTCAAGCCCTGGAAGGGGGGGTTAGTCTCTTAATAACCCAGTGCAGAATGTAGATGCCTATTTCTAGCACTGGGAGATTTGCATGCGAAAGCTTTCAGCTGCTCTTCCCTGTTCTGTTCTGACCTATTGTGGTACTCTTCTGCCGGGTAGTGGCTGTCTAAAAGCTAAATACTGGGCGGACTCAGGCTCCAGTGGAACTGCTGACAGTTTTCCCCCCAAAATAGCAATTTTAGAACTAAGGTCAATGGCCAAGCTGTGTTCCTGTGGTGCTGGTGGGCTGGCTGGCAGGGCCTGGGGGGTCCCTGCAGGTAGGGTAAAGCCTTAAAGTGGCAGTGGGGGGTTACTTTAAGCCAGAAGAACAGATGTCAAGTTTCTGAGCACCTAATATCCTAGCTTAGTGTGCTGACAGCTGCTAAAAAAAGTGCTAAAGAGACTGGCAAATATAGTACCATGAAAAGAGTTTCCCCCATCTCCCTCTCCTCCGGGTGAATGTTTTCTCTATAGCATTGCATGTGGCAATGTGGAACTGGAAAAATACTGTCTGCTCCAGTAAAGTATATATAAAAACCATGGCTCAGTTCTGTAAAGCCAGAGTGATCTCTCAACCCTTAAAGTCTTTCTTAAACACAAAAAAGACTTTCTATTCCATGAAAGATCAGACTGTCAGGAGCAGATTGCTGTTTGATTGTGCTCTGGTCTAAGTCACTCTGCTGTTCCCTCCTGGGCTTTAGCAGGGTAATATGTATGTTGGGTTTTCTTCTGTTTAGATACCTCACGTGGATGTCTCGAGCTGGTGTGCTGCTCTCCAGGGGCCCTGACCACAAGCTGCAGCCACCAGGACAAATACTGCCACGAAAAACAGCGGGCGGCTTGCCCAGCGCTGAGCCTGTCTGGCTGCTCCTTGCCCGTTATTGACTGCTGCAGGCTCTGGGTCCAGATCTAGCAGAGTTGTTCCTATGTGGTTTAAGTTGCTGTTGCCACTTGCATTTTAAACCTGAGCATCTCCTGCTGTGCTGTGAAGGTAAGAACTCTGTGGCAAGAGACCCAGGCATAGACCTTATCCCACCGAGAGTCAGAGTTTTCAGAGCTTCGGTATAGTTCATGATTTTCAGTCTGATTTATGGCTTGGGAAGATGGGGTTTCAGAGCAGAAATGAAAACTTGGTGGTTATTGCTAGAACTTCATGTCAGTTTTGTTCTAATTTTTGCCCTTGATAAATGATAGCGTTACATGTATTTTCTTCTGAATTTGCCATTTCATCCATCAGTCTAAATGTGGCATATGTCCTTGCAGCCTGCCCACAGTCTTGCAGTTGAAACAACGGCTGATTTGCCTTGAATCCTCCCCGCACTGCGGACGGTTGGTGCGGCTGAGCAGAGCAGAGGCAGGTACGTGGAGGAAGTGGGTGGGGAGCTCCTGTGCACAGCAGGAGGGCAGAGGTGGTTTTGGCAGAGGTGGTTACGGCTCTGGGTGTGTTGGGGCCCTCCGGCTCTCCCTGTGGGAGCAGCAAATCCGTGTTTGCAGCTGCCCTTGGCTGTGCTGATGGCTCTGCTCTTCCCTGTGCCATGGCAGTGATCTAGCATGGGAGCTGTGCAGGGCAGGTGCTTTGAGAGGCTTTTGTGCCAAAAATAATGATAGTTGAGGAATCAACCCTTTCCAGTATTCCTGTGGCAGCATGTTTGGAGGCTGAGAAGATTGCTGCGTGGGTGCAGGTGGAGCAGGGGACAGGTCAGGACCCCGCTGGGCTGGGCAGGGCTCTTGCTGTGGCCCCAGGGCTGGAGATGCTCTGTGGGAGCTGGGCTTTGTGGGGCGTTGCTGGGGTTGTAAGGCAAGTGGGCAAAGCCTCTGTGGGCGAGCACCTCATGGTGAGTTGTTTTCCGATGGGGAAAGCATGGATGTTTCTGGTGCTATCTCCCTCCAGCTCTGAAGACTGCAGGTAATTCCCAGGGCTGCCCCTGAAGTGCGACCACGGGTTCTGGCTGATGCGAGTTGTGGACTCCTTGGCTGGTTTGAACACAGCACCTCATGGTGAGTTGTTTTCCGATGGGGAAAGCATGGATGTTTCTGGTGCTATCTCCCTCCAGCTCTGAAGACCCACTAGCACTTTTGTCTTTCCCCTTGGCTGTTGCTGGCAGTGGGACGCTGCTCCAGAAGATGCAGCCAGGGACACATTTGCACAGCGTGGAGAACAGGACTTGGGCTCCAGAACCTGTCCCTGCAGGTAATTCCCAGGGCTGCCCCTGAAGTGCGACCACGGGTTCTGGCTGATGCGAGTTGTGGACTCCTTGGGTGGTTTGAACACAGACCTTTAAAGGCCATCTAGTCCGCCCCCCCCCTGCTGTGGGCAGGGACATCTTCAACCAGATCAGGTTGCTCAGAGCCCTGTCCAACCTGACCTTGAAGTCCCAGGTACCTTTCTCCCCTCCAGCCCCTGTCAATACAAGGTCCGTTTCCACTAGGAGATACCAAATAACACTGAGAGCAAACATTACCTACATTTTTTTTCTGCAAGACCTTAGTTATTGAAAGCAAAATAAACCACGTGTCTTGGACAAATATTATGACATTTCATTTTTCACACTAGGTGTGATAAGTGAGTTGTTTTAGGGACCATGGTGCGTGATTTATTTAGCTTGGATGTGGATATAAATTCAATCTTTGCAGGAAGCATTATAATTCTGTAGGAATGCGGATGCTGTCACGTCCACTGGAGCACAGCCAGTACCTAGTACCTAACTTGTGTTGTTTTAATGTAAATAGGGCATCCGAGACCACGTGTAACATGTTATAGGAACCAGGTGATTTCACCAGTGTCTAAGAAGAGCTGAAAAGTGGAAGGCATGTATCAGATCTTTAAATGGAGAAGGGAAATTCCATTTAAGAGAAACACTTCAGTGCATAAAACTATTGATTACTATGCTCAGGATAAAAGGAAGAAATACTCTATTTTGTTCCATTGCCTTTATCTTACAGGCAGCTTTTTGGGATTTCAGCTTGGACTGTCCACATCCCTAGTACAAAACCTGCAGAGGTGTGTACCTCCGAGTTGCCTACAGGCAGTTTGGAGGGAGGCTGCAGCTGGAGCCTCATCCCTCCTGGTATGCTGACAGTGCAGAGCAGGGCATTTTCCCCTTGTCCCACTGGCTTTAGGTAAGGTGCTCGGCTGGGCATGGCTCTCCAGGGAGCCCTCTCCTGCATAGCCTCCTGCCTCGGTGGGAGCGGGGCACAGTGTTTGGTGTACCCAGGCCTGATACAGGGATCCTCGTGGTTTAAAGTGTGGCTACTGAACGTGGTTAGGTACCTGATGGCTTTGTAGCCACTGGAGCTTCTATGGCTTATTTTCCTGTGTCTAAGTTTCAATTTTGCTTCAAAGCCTGAGACACTTTCCTAGGTCTCTGAGATGGAAAGTTGCTCTATACAGCAAGCTGTGCTCTATTAAAAGAAGCGTTTTAGCTGCAAGATGGTGAAGGCTGGAAAAACTAACAGGTTTTTCTTTGCCTTTAAGTATGCAAGAGCCAAATCCTGTGAGGTGCTGGTATATCTGCCATGGTTAAAGCTGCTTGTTGTCAGTAACTCCAGCTGGGGTTTGGCCCATGCTGGTGATCTGTGAGCCTGTTCCAGTTTTATGCTGGATTTTTCCAAGAGTTAACATTGGACTATTTGTATTTTTATGGGTGATGGCTGACTAGGGCTATTTATGACAGAACTAAATGAATTAATATCCATAGACTTCCCTGACTATACAATATAAATCATGAACAGTTGTGACAGTGTGCCCTTGTTCTAAGCAGCTGCCATGCTGTGGTTTGATGTAGCTGGACAGTCTTTGTGCACAAATTTAAGCTTTCTTGAAAGAGCTCTGCCCTTCTGGGACAAATGGGAGCTTTGCCGTTGCCTTCAGCGGTGCAAGAGCAAGTCTGTGCTGATTGCAGAGTGATGCAGCCCTTGGTGCACACCTTGGTAATCAAGATGACCCTTCATCCCTTGAGCTACGGTGGCAGGTGGGCTATGGGGGTGTATCAATGGGCAAGAGACTTCTGGGCTATCAGATCCAGACCTGGACCTGAGTGGCTTTCCAGGTGTCAGAGTGGCTTTGCAGATTGATTTCAAATCTGAAGGACACTATGGAAAGTGCCATGATCATACATACTAGAAAACTGTACAAGTGCATGCTGGCACTGCAGCCAGCCCACCATGGTGGCACGGCCCTACTGAGCACAGCACCGTGGGTGGAAATTGCCACCAAGACCCTACCTGAGCTATGACAGGACTGACCACCTTTGAGGTGACAAAGGAGTCAATGAGAAGGCTGGCAGCAGTGAAAGCAAATGAAAGTATAATTGCCTCTACTGTGGTGCTCAGGGTGGGCGAGAGCAGGACAGGAGTGCACATTTGGCAGGTCCAAGCCCTAAGTGGAAGAGCCATTGCTTCATGGGGATGTCCAAGAGGAGCTGCAACACCTGGATGTGTCTGGGTGGCAGGGATGTGGAGATGTGTCCACCTTGTTCTCGGGCTGCAGATCCGGGGTGGAGGCAGTGCCCTGATGGCCCTGTCTGCACCGGGTGAGGAAGGAGCGACTGGGTGTGCTTGTGGGGGCTGAAGGAGAAGCTGTGATTGAGCCGCACTGAAATTGAGACAAAAGATGGCCAAAAATAGAGAGTACAATAAAATGAATCAACAACGGTATAGATGGAAGAAAAAGTAGAAGAGGGTCTAACAAGATGCCAACTATGTCAGAAACAAAAGGGATCATATTTGTGCATGTAAATCCCTTGTTGGAACTGGTATCCATATGTGGAAGAAAGCAATACTGCTTTTCTCCTTCCACACTATTTCTGGTGCTCTCTAAAGTCATGCCCAAGACTTGCTAGTATTTCATGAAGAAAATGCTGTCTTTTGGGAAACTAGTGCCAGAGTCCAGAAAAATAGATACTTTAATAGCCATGTGATTGAATAATGTTATTCTGTCCCCTTGTTGGAACTGGTATCCATATGTGGAAGAAAGCAATACTGCTTTTCTCCTTCCACACTATTTCTGGTGCTCTCTAAAGTCATGCCCAAGACTTGCTAGTATTTCATGAAGAAAATGCTGTCTTTTGGGAAACTAGTGCCAGAGTCCAGAAAAATAGATACTTTAATAGCCATGTGATTGAATAATGTTATTCTGTCCTTATAATAAGTAATAAGAAAAAGAATTTGGTGAGAAAGCTTATTACTTTAAAGACGGACATCTTCCATCATTTAAGCCCTACTACTTAAATACGGAGAGGGGAAGGGGGAAAGTTGCCCATCCCTGAAGAAAACAAGCAAAGCGTGCCAGAGCCTCCGAAGTGCCGCGATGCAGCTGGTGGAGAGCCTGCAAAGCCGGCTTGAACTTCTGAGCCAGGGCTCTTGTGCCTCGGTCCACCTGTGCTACAGGGAGATGATGCTATGTCTCCTTGTGGAGAGGGCCAGGTGGGTCCCTGTTCTAGTGAAGGTCAACTCCAGTGAGTTGGGGTTCAGCTGCTGGATCTTGGCTCTGGAGGTGCAGAGCTGAGAAGTCCAGGGGTGTGCGCACAGTCACATCCACAGTTGACCTGCCCTTCTTGAAGTGTCAGCAGGAGTAAATGGCAAGATCAACCAACCCTGTCCTTTGGCGATAAGAAGTAGCCTGAAGCCCTGCTGTTATTGTTGATTTGGAGCCCTTTCTTGGAAAAAGCCAAAATTATTCATCCTCAGGACGCAGTGGTTACAAGCAGAAGGGCAACATTTTCCAACCGTTTTTTCCCAGACAAATATAAATACACATGTGAATATTTTGTGTGCTCATGTCTGTTTTGCCATGTTCTTGGTTGCAAATGTCCTTTCCCCACCTAGGCAGAGCAATCAAAAATCCCCTTTTGACATTTTCAGCTCAATTTTTTTCCAGTGGTATTGTGTGAATGCTTTGAGGACTGATGCATGGAGAAAGGGATCGCTTTGTCTGTTTGCACGTCTGTGAGCAGGGCAGAAGATAATGGGCTTAAATGCGCTGGGGAAGAGTTGGGTGTTAGGAGGACCGTGTCTGGTGGTGAGGATGGAGGGTAGTGGCAGTCCTCCCTGTTAGGGGTTTAGCTTGTGCCTGAATGGCGATGGAGGTGTATGGCACACTCCGTACAGCTGAATCGGAGCCTTCTCGCGATGCTAAGTGAGGTAAAATGCAGGTACACAACATGCATCTGAAATTGCACTTCTGAGGCTTTCTCATCATACACTGAAGTTATTTTTCTTTGAAAACAGATGCAGCTCCTGTTTCAGACAAGGGAGCAATGTCTGCTCCACCTGCGAAGGATGAGGATGGCTGCTGAGCTGCATTGACCTGCAAGTGTAAAGGCAAGGTTAAGGACAAATGTTAAATCTCAGGTGGGTCTTACATGGGCAAAAAATCTTTCCTTTTCATGGTAAATATGCTGTCAAATACCCCAGCAAGCAGAGGAGCAGCAGGAGATGGTGGTGTCCCTTAAGGGAATGGGTGAGGTTTTTGAAAGTGCAATCATAGAGCTGGGCTGCTCAGGCACATGACAGATTAGCATTTCCAAGGTTTGCTGTAGCTTGTGGGCAGCTTGAGGAGAGCTCTGTGCCAGGGACAGGGCTGTGTGGCTGCTGAGGGTGAATCTCCTTCTGAAAACTCCCCGTGGCTTATTTTAGAAATAGGTATTTGTTACTCATCCTGCCATTAGCGATGGTCACAAACAACCCCTGCAGCTCTGGACAGCTTCAGGCTTCTAGTTTGGGAATCCACATTACGCATTTTGCTGTTTGACTCCAATTTCCAGTTCATAAAGTAGCTGGAGCTGAGGAAAAGCTCTTAGATTGCTCTGCGCTGCTCTGGATTAAACTCTCAGCCATCCTTTTACTGTTATTGCTTTTGAGGCTGTATTTTTTTATCATTTGGTAGTCTTTGTAAAATGGCTGTAGAATGAAAATAACAGCAATCCTCAGAGGCTTTGAGCCTAACACCTGCTGGAAGCAGAGCTGGAATCTGCTGCTCTAGGTCCTGGTTTGCTCTCCAGCACTGCCTGCCTTCAGGCTGTCATTAGGAAGCAGAAACTTATGATGGCAAAGTGTCTGCTCTAGGAAATCCAGGACAGGAGGAGGAGAAAGGCGCTAACCTGGGCTGCTGGGGTCAGTGGTGTGCTTGCAGCAGGAGAATGATGAAGGAAATCCTCAGTCAGACCCCAATGGGTTTCCTTTCCAAACCTAGGTGGCCACAAATATGGCTTTCTTCCTTTAGGAAGAATAATATTTTTGAATATACAGAAAGCTAAAGAGATGGGTTTACTAACGAGCTCTTCAATGTGGTTGTTGGATGGAGATGCTTTGAGATGAGCAGTGCCCGGTAGTGAGTCTGTGCTTATTAGTGCTTAAAATAGCATAGCTACAGGTCTGGAGACAGAACGAGTCATGTAGCCTGAGGTGAAGTTTAGAAAGAATTTGAACTGTCAAAAGCATAAAAGGGCATTTGAAAACATAACACTCTGCTTTCCCAGTTACTTGTGTAACTAAATCAGCTAACCCATGTGTCATCTACAGTGCAATTCTCCTTTTATAGTAAAAACAAATATTGGAGGGACTCGGGGCCAAATGCTGGGGTTTTTTTTTGTCAATCTACATTGTTGGCATGGTTTCCAGAGCTGCTGAGCTATCAAATCTTAACCAGAGGCAGGAGATGTGAAGATGGTTTGCACCTTTCAGAGCTGGGCTGCATCACAGCCACCTTCCAGGGAAGACCTTGGGCATCCTCAGCACTGTTGATCCGCAGCCCTCCTTCCCTGACAGGCGTGCTCAAATCTTCTCCTGGCATGAGCAGCTGATACCCTTGAGCATCTGAAACATCTTTGTTTTCTGCAGGTTTACCCAGTGATGAATTTCCCAAACTCTGTGAGTCGAGCTTCCCCGAATGCCGTTGTGCAGCACAGCTCTCAGCTTGCATGCAGGTCTGGTGTGCCGGGGCAGGTGAGCGTGGCACAGCTCTGGTGGGGTGCACAGCCCGTAGCATGGGGGAAGAGACCCTGCCTGGTGCCCACATTGCCTTCCTGTCCCTCCCTGCTGGAGTGCTTCTAACAGCCTCTCGGGCAGCAGAGAAAAGGATTTTGAGCAACAGCTGCATTGTGACTATTGATGTGAAAGGGGAGATTGCTACTTGTCAAGAGCAAACAGACCTTAAACCGTTAATCTGCAAAGCAAAGAAAACCAGTAATGAGCTAAAAGAATGAGTGAGCAGGGTGAGATGGCTCTGGCCAGGCAGCTCCTGGTTTGCAGTCGCAGCACCCGTGCTGGCTGTTGTGTGTGCTGGTGCAGCCCAGCCACCCTGCGCCTGTGCGGGCACACGGAGGGGGCACCAGGCGCATGGCTGAGCTGGTGCACCTTGCTGGGAAGCGGGATGTCAGCCATGGCCAAACACCATGAGCTTTGGGCTGGATATTGCAGCCTGTGGGGAGGGTGCTGCCCTGCACATGCCTCCCTCATTTCCCAGGGAAACGGCATATCTCACACATGGCTCGTGCAAAATGAGGAAAAATGTGTCTCCAGGGAAACGGCATATCTCACACATGGCTTATATGCAAAATGAGGAAAAATATGTGTCCTCCCCACCCCTCTGAGGAAAAGTAAAGCCCTGCACACATTGCTCTAGAGGTCTGCCACAGGTGCCTGTGGGTCTGTTGCCTGAGCTGGATTTGTTATTCTTGTGGTCTTGGAGACAAATTGCTGAGTGAATTCCTCCTACAAAGGAGAATTACCTGCAGAAAGGGAAACTGTGCATGGAGATGAAAATACGGCATATGACAAAGTTCCCCTGATGTGTGGCTGCTCTATCCTGTCACTGAGGATCCCTCCTCAGAGCACCATGGGCTGCTTTCCATCACCACCCCAGCAGCACAGTGCTCTGGGCTGAGCCATGGGTCAGGTTTGCTGTCCTGGGCGAGTCGAGGTGTGGTGCAGCCCCGAGAGAACAGGGAACCCGGCAGGTGCCTTGCCCTGATGCTAGATCTCAGAGTTGGGGCTTGAGCACAGGTCACAAACCACTGCCTGCCTCTGGGTCTCTGCCCCAGCTTCATCACTAATGAAAAAGCAAATTTGACCCTGAAGTAAGGTGTTTAACTCTATTCCGCAACCGCTGCTGCGACAGAATACTCTTCTGTATGGGAGTGAGCCTTAGCTTCATTTCTTCAGTAGTTATGAGTGAAGGAAGATGGGGACACAGGTCCTAAAACTGTCTTCCCATAGCAATACGCCTGCAAAAAATATGTGACTCCATGAGCCAAAATGGTCCTGGCCTTGTCCCAGGACCCAGTTGGCTCCAATAGGGTTGGATCAGTGGAAACAAAAGCTCTGGGTTTAAGATAGTCACAGTGGATCAAAAGCAGTTCCACCGAGGCTGTGGCTGCACTCCAGTAAAGACGATTACAAATTTCCTTTTGTAGCTTTGTACCCTGCGAGTCTTGATAATAAAATGGCACCATGCATTAGTTCTTGCCTTGATCTTTCAAAATAGATTATAGGCAGGTTTCTTGCTACTGCTCCACAAATGGTATGCAGAGAACAGCGTGGCTGCGGTGTTTGACTTGCTGGCAGTCATCGGTAACCTCGGCTCTGACTTAGATGAAGGTAGTGATCAAACCTTTTTTAAAAAAAGAAAAAACTTTATTATAAAGCTAAAGAAATAGGTGGGAGTGGATGAAGTAAACCTAGAGTCCTGGACTCGGTGGGACACATCTGTTGATTTTTTGGCGATCCTTAAGCTCGGCTTTCCAGTGTGACTGTACTTGCTTTGTTGCTGTTGCAGAGCGTCCAGTGTTTGGAGCAAGTTTTACCTTCCGTGTCACTGCTACACGGACACGGCTACAGCTCTTCTTTCTTTAAAAATATCATTAATGAACTATGACACATTACAAATGAACTGATGCTGGCTGCAGTGTTATATCCCTCCTAAAACTAATGATTGGGTGTGTTCTATTTGGTTTAGAAAATGGGGGGGGGGAATGACACACACAACCAGATGTAAGCACTCCTGACTTTATTTTGGGTGGTTTAAATGCAGTGGTGGTTGGTGCAGGAGCTCTAGAAAATCTCTTTGAGTGTGTGCAGAGTAACGACAGAGTTTAAACTGTCTCCTGTGTAGAACTCTTATGAAATAGTCTTTATTTTTAAAAAACTTTCATATAGACTCTTTAAAGTAGGTAAAAGGAATATTTCATAAAGGTGACTGAAGAATAGATGTGCTCCTAGGAGCTTTGAATAAAAAGTAAATGTTGGTAATAGATGCACCAGCCTTAAATATTTTATTAAACTGGAATTATTTCACTAGAATTTCATTTTGGATCATAAAGTATGGGAGACCATAGGAGCCGGACATGGGGGGTTTTGATGCTACCAAAATATTTCAAACTTTGATTTGGAAATTATTTTCCACTTCAAAGTACATAATTTTGTACTTTACATAAAAAGTAACACAAAGTGAAAAGCCTAAATATTTGACTGACATTTTTTTTTCTGGAATCTAAGAGGTTGTTTTGGTTCAGAAAGAAGAAAAGCTTTTAAATCTTTCATCACATTTTTCAAAATAGACATGAGGGCTCGAGGTCCCAACTGACTCCAGAGGTCAGGAGGGCTTCGCATCCTCTGTGTCACTTTGCTGTCCCTGCATCCCTGGGCAACGCCGTGAGCGTCACCTAAACCTCTGCAGAGAACAGCTCCGGGGGAGACAGCTCTGTTTATGGGCAAGCACCGCAAAACTCTTAAAACAAGGAGCATTTCAATATTGTTCTTTGATTTATTCGTGGTTATACTTTTTCCATGATTATTTCATGGCATAGAGATTGCACTGTAGGGAAACAAATCGCTCCGGAGAGCTACGG
>NW_008794173.1:2889180-2914769 GCF_000699145.1 Aptenodytes forsteri | reverse complement strand
GGGGCGGCGGTGGCCGTTCCCGGACCGACAGCACCATCTAGTGAGGCGCCGCCCGGGAGCATCCTCTGCCCCGGCTCCCGTTTTCCTTGGGGAAAGTTGGATCTGGTGGATTCGCCTCCTAAAGGAAACAGCCAAACTTTGCCAGGGCTTCCTTACGCCTGGCACGGACAGGTTTTCCTGAGAGCAGGCAGCAGAGCATCCCAGCTTCTGCCTGCTTGGGCAGTGGGAAGCAGCTGGCCGGGTGCTTTGGGCTCACTAGAAGGGGATGGAGAGAGGAAGAGAGGCCGACAGCGGCACCAGGGGGAATGTGCTGCATGTGCCTTTGTCAGAAATAAGGCTGGATGCGTAGGTGTGCAGGCAGTAAAAGAGAAGCAAGCGATTCTCTGAACTGCAATAATTTCAGTCTTTAAATTATACCTTCTGCAGGTGCGTGTGCACGCTGGCACAGTGGACATGAGCGCTAGAGTCTGAGCTGCTCTGTTGAAGCAGAGGAGAGTTTACATCTGACTTTGGTGAGGACGGTCCTTTTAGAGGCCCTAATATCCTGGAGACACCCTGTTCGCAGAGTGGCAAATGTGCCTTTTGGTTCCCTCACCCTCCACGAGCAGGGTGTAAGTAGGTATGTTTCATGGACCCAAACCCACAGCAGAGCCCCGTCGGAGCCTGGAGGCACTCGCTAATGCAACTTCCTCTGCTGGCGTGGTGTTTCCAGCCCCAAGCACTGACACGAGACGTTCGTTTCTCAAGCCGATGACCGCTGTGTTCTTGAACAGCGATGGAGAAAGAAGAGTTGGTCAGGTGAGACTTTAAGACGTAGGAGTTTATCTTTTGGGAAAAGTGCACAGCTGAAAACACTGGGGAGAGAATGATGCGGCTTCAACCTGGAGCGCGGGCAGGGAGGGAGGGAGGCTGTGTTAGAGGGCAACCAGGAGGTTTATTTCAACAAAGAACTTGGGGAACGTTTGTTAATATTTCATATGCGGGCTAAAAATGGAGAAAATACTGTTCCCTTCCTTTATGAAAAGGCGGGTGGCGTGGATGTTAACTGGGAACATTAATAATGTTGCTGCTCTTCATGTGGCATTTAAAGGTGCTTTCATTCCATGTTGTGTGCTTACGGGTCACTTACATGGTGTTTTCACCAGCTGCTCTTCATGTGGCATTTAAAGGTGCTTACGAGTCACTTACATGGTGTTTTCACCAAGACCTCCTATTTTCCCAGATTTTATTGCTTGTAAAAATAAAATCCGTTTTGGATTAAATATGACAGATTTATTTTCTTTGAGGTGTGAGAAAAAAGTAGCTCTGTAAAATGATGGCCATAACTTCAAATATGGTTGTTGAAGGTGTTGTCTGTAAAGCACCCACTTTTGGGGAAGGTTATGTTTTCACTGTTTTCACCAAGACCTCCTATTTTCCCAGATTTTATTGCTTGTAAAAATAAAATCCGTTTTGGATTAAATATGACAGATTTATTTTCTTTGAGGTGTGAGAAAAAAGTAGCTCTGTAAAATGATGGCCATAACTTCAAATATGGTTGTTGAAGGTGTTGTCTGTAAAGCACCCACTTTTGGGGAAGGTTATGTTTTCACTCAAATGAAAAAGTTGCCCCAATTTTCCATTGTGAACCCACAAAACAATGAGTTTTTGAAGAAGGGATTGTGTCTTGCTATATGGCACCCAATTTCATTGAAAAAAAAAAATTGTAAAACATAGTTCATATAAAAGCTGCACCTAATAACAACGTTCCTGCAGTGCTGCCCACCCTTCTTATGGAATAGCGTTGCCTTTCTCCTTGAGGGATGCTTAAACACAACATGAACACATGTGTCTGCATACTGGATAAAATCATTCACCTTAACCTTTAAACACTTCAAATACTTTTGCTTAATAAAATAGGTTTGAATTTCTTCTGTAGGCAGAATTAGTACATTTACACATGTAGAGTTGATTTATTGTTTATTTAATGCCCCATTATATTAGTTCTAAAAGTATTTCAGACTTTCTGAGACTCAGGTGGTTAGTTTGTGAAACGATGTAAATCAGTGGATCTCAGTGGAAGCCTGTATTGACTTGATCCTAATCCAGATTAACACTTCTTGTCTCTTAAACAGTCTCTTTGATCTGTTTTGCAAAAGTTTTTTCCTAGTTAATCAGAACGAAACGTAAATCAAAACGTCATCCCCAGTTATCTCTTGGTGTTTGCATGCTTGCGTTTTCCTTGCTTGGGCAGAAATCCTTCCGCTATACCGTTAGACCAGCTGGGAGCACCAAGCACCCAAAATGCTGGACAATTCCTGCACGGCATGTTTAGCAATCTGAGTAAACGTTTTACCACTCGCATTGTCCATTCAGCAGCAGCAGATCGTCTCTTCTTGCTGATTCCTGGGCAGCCGCCCTGACTTTGGCGTGGGAGAGGAGAATTTGGTTCTTGTCCCCCATCGCGGGGGTCCCGCCTGCTTCCCAGCCTTGCTCTCTTCTCTGCTGGGGATCCGGCACCCAGCACGTGCAGAGGAGGAGGTTTTATGTAGTCACTGGTTTTGCATGTTGCCTCCAGTAATACTTGATCATGTCACTGTAACTCAGGGAGGCTTAATGGATTAGTAGAAAACGGAATAATAAGGATGCTTTCCAAAATTAAAAAGAGTGGGCAGCTGGGGACAGAGCTGAGCATTTGTGGGTTTGCTCCCAATAACGGCCGAACCTTTCTGCAGTTCAGGATGGCAGCCAGCATACTGGGTGCCTGAAAATACTGTGTGGTAAGAGTTTATAAGCAGGAAAAAGAGGTGGATTACACATCTATGCAGAGAACAGCAAATTTGAGAATGATTTTGTAAGGCTTTATCACAAGAGGCAAATCTGAAAGGAACCAACCCTCATTAGTTCCACTGCTCATGGAGATGCATTTGCTTTCCTTCGTTTCCCCTCTGTCACAGAACATCACTTTCTCCCAATTCCCTTTGCTGAGATTCATTATCCCCTCGCTGGTGTTGCTGCTCTGAAGCAGACAATAGAGATGGATCTAAAGCTTCCCCGCCCAGCCTGCCTGCCTCCAGAACGGATTTGAATTGTGATGGTTTATGTATGCATTTTTCTGAGCAGGAACGAGGATCTGGTGAGCTGTGGGAGCCCAGACCCCACTCCTCCTCCTCCTCCTCCTCCCCCCGACAAGCCAGGTATGGGCAGCACCACCAGCCCTGTGGGTGATGGGACTGATGCCGAAGCCTCGTTCCGCAGAGCTGCCGCCCTGGTCGGTCCTGCTGCGCCTATCATCAGCTCGAGCTATGGACGGAGTAGAGAGTGCTGGTCTGCAGGTAAGGGCTACAGCGTGCCGGTCTGCCAGTAAGGGCTGTAGAGTGCAGGTTGGCCGGTGCTGCTGCCTGCCACGGTGTCCTGGAAGGCGACACTGTGAAATTCTGGTTTTGCAACAGGAGCAAACGTCAGAGCATCCTCTCCTCCACGGTCTGGTTGCCCAAGGGCCGGGTGTCGGGGCTTGCCAGGAAGGGGGGACTGCACACAGCTGCCTGTGCCCCTGCGGTCCCGGCAGCAGCCGTACCCTGGCACGGGGCTGCCGGCGCTGCCCGGCCTGAGCTGCAGCAGCTCAGTACGGCTCAGGGAGACCGAGGGCTGGGCCAGTGTCCAGGCAGGAGGGGACAGAGGGTGCAACGCTGGGAACTGGGAAAAGTCTGACAACGTGATCCGCAGCAGAGTGAAACACTGAGAGTTTGCTGGGTGGGTGCTGCAGACGTCGTGTAAACCACAAGTTTCTTCTAAAAGTAAGAGTTTTTAGAGCTGGCGTTTTCCACCAGCGTGGGCATGTGCTGTTGGCACTGGGCTCTGCCCTGTCATGCTGGAGCAAAGGATGCTGCGGTGCAGAGTGAGCCGGGAGGCAAAGCAGGTCATGAGATATAGCAGTGACTTTTTTTCAGATGATTAGAAGGAGTGGGCTGATTCACAGCAGACTGTTTTCTGAGTGAGTTTGAAATCAGTGAGGAGATTGCTCACCACCAAAATAACCTAGTTTGGCAACTGATTTTGATAAAAGAGCACTGAGCTGGACAAATCTGCCTGAACAAATTCCCCTGGAAGATCATTTTCAGATCCATTTCTTTTTCTCATCTATCCAAATTTCAAAGCAGCGGATGAGATGAAAAAGCTGGGAAGGCAGGCAGCCTTGCCTTTGTTCTCTGCTGCGGCTGTGTGCTGCTTTCCAGCCGCCCGCCTTCCCCTTCGTTTGATCCTGCCTGCGAGCCTGAAACGCTGCAGCCCCTCCATGCAGAAGCACTGGAAAAGATCTCATCATCCAGAGCGTTAAATGCCGTGTCAGATACGACACATGCGGCGCGCAGTGTTCCTGGGGACCCCTCTTCCTTGCAAACCAGTGGCAATTTGTAACTGTGCTTTGGGAGTGTTTCTAGATGTCACCTCTATTGAACCCCTCTTTCAGACAGGCGTCGCTGCGGCTCCCCATCCCATCCCGGCGTGGAGCCCTCCGCACCCCCCCAGGAGCTGGTGGACGCAGGGCCCGGTGCAGACGGCAGCCACGCGGGTACCTGCCGTGGGTGCAGCGTTGCATGGGGACGACACAGCTTGTGAGGGCCAAGGGCAATGGGGAGCGAGAGTGAAAGCCGGGGGGAGGCAAGGGAGGAGTAAAGGATGCAAATCACCCTCTCTAGAAGAGGGAACTTGGCTCATCATCATGACGTTTAACTGGTAGCGCTGCAAGTCAGTAAATGCCAACAGCAATCTTCCCTTCCTGTTTCCTTCCAGGACGTGAATGCTTTCCCTCTCTGTCCCCTCCAAAAACCACGGCGTTTCAAACAGAAGAGAGGTAAAACGTCTTTTTCATCTGTTGTTGAAGTATGTCCAAAGATGCGACAAGGTGTTTTCTGCCTCCTATGGAAAGTGAAATGATGGCCGTAGAGCCGTGGCGGTCCCAGTGCCGGCACCATGGCAGTGCCCCTGCGCGGGAGGAGCTGAGCAAATTCCTCTGGCATTGCCTACTTTCTTGTTAAAACCAAACGGTAAGATTCGCCCCGCTTACGCAAAGGGCTGTAATGGGTGATGACAAGCAAATAGGTGCTCGAGTGCACTGAATTTTGATTGCTTAGTGACAGACCTTTAAACCAGCTCTTTGCTGAGACTGGGGGCTTTGCTCTTAGGGAAAATCACAATGATTTAGCCTATTTAAAAAAAAAAAAAATCTCCGCATGCACAACCTTAAATGAAGCATGGAAACTGCTAATGAATTTTGACTGGGCTTTTAATGTTTTTTCCCTTGTGCTTAAAAAACTTTCAGGAGACCACATCAACTATGCATTTTCAAACTACCTGGTTTTATTCTATTTTTTTTTTCCCCAGCATCTTATATATTTCTGACGATGAAGCCAAAGATGCCTTCATACAGTTTGCAGCCAGCAAATGCTGCTATAGGACTGCCCCACCAAAACATATGGTGGTCTGGAGCCTGACTGCGTTAAACACGTATTGAATAAGGAGGTGACGTTAGTACGCACAGCTGTGCCATAGATTTATACCTCAGCCCACTGCACTAAGCAATGACTTCAGAGACGTTTTTGAGATGTGTAATAGAAAATGAAAAATTCTTGAACTTTCAGCTTGTGTTATGTTTCCAATGTTAAAAAAAAAAAAGTAATTGCACATTGCTTTCTTCAGTAAGTGTAAGGATTCTGCAGGTCAGCACCGGAGCACAGGCTGTGGTTAGCGGCACGAAACTCTGGTGTTTATCACGGGACTGAACTTATGTGCCAGGAGCCCGCGGGGCCGGGGACGCAGGACACTCACTGCCAGTGTTTATCACGGGACTGAACGTATGTGCCAGGAGCCCGCGGGGCCGGGGGCACAGGACACTCGCTGCCACCCCTCTGTGGGACGGGGACGGCTGTGCGCTGGCCCGCACGGAGACAGCCTCTCAGCAAAGCAAGAGCCGGTTTTGATTTTTGTTCTTTCCCAGCTGCTGCTCTTGCAGCAGGAGGTCGGTGGTTGCAACACAGGAACTGGTTCCAGTCCCGTGAAGCTTGGTGCGTGCTGGTGTCGGTGGGGAGTGGAGCTCAGCCCGCAGCTCTGTCCCCTTCCAGCAGGCTCTCTGTTACCGTTAATTCTCATTTGGTTTTGCCAGTACCGGCTGCAAACATTCACCAAGAGCAGGAGCGCTCTTCCAGCCAGTGAGCCCTGGAGGTAAGCGGATCAGCGTCCTTGGGGAGCAGGCAGCTGACTTGCCTGGCGCCATGCAGGACAGGGCAAAACTGCCCCTCTCCCCCCACTTTGGGCCACTCGGCAAGGCTTTCTCCAAAGAAAAAGTCAAAGATGTCGTGCATGGGGGTTGCACGAACCAGTGAGCTCTCCCATCCCTGCACCCAGCCTGCGCCTGGGCTGCGAGGGGTGACGGGTGCTTCCTCCTGCCAGGTCTGCTGAATTTTCTGGTGTCCAGTCCCCTGCATGTGTCCAGTCTCTGCAACTGGTGGTACCTGGGGGACCGGGCTCACCTTCTTAGGAAAGAGCTACAGCCAAAATACAGGCGAGGGGGACACTGGGCAGCTGGCACGGTTTGGGCTCTCCTTTTGTGGGTGATGGAGGTGGCAGTGGCTGCCCTGTTGCCAGCAGAGGCGGCCCTGGGTGCTGAGGGGCATCCAGGCAGGTTCCCCATGTCCCTACCACACTTTATCTCTTCTTGCCTTGTTCCCCCACCCCAGAAGGGCTTGTGGACTCTCCGGAGATGGCAGTGCCCCTGGGACCCTGGGATGTGGCTGTGGACCCCCCTCCTCTGTTTGCTGACTGCGAGATGCATCCGCCAGTGCCTCACACCTACAGGGTCTGGGTGAGCTCCCCATGGTGGCTCTTCTGCAGCGTTCGTCATGGCACAGGGTGCTCTGCCGCACGTGCCGGCAGCACCGCAGGGCTGCGGCGGGTGAAGACGCTGGTGTGGCGTCCCTGATCTGCCTGGAAAACTGCCCTGCGAGGGGCTGCACCTGCGGTTGGGGCTATGCTCAGTCCAGCAGTGGGGAGCTCCAAGCCTTCGTGGCCTGACCCTGCACCCGCTGCAGCCCATGGCCCCGCTGACCAGAGTCCTGACCTGTGGGACCAGAGTCCGGCAGCATCCTGGTATTCCAGCTGCAAATACCAGAGCACGCATTCATTGTAAACCCACTGGACTATTATATTCAGTTCTGTATTTTTGGATAAGTATCCGCTACATGTACCTATTTTGACAGAATTATTTTTACTCGTTAGAACAACCATTTTTTGGTGTACCATTATATTTATTGCTGCTTCCCTTCATGACTTAATGATAAGAAAAGATAACTCTGGTTCTGGCAGGAAGCATTGTTTTTCTGCTTGAACTAATGATAGTGTTTTAATAGCTTCAGATAAAGGATTAGCACTTGTTTTTGGCAAAGAACTGCTTTTACTGCTTGAAATAGTCTGGAGTGTGCATTTTGAATGGGCAAGTTGCCATTAAAAATTATTTGTACCCACCCAAAAGAACAAAGCCCAACTATTTTTACCCCTGGGATAAAACAAACAAAATCAGGCAGAAAAACCTATCCTAACTGGGGTTTGGGTGAGCACAGCTAGTCTGGAGAGAGCGCCTGGCCAGCTCCTCCTGTTCCCCTTCAGTGCTGGTTTACTATGGGCCAGAGCATCCTTGGGCAGGTATTCCAGCAGACGCCTGTACAGAAGAGACTCTTCCAGCCGGGTACAGTCCTGCTCCTTCCAGTGCCCGAGCCAGATCTGAGCACGCGTGGGATGTGTGGGTTACACGGCAGCCCTTAGCCCTCTCTACCAGGTGGTTTGAGCCTCCTGCTCTTCTTGATCCAAGGTGATCCGCAGAGCGCGGTTACAATGACCTGGGTTTAAATGCGTTTGCCAATGAGCAGTGGCAAGGGGTGTCCTGCGCATCTCCCAGTGAGCACGCGGTGCTCCGCGCCTGGCGAGTGACTGCCCTGCTCCATCTGCTTGGCTGCCAGGGCTGTCCCAGCTGCTCCGGAGCCGGTCATGCCCCATGCGGCAGGTGCGGAGGACCTGGCACGGTACGCTGGCCTGGGATCCTCGTGGGATTGCTCCAGATACTGTCTCTGCTGTGAGAGAGAACAAAGCACGTGTATTTTAAAAATACTTTGAAAAGTGTATGATACCGGCTAACCTCCTTTGTCATCCCCTTTCTTTTTTTTGAGCTGTGAGATGAGCGAAGAACTTTGTTGTGTGAAGACAAGGCGGGATCTCTCCTCCAAGTCTCTTGGATGTTGCCTTTGCAATCGTTCTCCCAGGCGGAGGTTATATATAAAATTGGGAGTTTAATATGGATGATGAAACAAGTTTCCTCTGCTTTCTGAGAGGAGAAAGCTACTGTATAGCTCTGACAGGTTTCTCAGAACAAAGAGGAAAGTGTGAGGGAAGAGACATAAATCACTGTACAGCAGTTTAAGAACTGAAGATTATGGGGCTGATTCAAAACCTGTAAATCTCTGGAAAGTTTTGTCAGCTGGAGTTAAATCGGGCCCCGTCTTCTTTGGGAAAAACAGCATCCAATTTATACTGAATTGGGTCAAAACTACTAACATCCTAAATTGAAAACCTGGTCATGTAGTAAAACCATTCCACGTGGCTACTCAAGGAAAAAAGGAGCATCAAATAAAGGCACCTCAATAAAGTTAGAAATGCAGTTAGGCTTTCCCCGGGGTTTTGGACAGAGACTGATTGCCGTGCCAGTGTCCTTTCATACGGGTTTCACTGAGGTGGAAAGATACAGCAGCAACGTCAATAGCAAGGTTTTAGTGCTGATGGCTGGAGTAGAGAGTGTCAGGACGTGCCTGAAGGTCTGTCATGCGAGTGTGATGCTGAGGTGTTGATAAGGACTAATATGAACCAGTTTCCCACTGAAAGTGCTTCTCTTATATCTGTAAATATTATTTTAGTTAACTGTCCACCTGTGCCAGCTCAGGTTTTAGTTTTCTAGCACAAATAAGCATCCAGAAAGGTCATCTCAGGTTTTTAGTGCTGGGTTTGGATCAGAAGCTGTTTGGAGGGGTAGGTGTCCGTGCAAGCGAGGAGGAGACGTCTGGTGGTAAGGGATGGCTCGTCTCTGGGGCAAACGAGCAGGGGAGATGGCCACAGCACCTCGTCCTAGCTGGGGGCATGGTTCCCTGCCAGGCTTCTTCCTGGGAGAGCTGCCTGAATAATCCATCCATGGGATCAGTAATGCCGAAACGCTCATCGGGCTAGTTGGTTTTAAGCAAAGTGTGCCTGAACAGGCGCTGTGATATGATGGGTGATCAGTCACCCTTATGACAGGATGGGCTTGGGCTTGTTCCTCCTTCCAAGCTCACCCAAATACAGCCTCTGGACAGCACGTGCAGGCAAGATCTGATTCTCTGGGTGAAATTATACATGAGAAATTGCCCTTGCTGGTGACGAGGGCTAGCAGGGTGCTCAGCAGGTCCCAGGAGCCCTGCAGAGCACCAGCTCAAAGAGGAGAAGCTCTTGCACTGCTGGACCCCAGTGTCCAAGCAGCCGAGCAGGCAGAGATGGGCCAAGCTGTGCGGGTGGCTGTGGCACGAGCAAATAGGGGATGGCAGGGAGCACCCAGCACGGGGAAGCTGGCTGCAGAGCATACCGTGTTATAAATGGCCTCTTCCTGCTAATGGAGTTTATGAACGTCCTGCAGAGCAATGTCAATGGCATTTGGAGCTATGTTGCCGAGGGCAAGCTACACGCAGCTCTCCACTTTCAGCAATTAAGTGCTCGACTGGATATAGGAGGCTCATCGTGAAGGTGAAATTGAGGCATGAAATTCACGTAGGGGCAGAGGGCTGGCAGGGGAAGCTCCTGAACCACCAAATGCAAGTCCTGAAGCAGATGATCCCTGCATGGGGATAAATAACAGCCCCTGCTGGCTTCCGCTTATGCATGTGTGACCATGCACGCAGCTACTGCTCTCTGGGCCTCTCTAAACAGGTCGTATTCAGACAATCGATCTCAGCAATTATAAATGAGAGAAATTTTTATTAATATTTTGTATTCTTTGTTTTCTTTCTGCATGTAGAGTACCTGTATTTTCTGTGGAGGAAGTGGCAGATACACTAACAATAACGACGTTTATAGTGATTGCCCACATTGTAAAGGTACAGGATGGATGAGGTAAGGAAAACTCAAATACCAGTCCAAGTGGCAGCTTGGTTACTGGGATCTTGTTATTTCTGTGGCAGTGGAGGTGAACAAATAGATGCTATCTGCAAACCCAGCTAAATGAAGAGTAAGCAGCAGCGCGTGGTGGGTCAAAAGGCCTGTTGCTAACAGAAAATTATAGCATGCGTGCAGAGCTTGCAGTGTGCTTTACAGCTATGGATAAAGCCCCAGGACGTGGTGGCTTGGTAACACGCAGGGTCCTTCGTGAGAGCTGGCTTTACACCCACCCTGTGCAGATTGTTATTAATGGATTATGCCGTTTTAATGCCTGGTTTCCCCAGTCAAAAGAAATCTGTAAATCTGTTCTTTCCTCTGCAGAGGCATTCAGTAGGCAAGATGCAGGGATTTTTTCCCCCTTTGGAGTTATTAACTGAGTGCTTAGCTGCCAGCTCTCTGGTTTGCTCAGCTCTCCTCTCCTCTCCCCCATCGCTCCTTGGCACCGGTGAGTTGCAGTGGGATGCAGGGCTGCCGACTGGGCACGCTTTCCCTGCGACACTGCTGTGCTTTAAGGCCACTCACACCAAGCACCTGAATTCACGTGTTTTTCCTTGCACAGGTGCTTTTCATGCCGTGGGGAAGGCCGGGCGCCTTGTGCCCGATGCGGCATGAAGGGCCTCTTGCTCTGCCACTCGGAGCTGACCGTAACCTGGTAGGTGGGAGCCAAACGAAGCCGAGCTGGGCGGTTGGTCGTGCTGTCACATGGGGACTGGAGCCTGTCAGCGTGGTGGCATTACTGGGACAGTCTTCCGTAACCTGGTAGGTGGGAGCCAAACGAAACCGAGCTGGGCGGTTGGTTGTGCTGTCACACGGGGACTGGAGCCTGTCAGTGTGGTGGCATTACTGGGACAGTCTCTCCTGGGGTGCGGTGCTGGCTCCTGGGGTGCGGTGCTGGCTCCTGGGGTGCGGTGCTGGCTCCTGGGGTGCGGTGCTGGCTCCTGGGGTGCGGTGCTGCCTTGCACCAGGTGACGCCAAGCTCTGGGGACCAAGCAGGCTACTCATGCTGCTGCTGGTAGTGTTGATGTTCAAGGAAAAGGTGAAGCTTTTATAATTTAGAGGAAAACAAAGTGCATTGTAAGCCAGGCTGCCCAGCTAGGAGCTGGACATAGCTATGCTTATGTGAAATGACAGTGTTTACAGTACATGCCTTCAAAACATTCAGAGGGGGGGAAGGTGCAAAGCTGGTAGAATTAGACAGGGAAAAAGTGCTCAGGTCCTGAGCACTCTAACTTCTGTCTAACCATGAAGTAATTTTCAGATGCAGAAATCAAGTAGATATAAATGATATAACTTATACAGGAGTGTTTCACTATTTGTTAGTGGAAAAACATAATAGCAGTTTTCCAGTGGCTGTATAACATGGAGCTGTTCATAGGTCTCACCAGATCCTTGTGGGTGATGGCTTAGAGCCTGCCTAGATGTTAGATATATACACAGGTATGCAGGATGGACGTTAAGAGGCACAAACCTGAGCTGCGAACCAGAATTATGAATCCCAACACACAGGGATTTAGAAAGATGTGACTCTGCGGCTTGAGCTGGAGGAGATGGTGTTGACGAGGCACTGGTGGTGGTGGGAGCAGGTGAGGGTCAAGCCCCCGCCCAGGACCCTCCTCGGGTGCTGCTCTCCTGCTTTGCCTCCTGGGACCGAGGGATGCTAGTGCTCTGAGCTATTGCTGTGCACGGTCCTGCAGATGAACCACCACAATTAAAAGGGGTGAAATAATTGTCTCTAGAGCAACGTTTGTTTTTAAAAGAAAACAAAACAAAAAATCTGTAAAGTATATGCCAAGAAGGACACAGACTGTCAACATTTGTCTTTTGCAATGGGCAGGTATTAAGGCATGCCTATTGCAGCTTCGTGAGAATTTCCCCTTAACTTGTTTGGGAGGTCTCTCTCGGGTGCTGTGAGTGCATCCTCTGCCTCTCACCTGCCGGGTGACTCTGCAGAACTTCCCCCGCCCCATCGTGCGGGGCGCAGAGTCCTGCCTTGCCCCTGCATCAAATGCGAGTGTCGGAAGAGACACGGATACTGAGATAGGTCGGGAGGCATCCGGGGATTGAGCTTCATGCGGAGGGGCTGCAAGGGGGATCAAATACTGGGTGGCAGATGGGGACCTCTTCTCCCCAAATCCATGTGTAAAACAGATGTGTCCAATGGTCACACAATGCAGCAGAGGAACATGGGCCATGAGTCAGTTCCCTCTAATCCAGGAGGACTTTGCTTCGGGGTTAAAACCCTCCCAGCTCAAAACGTGAGCCTGCACCAAAACCTCTGCTCTTGGAAAATCAGCTGACATTTGGTTTTGCTCTCCCTGTTGCAGCTGGACTTCCCATCCCTCCCTGACACCTGTGTGACCCCAACCCATCCAGTATCACCATTAAATAAAATAGACCTCAAAATGCATCTCATACACCAATGTGCCTTGGATTGCAATCAGAGGTAGTTAAAAAAATACCCTTTTTCTTCTTTTTTTTTTTCTTTTTGCAGAAACATGCTGTTGAGCTAATTCCCCTCACTAGGATTGAATATGAATGGAAAGGGAAGGCATATTCCTTATATGTCTTTGGTAATGAAAAGCAAGTCTATGCAGAGGATTACCCGGGAAAATGCTGCTGTGCCATCCTGTAAGCGTGGATCAGTCCTGCCGAGAGCCGGAGCCAGGTAAACTTTCCTGCTGAATGGTAACTCCCAGAGCGGTGGGGGAAGGAAGGGGCTGGAGGAAGAGAACTTCAGTCACCCCTGAAGAGCAATTTCAGACTAAAAGACGAGAGCAGGAGTCAGACTTTTCATTCCAAATCTTAATTTTCTCTGTTAAAAACACACCTAGATTTAAAACAGAAAGGGGAATGATTTACAAAGGGATAAAACTATTTAGAAAATGCAGCGTTTGCCTTGAGATTGAGCAAAATTTTTTGGGGGTGGCCTTGAGCAAGTTTTTGATTGGAAAAATTTGCTTTTGGTGAAACTTAAGCTGATTTTTCTTAGTTGTTTAATAGAAGAAGCAAAGGAATTACGGGAGATTCATTTCTATGCAGATCTTCAACTTTATTGTTGAGCAGCGTAGCAGATCAATAATTATTCATTCTCTTTAGATTAACCACATATTCTTTTCCCAATTTTCCTGTAGTACATACAGTAACTGTCACCTATCAGTACAGCATAAAGGCTCTGCTTTTATCAGTGCAACAGCAAATTAAGGAGCATTTGTTTAGGCCATTCTTCTCTGTTTGTATTAATTCTATGGAGAAGGAAGAAATGGCTTAGTGCAAAGCCACTTGGAGTTGACACCGGAGGATGGATAAAAATGTAAAACTTTTTATTTCTCCCTTAAGGTTTTGCATTGAAATATTGTATTTAGTTCACTAAATGTTTCTGAAAATCCCAAGTGAGAGATGCATATGCTAAACTGATGGGACTGTTGGCTTCGTCCTGTAACTTCATGGGATATGAGGAAGCAGAGGATCATGCCCTGTAATTTCCAAACGCACTCACTTGCAGATGTTTCCCGGGACCTGCCGGGATCTTGTGAGAAACCACCCCAAAAGCAAGTGGGAGATGAGGCAGGTTTGGGGGAGCTGGGCATCCTGGGGACAGCACATGATGGTGTGCATCTTGCACAGGAAGAGCAGGGTCTTCATCCCTTTGGGGCTGATGCAGTAAAACCCCCAAATCTGCTCTTGCTTTGAGATGGAAAAAGAAGGATTTCTGAAACCACAGTGTTGTGTGTTTTTTCTCTTCGTAGGACCTGGATGCAAACTGCCAGACAGACCCAACCACTGTTGCCAGGTGCTGAGGCTGCTTGAGAAGACCCTCCCTGGGCCGCCCTCGGGACCGAAGGCGCCTTCCCACCCACCCATGAGCTTTTTGTCAGCTGTCTGCTTAAAACGGGCAGGGACTCTGAATTAATTCAGCCTGTGGCTCAGGAAGCATCAGTTCTGCTACTATCATCTGAGACGCAAACCCAAGCCACCCTGCAGTGCTGAGGAGTGATGGGTGGCCACGGTCCACCCATCCCATCCCATCCTGCTGCTTCTCTGACTGGGATCCCCCAGCCTGGTGGTAAATAACTGGCAAAATTCTGCCCCCCCATGATTCCCCCTGCCCTCTTTGCAACCATGGGCATTGGAAATGCGTTTCATGGCAGGGTTGCGAGTGGACTGCAGCCCCCCCGGGTGGGAGGTGTATCGGCTGCGTAGCGAGGGGTCTGCTGCAAACGGGGAGGCTGGGCACCGCTGCCTGCACCGGTGTCACTTCTGCCTGTCACAGTTATCAGGCCCTTAATGGCGCAGGAGAGCGAGATAGCTGGGGTTATCTGCTGGAGGGCAGGGAGCAGGGCTGCTCAGGTCAGAGCCAGCCCTTTTGGAAACCGAATAAAAGGGATTTCTGGCGCGTGGGGGTTGAGGAGGCTCCCTATGTAGGTTTCTCGTCTGCGTAGCGGGGGGTCTGCTGCAAACGGGGAGGCTGGGCACCGCTGCCTGCACCGGTGTCACTTCTGCCTGTCACAGTTATCAGGCCCTTAATGGCGCAGGAGAGCGAGATAGCTGGGGTTATCTGCTGGAGGGCAGGGAGCAGGGCTGCTCAGGTCAGAGCCAGCCCTTTTGGAAACCGAATAAAAGGGATTTCTGGCGCGTGGGGGTTGAGGAGGCTCCCTATGTTTGTTCCTGCTGAGCTTTAATAACTCATTTAAAATTTACTGTAACCTGTAAGCGATGTTCACCTGCCTTTCAGAAACAGCACTGGCATATACCCTCTGCTCTGATCCTCGGTTATAAGTGCTGGGAGAGATGACAGCTCGTTCATAGATACCTACAGCCACGCCACATTTCTAATTGCATATGATAATCCCCAAATCCCCTTGTTTAATGCTTTTAAGCATAACCCATTATCCTATTCCACAGAATCAAGATTTTGCTTTGCTGTTTTTTTCTTTTTTTTTAGCTTGTTTTTTCCAGTGAAAGGGGACAATTCGGGGACAATTCAGGAACAATGTTATCATGATCCAACAGACTGTTTGGTATAGCTTTGTTTTCCTTTGTATCATACTATTCACATGCATTTAAGGGTGTGAACACTCCTAAGCAGTTACGTTTTTGAGCTCTTTAGAATTATTCTGTGTAGTTTTTAACTGTTGACACATTTCAGTCTCTGATACAATATGCAAAAAATAGAAAAGAAGCACTTTCCAAAACTGTCTCTCCAGCAAAGCACGAAGGCTATCAGTAAGCATCTAGCACATCCCTAAATAATGCTTTATAGCTACACAGTCAGTGCAGCCATTATAAGGATGCTTGTCAAATCTTTAGAATTATTCTGTGTAGTTTTTAACTGTTGACACATTTCAGTCTCTGATACAATATGCAAAAAATAGAAAAGAAGCACTTTCCAAAACTGTCTCTCCAGCAAAGCACGAAGGCTATCAGTAAGCATCTAGCACATCCCTAAATAATGCTTTATAGCTACACAGTCAGTGCAGCCGTTATAAGGATGCTTGTCAAAAGTTCTCCAGGCATTCGACCGGATAGGGACTGCACCATGTATGTACATAGCTGTGATATAGCCGATAGGCAATGGTATACGCTGTACGATGGGGCCGTGTGGTTGCAAGTTCATGCCGGGATGTCAAGCTCTTAGAAGGAAGCAGAGCTCCGTGATGCCGGTCAGCTCAGGGAAGATGACAGCGATGTCCGTACCAGCGTTAGTTCCGCACGCTTTCTTGCTAAAGGGAATTTGTTTTTCTATCTGTCCCGCTGTTTGTCCTGGGTCCCCCGTGAGAGCTGTGCGTGGGGGCTCTGCTATGGGTAATGGACGGGACGGGTACTGACCTGGGGAACGGGAACGCCCGCGTCCTGACTCACCTACCTGGAGCCCTGTTAAGCTGAATGAGAAATTTCCGTTCTCTGGTGTAGTTCACACTAGTAAGCACTAACTGTGCCGGAGGCTGTCGTTGCATAGACTGTCTGAACATAATTAAAACCAGCTTGCATTTGCAGTGTTGATAGTCTTAGCTACATTAATTATATCCCCCAACGAAGCTGCCAGTTTCCCCTGTCCAACTTCGCATCATGCCACAGTGAATGAAAAAACAAATCTCTCCTGGCTGTCATTACAAAAGGCTTCAACACTCGGGGCTTGAGGTTCATGTCACAGCCCAGCTGCCCTTCGGAGGACTGAAGTGGTTAACTCCCCTGGAAGCCCTGGTGCCGTGGAGGAGGTGGGTTTGTGCGGGTCTCCAGAGCTGCTCTGCAGGGCAGCTCTTCCCTGCTTGCCCCTATCTCTCTTCTTCGTGTTTTTAAGAAACTGGCCCGCCTGCCAGCCCCTGGCTCCATCGCTGGGCTGCAGCAGCCCTTGGCAGCACCCTGCTAGTGTGATTAACGCTGCCTGTGATACTGCACAGACACGGCGGCAAAGAGCAGAGCCCCTCCAGACACATGCAGCTAATGGGCTTTATTAACAGGTTTGGACTTGGATGGGGAAAGGATAATCTGGTGTTAATAATCACAGCCAGGCCCTGCTCCTTCTGCTGCCCCTGCCAGCATGGGGGCTGGGGGAGCCGCAGCGAGCGGGCACGCTGCGAAACTTCACTTCTGGACTCTGCTCGCTCCCCCGGCAGGCTCTGAAGCCCCGGGTGGTTGCAACAAGGATCTAAGCTTGCAAGTAGCATGGTGTAGTTGGAGCCTTGAATGTATTTAGGATGCTTAAGCCATTGATTTAAGCTCTAAAGAAAAAAAAAAAGAAATCTTGTTATCAATAGCTGCACAATTTGATTTGGAAGGACCCAAAGGAATAGCAGCTTCTCCAACTGCTTCCATGATGGATCAACAGCTGCATCTGGTGAGCCCGTGGCAGCCACAGCTGCCTCCAGAAATTGGTGGCCGTGGCCGTGCTTGGCTTGGCCTTGTTAGATCTGCCCTTGCCAAAACAGAGCTCTCCACCGTTTACTCAGTGCTTTCCACTAGTGCCCCACGGTCCTTAGTGCTTTCCATTGTGTTTATGTTCTGAGCTAAATACTGGACTAAAAAGGCACCCCTCCCCAGCTCACAGGACGCCAGTGTGCTGCTAGCGACACAGTCACACCCCTGCAGCATTAACTGAGTTATTCGGACAGCAGTTAGGGTGGACAAATCTCTGTAGAGAAGGAAATCCTTCTCCCCCTGTTGGAGCCCATGCACAGAAATACTTTGGACTGAAAGTTCAGGCTCTGAATGATGTTGGGTCAGAAGTTGGTCCTTTTGATGAAAAATGCAGCAAACTCTAAGGAAATCACCTACATTCTCACAGATACTTGTGTAGCACCCTGGTATATTGGTGTAGCAAACCTTCTCTTCTGATTATTCAAGTGGATAGCAGCCTTTTGACTACAAGAACAGCTATGGGAGGCTCCTAGGGTCTGGTGAGTAGGGACAGCTCTTAAAAACAGGCTCTTGTCATAATTTATGATCATCAACTAACTGGCCAAAGCCTCTTGTTAGCTGGTTTCTGAGGCCACAGTCACCAGCTCATCAGCTTAACAGCATCATGCTGCTCCCTCTCTGTGCTCATGGGCTGACGATGGCTTGGGGAAAGCACAAATGTGAGATACCCAAAAAGAGCTAACACTAAGAACTTTGAATACGTGGAATATTCATGTGATGCCCCAGAGGCACCTGGCTGTGTGCCGGCGCGCAGGCAACTGCCTCTCTACAGAGTGAACGGTGCCTTGAGCCCCCGCTCACCGGCTGAGCCCGTGGTGAACAGATAGTGTGCCTCACACTCCAGGATTTCAACCACGCTGTGAAGGGGTCTGAAGGATCTTACTGTCTCTTTACACCACTCTAGCTGTAATTTGTTCCCATGTGCAGTCTCCACGATTTCTGACCATCTTCCCCTCCAGCGGGGCTTCCCTTTGGGAAGCCAGCATGGTGCGCATGGGCTGTCTGGTACTTTCCTTCCTGGCAAGCTTCTGCTTCGTCCAGCTTTGACATTGATTCATTAATTCCCAACATCTACATTGTTTGGCAGAGGGGAGTGGCTCACAGGGGCTGGGTTTCGTTGCTGTGAGCACAGAATTTGCAGAAAACAAGGTATTCCAGAGGAGATTGGTGGGATGGGATCATCTCTGCTCCTAGCCTTTGAGAATGGAACAAGAAATGAAAGCAGACAGTAAGTAAAACTAAAAGGAATACATTGCATGCCATGCTGAGTAGTTTCTCTACTATTTTTATGCAGTTGTACTTCTTGATTAAGATATTCATAAACTGTGTTTTCAAGTAACCTGTTAAAAATAACCGTTTCCAGAACTGAACCTCTCTTCCACTGAATGTCAGCGTATGCACTCGTCCAGTTGGTGTTTGTGGAAGGAGTGGAAAGGGTCAGCACGTCGGTTGTGCCACGTCTGTGACCTATTGTTGCTATACCTTTAGGCACAATGCAAAGTCCACTGATTCCAGTGGAACAGGGACTTAATCCTTAGAGGTGTGAACTTAGTCCGTGCATCTCTGCTCCTGGGATGCTTCCTAGTTTTGTCTTTGAGGTGGGATTCTTGGAGTCCGCTATAAACTGCCTGACATGGGTTAGAGATTAAACTGGGGTTTGTTATCTTTTAACAAAATGCTGCTTAATCAAAATATCTGTCATGATGGAGCTTTGATCTTATGCCCTTGACTATATCTTTTCCGTTAGATGTTAATATAGTGCCTGAAGAAAATCTAATTATATGGGGCCCCAGTGAAATATTGCTGTCACTGATGCTACTGAAAAGTAATTGAGTTCTGAGGTTCCTTAATTTATGAATGAGAAAAGCTTTGATTAGCTTAAGAAGAAATAATGATGCTGCAGGAAGTTTCTGTTTAATCAGATGGGAAAAAACAAAAGTTTGTGGTCCTGGAGGTGCCGTGTGGAGTGCTGACATCCCGCTCGACCAGCCAGACAGTGAAGCAGGAGGGGAAGTGACTGATGGGGGCAAGAACTGCAGGTTAACTGCTAGGGTTTGCCAAAGATTGAGACTCGCCCAAACTTTTGGCTATGGGTTCCAATCCTAAATGTACTGAAAATGGGGGTCTTCCTGCTGACATTGATGGGCTCTTGCTCGGTCACTGCTTGCCAGCTGCAGTATTTGCTGTCCCCGCGGGCTGCCTGGAGGGGTGTGTGGGGAAAGCAGCGTTTGGCCTTGGTTTATACCTGCCTGGGACTTGCCCCTCTCTGCAGAGGAATTTCCCCGAATGATAAAATACAGGTACTGCTCTGGCAGGAGGAACCCAACCCTGCTTCCCATACAGAGGCGCCTTCATACCAACTTCCCCTCCTTTAGCTGTTCTTTAAAGCTAACCAGCAGTCATGCCCCACCTGGTACTGAGCCTCGACATTGCCTGTGAGCACTTAGCCCACAGCACCCTTGGGTGAGAGACGAGGGATCTTCCAGTTGAGAAATAGGGTTTGAGTGCATACGACTGTAGTGTCTGACTGTTTTAAGCACATGCATAAAAGCCTGATTTCAGACATCTGAGGAACGTAAATGTTAAGTGCAGATGTGCCACGTGGATCTTGGGCCCCTCAGGGAAGCGAACAGAGGTTTCCACCCATGTAGGTCTTTCCTCAGCTCGTGGCCTCGCACCCACGTTGCAGCTGATCAGACGCAGAGGCAGCAGCAGCCCGGCTCTCCTGGCCTGCTGAGCGGGAGAGGTGGCAGTGTCCCGGCAGTCATTACAGGAGTCCTGAGGAAGATGCTCAAAGCTGTTGGTGTCCCCGTGCAGGAAGGGTAGGAACATAGCAGTGCACAAGACGTTTGGTCATATTTTAACAACCATCCAGCATTGCCCTATTTGCTTACAAAAAGGCCAAATCTCTTGTGACCTGATTTTATAACCTAATTTTCAACCAAAGGTGAAATCGCGTTTTGATGCCAGCTTGGATGAACCCAGTGGGAAGCTGGGCTGTGCTGCAGGAGCCATGCAGGCGGTGTGCTCGGTGCCCAGGACCTTGCAGCACGCTGGGTTTTAGGGGATGCTGTGATACGGGTCGTGCACAGGTCTGACAAACGGAGCTTCGAGTCCAAGGCTGGAGGTCGTTGTTCTGCCGGCTGCACGCTGTGGGAATTTTGCCAGCTATTTTGGTTTGTCTGGAGCTGGATCCTGATGATACAGAACGGAACCTGAAATATCGGATGAGTAACAGCCTAAGCTCTGAATTTCCTGGCTTTGGTCAAAGTCTATCTCAGACTTATTGTTGTTTTAAAATGGAGCTATGCGTTCATGTTTATAGACTATTGTGATTTCCAATAACATCACCGTAGCAACAACCGTGCAGTTGATTTATTTACTCCAAATTTGGGATATTTTTAACCTGGTCATTTAAACCATTTCTATTGGACTGGAATTTGGTACTTATACTCTTATCTCCATCTTTTGTTGTAAACAGGTTTTTGTTTAACATTAAAAATAGGCATTCAGGTTCTCTTGGTAACGCGTACAGAAATCCATTATATTTTGGAATGAAAATAAAGGATTTGTTGTGATATAACAGTTAAAATAAGAACCTGGGAGTTCATGCTTTGGGAATATTTCTCTGCAGCACACTAAGGGAAGGCACTCGTCCTCCCTCTGCCCTTCTCCTCCCACGTGTGCCGACCACGGCACTTGCCCACCTGAGCAGGGCTGCGTGAGTCTTGGTGAACTGAAGAAAGGGGAGCCCTCGCTAAAGGCGTGCAAAGTCCTTTCAGTCGTTAAAGGTTTGTAAAAGCTGCACTTTCTGAATGAGGAAATTCACAACATTTTCAATGACAGTTGTGTTTCCTTTTCATTATGAGTACACAGTTGCACACAGACATATCGAAACACCAAAAACAACAACCAAGAATGCAACACTAAAACAGAGGGGAAGGAATGGCACCTCTCCAGCGTGGCACGGAAGAGAAAGCCGGAGTTTATCATTACTATGAAGCCCCAGTAGACTGGCATGGACTGTGAGCTAATTGACCAGTGAATCCAAAATTGTTTGGGATGCTTTACTTACTGCTTGAGGAAGATGTTTCTGTTTGATCTAGACATGACCGAGATAATCCCACTGAAGGCATCTTACTGATTTATTTTTCACAAGGAAGTTCTCTGTAGTGCTTATCGCTCACCATCACTTGGAAACCTGTGCTCCTTCAGCCCAAGGGCAGTCTTCTCTTCTGCACGAGGGATGTGGCATTTCAAATGAAGCACATAGTTTCTTATTTTCATAGGAAGAAATAACGGAGAGATTAATTTAGCTTCCTGGAAGGAAGGAACGTGGTCTCAGAAGGGAAGTCCAGTAAATCAAGTTGATGGATGACTACCCTCAGCCTCTCTCTGTGCCGGTCAGACTGCGTGTTGTTGCCAGGCTGGCATTTCCTGGCTCCTCCACGCGCTCTTTTCTTGCACAGACTGACTTTTTGTAATCAACTGCTGCGATATGAAAGGTCACTGGATAAAAGGCTTAATAAAAAGAATTGTTTCTGTGTTAGGCATCAGGAGGACCAGTTGCTACCAGTGGTTATTTTTAGAGCGGTACCTAAGGAAACAAACAACCGATGTCCCACGAGCAGAATTAAAATAAGTTGGAAACTTTTAGAAAAGGCAGTCGCTTAAAGAGGAGAGTCATTGCTGGTCAAGCTAAGGACTGATGTTTCAAAGGCAGCCAAGAGGTGCTGACCTTCACGTCCCGTTAAAGATGTAAATGTGTGCAACTTTGAGCTCTTCAGCTACAACTTCTCACCTGCTTACCAGGCAATGTCTCTGGGTCTTTGGAAAGTTCCTGGCGCCTTTCTCCTGCCTGTGTGCTTAACCCAGCCTGGTCTGGGTGTCCGTCCCAGCCGCCGGCAATGCTCCCCTGTGCTCCCAGCAAGGGGTGTGGATGCTGCAGGCTGCGGGGCCGAGGTGCCGGCTTCCCCAGCCGGGGTCCTCACCTCCAGGGCTTGCAATGCCCCAGGCCCTGGCTCTCCTGGGCTACGGAGGGAGCTGAGGACCTGCAGGGCTTTATCACCTACACAGGGTGTCAGTGTTGTTCCACTTCAGCACAGGGACTGAGCTCCTGGAAAGCAAGACAGCGGGAAAGGACAGCAAATCCTCTGACTGCATATTGGCCTGTAACATCTGTTTGGTCTCTACATGCTCCGACCAACCTCGAGGCTTCCTCGCTCACTGTGTTTCCCTGGGCTACAGGTGACCCGGACCTGGACCCAGAGCCCGGACGTCCCTTGACGCCTTCTGCACCCTTGGGATGGCTGGATGACTGTGAGCGGATCGTCCAGGGCAGAGGTACGTGCATGGCACTGACAGTTTGCACTCCAGTAACTTTATTCTTCTGACAGTAAGGAAACAATAGCAGCTGCCTAACCCAAGGGAGGTGCCATGCAAGGTGGGCAGTCCCATGAAACCCTCCCTCTTGGTACGCTGCCTCCAACGCAATGGGTATGTGCCTGTCCAGCTCGCAGACTCCTTTTTACCTCCTGAGCTGCTGTTCCTGGCCTGCTTCTTTTGCAGACAGGTATGTTTTGGAAAACAATTGGCTTTGACATCTGGTAGTGCTTCTCCCTGCTTGGAAAGTCATCAAGAACTCTGCTGAGTGGGGAGCTGGGGCTGCTGTACTGCCCTTGAGCAAAGCAGCGGGGTCAGTGCTGTGGGCACAGGCATGGGCACGGCTGCCCGACTCACCTGGGAGCCGTCCCAGTGCTTTGCTAGAACGCCGCTGGGATGAGCTGGACCGGCAGCAACTTCTGGCTGGGACGTGGGGTGTGTTTGGTGTGAAGCAAACTGCTGACCCGGGAAGGGCTTTAGCTGCTACAGCTGAACCTTCCTGCAGTTGTAAGCAAAATCTGCCTTGGGTTTAAATTGGGCTTGAATTCCTCAGTTGCCCTTTCCCGCAGGAGCAAAGCCCCTGCCACCACTTTTGGACCCGCCAGGCAAGCCTGGGGAGCAGAGGAGCAGACCCTCCTTTGTGCAGCACAGGTAAGCAGCTTTGGGGAGAGTATGTTTTATGCACTTCTCTTGAAAGCAGCTCAGCACAGCCCCGGGGCGGGAGGTGAGCCCTTGCACCAGCCCCCCACGCTGGCTGGGGTCCCAGGACCCTGGAGATGGCAGAAAGGCTGCCCCCACCGCAGGCATGGGCATCCCGTGGCGTGCCCAGGGCTGGTCCCGAGGGCAGACACAGACCCCCGTGGCACCGACAGCGCTGGCATCGTCCTTGTGCCGTCTCCTGCTGTCGTGGCCAGCCCTCAGGTCTGTGCCAACAGCTGCTGTCCCTGCACCGGGCATCCTGCAGTCCCGTCCCTCTGCACTGGGCAGCGAAGGTGGGGAGAAGGTGGATGGGTGTCTTATGGATCCAGCAGTGCGGAGAAGCAGCAGTGTTGACTTTCATGTGGGAGAGCCTCGGGGCAGGGGCAAAAACTGAATTTACAGGTGCAGGGCTGCCTTCCCCACAGTCCAGTGTGCCCAGTGGCAGGGCTGATAACATACCCTCTGTCCGGGTGTGACCAGAGCAACTCCTCGGAGGTGGGGCCCAAGCTCTCGAAGTCTTCTTTGGAATATAAGTATCACACCGGTTGTATGCTAGTCCTTCTCCCAGGGGTCAGTTATTCTGTCTTTTATGCTTTTATTGCTTATTGTCTTTTTTCTCTCCTGATTTTCATCTTAAATTTAAAAAACAAACCAAATCAAAACCAAACACACCCGCACACCTTTTTCCTTTGCACGTGGAGAAAAAGAAAAAAGAAGCACAGCTCGAAAGGCAACATTTGATGGCGTATAGGATGGTGGGAGTCAGCTCCTGCTCGTTTTCTTCATCTACACAAAGGTTCAGACTGGATATCTGGTGGCATTATGTTTCTCAGCCTTAATGAGAGGGGAAAAGATGACTGCAGGACAGAGCGATCTGCCTAAACGTCTCATAAACACGGTCTTGAAAGGACAGGAAAGTGAATAAATAAACATGGGAGCTTTGAATTTGATCAATGGCTGGTGAACACTTGCTAGAGAAATAATCCTCTGGTAAAAAAAAAAAGAAAAAGGGAATGTGAAGATTCAGGGATACTTGTTAAAAGCAGTTGTGTGTTAAATTTCCTTTGAATAGCAGTGAGCTTGGGGATAACAGCTGAGCCCCCAGCCAGCAGTGGTGGTGTCAGGGATGCTGCAGGCAGCGCCCGCCGGGTGATGGAGCAGGGGGAGCCCTGCCTGCTGCCTGGCCGAACCGCCCCTCCTTCCCTGCGCTGGCATCCCTGCCAAACGAAATAGCTGTAGGAGCTGTGAGATCGGCTCTTGCTCTTTATTGAAGAGGGTTTTCTTAATCTTAGCTGTCACCGTATTGACAGGGAGGTTTCTTAGTGAATATTGTCTGGGGTCATAACAACACTCGCCAGCTCGCTTGGCCACTGAGGCTGGAGCCGTCATGGGCTCCGAGGAAAGGATTCATTGCTGAATATTCCCACAGAGCAAATGCTGACATTATCTCCTCTGTTACAATTTACTTCATGGTGTTTTAATATGCTTTCCAAAGGTGTTAAATCAGAGAGATGAAAAAATACATAACGGACAGTCAGATGTCACCGTGAGGACAGATGGACCTGTCTCGGGCTCGGGCAGTCACTGTTGGTTTTTCTCTCTTGCTTACAAAGACGACTGATGAGGATTTTTGAGGAACCACCTCTGAGAACCCACTTTTAGGCTCATTTTTTCCTATTCTCATCATTTTTCTCTAGCCCCGTTGGCAGGGGAGGTAGGAGTGCCCTGCACTGCCTGTGACACCTCCAGGGACCTGCCGCCCCAGCCACGCGCAGGCAGAGCTGCTGCAGGGTGCCAAGGGGGGCACGGGATGTGCTTCATGCACAAGTTAGTCTTTCTGCTGTTGTTGCTATTAACTGAAACAGAAAACAGCTCAGAGTAACAGGCGTCCTAGGTCTGGAAAAAGAGAGAGTGCCATTTCTAATCCTGTGAGCTGACGGGGAAGCTGTCGATTTGCAGCTTGCAAAGACACAACGGTGTTTCAAACCGGCTCTCCTTTACCCAGCCTGCTGAAGGCAAGGGTTTACACACACACGTATTTATTTTAGACCACTCTTTAATACTGACCTTATGGATATTGCATGAAGATATTTTTTAGAATGCAAATCTCTCTTTCTTTTGTAATAAGAAGGATGCCAGCAGCGATTGTGTAAAAGAGGTGGGGGCTCCCAAATGGGCTCTACTTCACTTTTTTGCAGTAGGTTAAATACACTGAATGTTTCCAGCTAATTCTTTAGGATAAGTTAAGAGTATAAACCTGTTTTGTTCCCGTTGCCTCCCAGCGTGCCCCCGATGACAGAGGCGGCGGCCAGGCAAGCCCTCCTGCGCTTCGTGGCCTCCCGATGCTGCTACGGGAGCAGAGCCGCAGGAGAGCTGGCCATCCCGCAGCT
>NW_008794173.1:2856317-2889161 GCF_000699145.1 Aptenodytes forsteri | reverse complement strand
TAAGAAGTAAGAAGGATGCCAGCAGCGAAAAGAGGTGGGGGCTCCCAAATGGGCTCTACTTCACTTTTTTGCAGTAGGTTAAATACACTGAATGTTTCCAGCTAATTCTTTAGGATAAGTTAAGAGTATAAACCTGTTTTGTTCCCGTTGCCTCCCAGCGTGCCCCCGATGACAGAGGCGGCGGCCAGGCAAGCCCTCCTGCGCTTCGTGGCCTCCCGATGCTGCTACGGGAGCAAAGCCGCAGGAGAGCTGGCCATCCGGCAGCTGCGCCAGCTGGGGACGTACCGAGTGAGTACCTCCAGACCCGGCGTCTTGGGCACCCCTTCTGAGCGGCTGGGATAATTTCCAATTACACAGTGACATCGGGCCACGAAGAACCATCCATTCATTAAGTTAAATGGCTTTCAACCTACTTTAAAAGCAGACATACAAGTGCTTTCCAAGGAAAGTCTACCTAAGTGCTGACTACAGGCTTTTATAGCTGAAAGGTCTATCATCTTCTACAGTAAAGCACCACCTCGGCAAAGCCTCTGGAAGCCTTCTCTTACATCCTAGCTTTGGCAAAAGAGCCCTTTCCTTAGTTAAACCACAGGAACCTGCTCTGCAGCTTGGTATTTTGGGCTCAGGCGAGCACAGAGTGACCTGTAATGCCACGCATCCCCCCCAGCTGTTGATTTATTCTGGTAATGTTTGATTCCACAGAAAACATGTGGACTTGGTTCCCTATTGTCGTTCCTCTCACTGAAAATAGTTATTGAGGATTTGGTGCTTGCTGCGGTTAGTCTCTGGATCTCGAGTCAGTCTTGGTTTGGGGAATCGATGCCCAGCAAACCAAAACGGTGGGTTCTGTGCCAGGGTTTGGTGCTGGTGCTGCCTGGGCAGCTGTCCAGGGGAGTGCTGCTGTGCCCACCCCTGCTCCCTTTTCTGGGGCTTCTTGGAGGGGATAACGAATGAGCATTGAGGAGCAGAGTGCTGGGAGTGCCCTTTGATAGGCACTGTGGGGCAGATGTTCCTTTACGCTAGTGTTTGTTCCACTTCTGAGATTATTCAGATTACTCACAAACATTATCTGGGCCTTTCCCAAAAAATAAGCCACAGGATTCTCCAAATAATGGCAAAACTCACTTTTGCTGTGAAAATGCCAACCTGTTTTTCTTATGCAAGTTGTACTCAGAGATGGAAGAGTCTGGGAATGCTCCCGAGACCCGTTATTAGCAAGCCACGGTTCAAATTTAAATGCCTGCTTTGTGCAAGTTGTCTTTGTGGTGAGTACGTGATTTTTCTCTTCTAGTATCGACTGGAGACGTTCAGTGAGTCAAGGTTAAGCGAGTGGGCGTTTGAGCCCTTCACCAGTAAGTGATTGCCCCGTATCCCACTGGAATGGCTCTTGTGGGACGTGCCACACATGTTGGAGCTGGGGTCTGTGGCAGCGCTCGCCATCCAGGGCTCGCGTGGCTCCTGGAGATGACTTGAGCCTGGTTTAACGTGCATCAGGTTTATCTGATCCCTTGTGGCTGTTTGCACTCCGCAGGGCCCGTGAAGCTGGGGCAAAATGCTTTCCTCTGCAGGTTTAGTTTGCTTTCCTCGTGTTGGGGGAGGTTTTGCATCATGCCCTGGGAGCAGAGGCCATTATTTCCCTGCCTCCGCGGCAGTAACTTCCTACCAAGTGCCATGTATACTCGAAGTTTGATTTGGGATGGGCACCTGCACACAGTGGAGCTCTTTACCAACCTGCTGAGGACTGTGGGGGACCCCTGCCCCTGGTTTTTGGGTGACAGCTGATCCCAGGTGCCCGCACAGGCCCGGGGGGTCGGCTGGGGGGCGACGGGGGCTGTGCCATGGTGGCAGGAGGATGCTCAGCACCTTGGGGTGACCATGGCACAGACCACATAGGGTCGGTCCCTGGTGCGACCCCCACATGGGGATGGGGAGTGATGTTGGCCGGTCCCCAGCAGCACCAGGAGCCCGACAGCATCCGAGCACCATCTCCAGCAAGGTGGATAAGACGCCATTCCCTCCTGCAGAGCCTGGAGCAGCCAGACCCCCCGGGGACGCCCCCCTCGACCCCTGGGACGTGGAGGTCAGGGCCCCCCCGCTCTTCCAGGGCCAGACTTGGCGCTGCCGGGTGCCCCACTCAGCGCTGGTCAGGGTGAGTCCTCGCTCGCTGTCGGCTGCTTGTGGGAGCCCCTTCCCTGGCTGATGGGCTCGTTGGGGCTCGGGGAGCAACCCCCAGCTGGGGCAGTGCCCCTCCTCAGGACCCTCAGCTCCTCAGGACGGTAGCGGGCACCTCACTACGGTTCTCCTTTTCTTGGGTTTTTCCTCATTAAACACCAGGGAAAATAGTCAGAGATCCCTTCTTCCTGGCGTTTTCTTCCTCTAGAAGTTTGAGGACAAATTGTGCTGCAGCCTTTTCAAGAAACAGCACTGGATAATCTTTCCTCTTTTGTTAATTTTTTTTTTCAACATTAGCAGAACATTTGTTTGCATGACAGTTCCCATTTAGCTTTTGACAAGCTCTATAGCTGGTCAATTTATTTTACTTTTTAAGTGATATGATGAATAAAGAAAAAAAAAATTACTTTCTTTTGCCAGCACTACATAGACGTTTGCCTTTGTTAAAAAATTATTATTTATGACTCCTTTAATGGTTGCACAGCACAATTTTATGGTGTTGATTCTGTCCCCTTAGGACCAGAATTTTATCACTGAATTTTGATGCAGGAGGAGTGCATGTGCGTAATACGAGACATCCGAAATCCCTGGGTAGCTCTGTGCATGAATAATCTTCTGATTTCAGGACTGTCACAGATGCCATGGTCACGGCCGGTCCAGGTGTGGGGTATGCCACGGGGCAGGTCGGGTAAGGAGCTGGGAAACCTTCCGCCAGGCAGCCTGCATTTCCTATTCCTTTAAGTTTGGGCTTCATTTGCGAAATTACATCATGTGCTATCTCATTTCTGTACTTATTATGAGGGTTGGAAGTCTGAGGGGAAGTTCTGTTTTATTCCCCCTTTGCCACCCTGTATCCCAAACCCACTCGTGTTCAGTCCAGTTTCCACCTGATGTTCCCGGGGTCTCTGCAGAGGTGCTGAATAGGGTTGTCAAAATCCTGCCCAGGTAGCAAAGACGCCTTACCCCGTCTCAGTCGATAGCCTACGTGTTATAATGGTGAGAGGGAACAGAGAATTTGCTCCTGCACTGTTGAAATGAGGTCAGATCTTAGGCATGAAATACGGCAAACTGGCTGCTGTCTTTCAGATATGCTCAGTTCTGTATTCGGGGTTTCCAAAGGGGAGAGGAGGCTTAGCCCAGGGGTGCAAGTACAGCTGCTAATCTGGCCTCCTGTCTTTATTTGTTCTTTTGCACAGATATTCCCAAAGACAACCAAAAGATGTATTGTTATTGCACTAAAATTGCCACTTAATTAAAGTTAATCTGATTAACTACAAATATTTAAATAAAAGTCTACTACTAACTACATTAATAAATAACAGTGGAAAAACATGTGTGTAAGAAAAAAGACATTTCAATCTAGATCGTGTGTCCAGTTTGCATCACTGGTGAGTTTGACTGGAATAACTAATTAATCCAGAGTCACAATTTATGAGCTATTTTGTCCATTCTTTTCATTTGCCATGTATGTACTTGGCATATACCTTCCTCTGCAAGCCTGAGTTAGCAATTATTCTGATAACATACATAAAAGCTTTTGATTTATAAACCTGACATGTTTTTATTCTGGCAGTCACTACCTATTTTAATTCTTCGGTGTATTTGTAGACGAGGTGTGTAACGTGCAAGGGATCCCGGTGGAGGCTAAAGCAGCAAAAGAGATGTCAGCTTTGTTCAGGTACAGGTCGCAAAAGGTACGATGGGCTCCTCTGCACCTCGGTTAGCGTGGCTCTGCTCGGACTGTATTGCTTCCCTTAGGCAATGTTTGCTCATGCAATGGTGTGGTTAGTGGAAACCAGTCATCCCAGTCCCACTGGCTTGGTGGAGGTTATCAGCTGAGGCTCTGCCAGTAGGAGGAAAATACTGGAAGGGTGGTAGGGGACAAAAATCCCTGAATCCAGTATGTTTGAGCCAAAACGGCTCCACTTGCCTGCTGCTGGCAGAGGTTACAGTGCAGAGCCAGGGCATGCTCTGCATGCCTGTGTGCTTTTTTTTATTTTCTACCATGAAGATCACCTAACAGATAAAGCAGTACAGCAGTAGCTTTATTCTCCAGGAAAACTGGTTAGAAAAAGCCTTTTCCACCTCTGATTTTTAAATGAACTTCCATTTTAACATCTATTATTCACTCTGTGTGGCCCACTCAGCATTCAGAAACCAGGCTGGTATCCCAGACTCATGAGATAAGCTCGTAAGCATTTGGAAAATAATAATTTTTGGCTCTCCTTTCTTCCATATTTTTTACCTTTCTGTTACAAGACTGTTGCATTTCCCAGCCTCTCTGGGAAACTGGAGAATGCTTTGGGTTTTCCAATGAAAGCAGAGTTTCTCAGACCTTCAGGAGTTGCGGCAGCAAAGAGGCTTCGAGTCTCTTGAGGTCCATGCTGTACCTCCTGTCCCAGGTCTCGGTGGGCTCAGCTCAGCTCAGAACACAGGGAGTGGGTGGTGGGATGGGGCTGGAAGGAGCCGGTCCAGGATGGCAGCAGCAAAATTCAGAGCTGCTCTTAGGTCCGGTTCCCGCAGCGCCCGCTTGGGGTTTGGCAGGTTTCACAGCCAGTGCAGCCTGGAGAATTATTACCACCCTCTGGTTTTTCCAAACACGAAACTTAACAGGCCTAAAAATGATCTTTAAGTGACAAAAAAAGAAGGCACTGTTCTAAAACTGTTTTGTTTATGTGGCTCCATTAAGTTTAAAATAACAGAGATGGTATCATGCATAATCATGGCAGTCATTTTAAAGCATGAATCCACTGGGGCTAATGATGGCTTGAAGAGCCTTAATGAATCAGTTGTTAACTGCTGCTAATCTGTGTTGCATTGATGCAATCAAAATGCTCCATGCATAAGCATATGCCTCCTGCATCTGTTAGAAGCACAGGAAGCAGCGTCTTCAAAGTGACGCTCGCCTTCCCACCGTTGTGTGGGGAAATTGTGATTATCCTTAATTAGATGTACAAATACATTCTTTGACTAATTCCACATTTACAAATAGATTTGAGGCTGGCATTAGTCATTTGCTTTTCCCAGCAAATATGCTATATCCCTTGAGTCACAGACCGGGGGAAGATGTATGTGCGGTGCATGTGCTATCGTTGACTCCTGTACTGCTGACCCAGCTGAGCTACACAAACAGCCTGAAATAAATCACCTTCAGGTCCGCAGACCTCTGACAGTGGGCAGCATTTACAGTCCTGTTTAAAATCCTTACTGTTGCATCCAAAGGTGCAATACCTGTTCTGGCCGGGGCAGCAAGACCTGTGCAACCTGTCAGGGAGAGAAAAAGCTCCAACATTTCAAGCAGCTGGTGATAACCTGGTAAGCAGCATGGGTAGATGTTCAGAGCTGTTACTTTTATTCCTTATTTTACTGCAAGGCGTGGGAGCTCAGCTGTGCTCCCTAAGGGGGAGCTGAGAGAGTACTTGCTGCCTTTGGTCAGGCAGAAACAGGGGCGTGGAGGGGCAGCTTTAGTCCTTAATGATGGCAGTCTTGTCCATGGGGCGTGGTGGGAGCTGAAGTGGGTTCACAGAGGTAAAGGATTGTCCAAGGTCACAAGAAAAGTCAGAAATGGAGACGGAGCGGCTGACCCTCTGCCTGGTACGAGCTTGCACAGCCCAGACCCAAAGACCCCGGCAGCCAGGAGCAATGTGGGGCAGTGGGTGAGCTCCTTTTTCTGGGGTTTTAGTGATGGCCCAAGGCTGCTGGCTGTGGTGTTGCTCTGGTATTTCCCATTTGGGAGCTCTAGTGCCAGAGATAACAGATGGGGCTGAAAAAGATCTTAGCCTGTGAGGTTTAGCGAAAATCTATTACCTGCCCTGCTGGGTGCTTCCTGAGCACTTTCCCGTTTTTGTACAAAATGGCTTCAATGACCCTATGTGAAGACCTTCATTTTTCAAAACACCATCTCCGTCCATCCTGAGAGATTGGAAATTGCCCCAGCCGTGTCCGTCATGCCGGTGGGATTGCTGGGGGCACGGGGGCCCCAGGGCTGCACTACCCCAGATAAGCACAGCTCTGCCAGATGAAACCTTCAGCTCCTTTGGAGGCCACCATCAGCCACTGACCACGCCTGTGTCCTACAAGGAATAGAGCAAAATGGTTCACTATAATCGGAGCCATGGCTTTGGAAAGGGAATATAAGACCTCTCCTGCCGCAAGGAGTTAATAGGTGTAGGAGGCTCTGAAAGCCATAAGGCAAGGTGATCACCATGAAGGTCTGATTTCAGGATTATTTATGCAAGAGTCATCCACGGTTGTTGCATATACAAGGTTATTAAGAAACTAATGCAGGAGTGCACAAAGGCTAGGCAGGCATGACTATTGTCCTCAGAAATCAGGGAGCATTCAAGCATTGTTCAGGCATTTAGAAAGAGCCTGGAGATAGCTCAGTGCCCTACAACCAGCCTCGGATCGTTCAGTTGTTTCCCCTCTCTCTTGCAGGAAGAACAATGTCTTTGAATTTGTTTCTGAGCATCATCTGAACTTCCCAGGAGAGCTGCTCAGCAAAGTCAGTGGAGAGAATATATTTAAAGATGAAAATGTGGCGGTGAGTGTGACTTATGGGGCCGGAGGGGATCCCTCCCCGAGCGGCTGTGAAGAAGGGTGTGTGTGAAATGGCTTCCAGCTGCGTGTCTCTGCAGGAAGAACAATGTCTTTGAATTTGTTTCTGAGCATCATCTGAACTTCCCAGGAGAGCTGCTCAGCAAAGTCAGTGGAGAGAATATATTTAAAGATGAAAATGTGGCGGTGAGTGTGACTTATGGGGCCGGAGGGGATCCCTCCCCGAGCGGCTGTGAAGAAGGGTGTGTGTGAAATGGCTTCCAGCTGCGTGTCTCTGCCGGTGGCCAGCGGGTGGCCTGGGCCCCGGGGAAACCCCTGGACACGGCGATAGCCAGTGCCCTCTCCTGTGGTGGAGCCGCTGAGTTCCTGTTCGTGGGACACAGCTTTTCCCATTTCTACAGTCAGGAGAAATGTAGGGAGCAATGGGATTACGAAATCTGGCAAAAGTGGGTCTTTTTCCATCAGCAGCCACTGGGAGATCGTGACTTTGCTCCTCCCTGCGGGGGCATTGGGGCCAGGGAGCTCTCAGGCTGGAACAGGAATGCTTTGGCAGGAGCAGGGGCACCCACAGGTGACCTGTGCGGTCTGACGGTGCGGCACCAGGACCAAAGCAAGAAGGTGGCTTCAGGCCATTGCCCCTAGGTAGTGCAGAGCATCCTTAGCTTCCTCTGAGGAACCGAGATGCTGGGTTTTCTGCCTGACAAAATGCGACCAACCCGTGCTGCAGCAGTCAGCGCTCAACCGCCCCAGGTTACTTTTGGTGGCCATTGCCAGACTAGCAGAAATCCCACCCTGGAGTCATTCTCCGCAGCTCTCCAGCAATAGCAGGAGACCTCCAGCAGCACATCCATCCCTGGGGCTTTTTATATTGTCCCTTGCACATTTTCCACTGCCTGCACAGCATCAGTGCCATTGGCTGCAGGATTTGCAGGGAGCGGGCATGGGACGGCGGCTCTTGCCCCTTGCTGGAGCGCCTGCGTGGCATTGCCATCAACCAGCAAACCCACCTGCCTGCACAGCCGCCGGGAGCTCATCCCGCAGGCAGCAGCTGATCCTGCCAGCTTTGGAGCCAGCGCAGAGGAGGTGCTGCTGCTGCCCGGGACCGCTCGCTGGGCTGCCGTGGGGACCTGTGGGTGCAGGGCCCTTAAACAAGATGTTCATCAATGCTGGACACCTCTTCTCCTCCAGCTCCTGTGGTACAGGGCTCCCAGAGGGAATCTGCCTCTGTATACCTGCAAAAGTCTGGGGCAAAACAGTCCGAAAATGGCTGAAGCACAGTGCTTTCCTACAGTCAATGCCATTTCTGTACTGCTCAGTTCTCAGCTTTATTTTTTTTTTAATGCGAATGCAAATGAGTGAGGATTTAACTGTGCCTTTTTATTATTTATTAGTTGTTTTGCAGTAACCTGTAGAAACTTTAGTCGTGTACCAAGACAGGGAGATAGGCACCATCCAAGCACGGACCAGCTCTCCCCCAGAGAGCTATTACTCAGTGTCATGCATCTGTAGTGAAGACTTTGCATCTGGTGTTGCAGAATCCCTTTGGGATTTGAATGATGCTTTAGCATCTGAGTCACTCTCCAACGAATGCTTTAGACCTGAAGTCCTATGAACATTAAAATCAGTGGGCCTCTCACATAAATGGCTATCACTCCTGGCTATGCAAGAAGTAGCTGCATTCATGAGTAGTTCTGCTTCGCCCACAAGCCCCGTATTTCTTCTGTAAATTGTTCATATGCTGGGGGAAAACAGAGAGGCTTTAAAAAAACCTTTCAAATTTAACAGTGCTGCGCTGCTGGAAGAAGGCGACAGTGAATCCTGTTGGGGCACAGAGTCACAGAGTCACCCAGTGCCAGTTTTTAACCAAACCTGCCAGCTTGGGAACAGCAGCCTTTCCCTGCCACTGTCCTGCTCCACAGGCAGCACTAACCTCTGTCTACAGAGGCACGGTACCTGTTTTGGTACACGGTGCCTTTGGGACTTTGAGCTTAGTATTTATTCTGTTTATTTCCATTATATGCCCAGGTCTTTCCTTGCGTGTGCCGGTAACAGGTGAAATGAATGTGTTTGTGCCAGACAAATAGGGTCTCTCTTTTGCGCAGTTGGGTTTATTTCTTGCAGGTGTACCCCATCATCGACTTTCCTGAACCCGAGATCTCCCTGGCCTCGCAGCGAGCCATCGCAGAGCACAGCGCGGCGTTTGCCACGTCCTCCCGCATCCTCCAGCAGGTAAGGGGGGAGCCCGGAGCGGAGCCGCCTGCGCGTCCCCCCCCGGCTGCTGCGCACCCCTGCCCCCAGGGGGTCAGCTAATGATGGTTGATTAGTGAGCTTGGTTAGACACAATAAGATGTTGAGAATAGTAACCGATTTCATTTTTAATTTAGAGGTGATCTTTAGCAAGTGAAAAAGAAATTCTAATTATCAAAGAAATCTTAATTATCAAGTGAAATACCAGGGAAATAATTTTTTAGAAATGTATTGAAAGATGTAGGTGACTGCGGTTATTATTGTTCCTTTTGCCTTTTCAAAGCCCCGGCAAACATTATTTATTACCACTATTTTTATCTTAGAAGCTAATTTTGAATAAACATTAAGATCCCACTCCATCTGATTCTCGCTAGAGTTTTGTAATCTGTGTTGCTGCTATTATAAATGTGATTGCAAATGCAAAAGTTTAGCTAGAACATACTGTCTTTTCACCCACAGGAAAGAGAAGGTTTCACATTAAAAATGCAAGTAAACTGAAAGACCAAAATAAACTTAAACGGAGATGGTTTGATTTTCCATGTGGTCTGTCAAAACCAGCTCTTTGGCAAATTTCTGTCTTCCAACTTAATTCCAGCCTATAATTTCCACTTCTCAGCATCAAAGGCAGTTTGTTCACTAGATTGCTGCACACCAGCCAAAGCATCCTCTAGCTGTATGAGAAAGCAGGTGCTGAAAACCTCCCGCCCTGCCAAACTCCCAGCACCACGTGGTATTTATGCCGGTCCGGGCTGCCTTCTGCCGGCGCTTTCCCCACCACTGGATTTTTCATCCCCTCTGCTTGTTGTTGGCTGAAGTTCTTCTGCTTAATAATCAGCATCTTTTGGAGAAAGCTGGGGGGAAATCTCTTCTTCTTTGCTTGGCTGACACTATTCTGGCTTCTTACGACGTTGGCTGTGTGTTGGAGGTAAATATCAAGACCATAGATACCCTCTGGGGTTAGAGGGGCTGGAGCCCGGCAGACTTTGCTGGGCTCATTGAGCTTTATTTAAAACTGAGACCTTGCACATATAATTGCAGCAGGAGGTGAGAGCCGGGGTGGGCGCCTGCCCCTCGGCTCCGTGAGGGGTTGCTGCTGCTCAGCAGCTCCCGGGGCTGCACCGGCTGCTCAGGAGACCTGACCGTCTGCTGGGCACCGCTCAACTCCCCTCCCTCTCTCATCCCACCTAGCAGCCCTAAGGGGCTGGTGTGTGTCGCTGGGTTTGAGCTGGCGGCAGTCCTGGCTGATCACAGATGAAAAATTCACCAAAACTTGGGTTGGGTTGGTGTTAGGGAAAGGCAGGAATTGCTAAACTTGTTCTGCAAAGAAAAGGAAGGAGCAAAGCAGGGCCCTCCATGAGGAGATAAGGTGCCACTGCAGCACTGATACCAGCCTATCTCCTGTAATTCAGCCATGAATAATAATTACCAGCTAAGTGGAGATGAAAGCAGCTTCCTTCCCCCTCAGACAGGGAAGGGAGCAGAGCAGCAGGGGTTAAATCTGCAGCGATTTCTGCTGCAGTAACACAGCACAGTGCGGCCCATCACGGACATTTCTTCCTGCTTCTAAGGGACAGAGGTGATGTGTGTCCACAAAGGTGGTGATTCACCACCGACGCCAGTGTTTGCTGGTGCACATCCAGACTCCCGTGGCTCCCCCATGTTCTCAGGGCAAGGACAGGGAACCGCGTTCACACACAGACCTCAAGCACGCATGAGACGGGGGCATACGCTAACACACCGAGGACTGGAAACAAGGGCTTAAAGGATTCAAGGAATTAACTTAAATAGCTATAAATGCAGTAAAAGTGGTCTGGTATGCCAGGGCCAAAACATGCTAGCTCCATGCTAGCTGCAGCTAGGGGAATTTTTGATGGCTGTAGTGATGGGCTGGTGGGTCTCCATGAGATTTTTCTTTCCCCCTTCACAAAGCAGCAGCTCTCTCAGACCTGCGAGGCTTGTGGCTAAAAGTTGGGGCTTTTTTCCTCTCTGCATATGTTGGTCTAAAGCGAGATACAGCATCTGCTCCAAACTGCTTGTTTAAATTGAGCTTTTCCTTTCCTTTCCCAGCGTCAAACAATCGAGCTAATCCCCATCACAGAAGTTCACTACCAGTATTCAGGGAAGCCTTACCTCTACTACATCTATGGGCTTGAAAACAAGGTGTATGCACTGGACTACCCCGAGAGGTGCTGCTGCGGCTGCACCATCGTCTGAGACTCGGTGCTGGGAGAAAAGCACAATTACTGCAGCAATCACCCAGCAAACCCCCTGCGCCTGCGGGGACTCGGGGATGCTCCAGGACCTTTCCCACCGCACCAGGTGCGCTTGCGTCTGCAACAGAGGACTGCAAAGAAAATGAAGAAGGGGAAGAAAACCATGATGCCCCTCCCTCCAAACCACTTGTATCTCAGAGTCGGGGCCAGCTCCAGGCCTCCCGCTGGGTGCAGGATCAGGCCTTTGGGTAAAGATTTCCCCCCGTGAATGTTTTCCTTTCTTGTTGCAATGCTCTATCATTAAAGTGATGCTTATTGACAGAGATATTTTCAGTCCAGCTATGCAGTTTATGACTGGTGCCTGCCTTTCCCTGTTTTATTTGTCAGTTTTCCTGAGTTGCTACATAATCTATAATGATATATTTCAAAATGTCTCCAGTTAGCCAATCTAACTTTAAAGGATTTCATTTTAAAATACCCATTAACATCATCTGAGGGGTGGTTGTACCAATATGAAAATTGTCTAAGAATAAAAGGCTCTTGTGGTACGTGCTGCGTGCGACGCCCTGGCGGCTGCAGGGATGGGGAGAGCAGGAGGTTGGGGGGGAGGGTTGCAAAGGCGAGAATATGGCAGCCGGCGCGGGGCAGGGGGGGGGGAGGAGTGGGGGGGGGAGGACGTGGGGCCACCCCTGTGCCTGTGGGCTGGGGGGGACGAGCTCTGCCCCTGGGGACCCACTCCCAGGTCTCATCCAGGCAAGGGTTATTGGCTCAAGTGCCTGCAGGAGGCAGTTCTCCACGGCTCCTCCTTTGCTTTTTCTATCACCAATCTTGCAACGTCTATCTCAGAAAAGCTCGCAGGAACACCTCGGCTTGCCTTGGGTTTAAGGCTAATTTAATTTAAGTGCAAACACTTGTGTTTGCAGCATAGAGCTTGAGGAGATGAAGCAAACAGACACTAAACAGTTCAGAAATGTGCAAGCAAACAGAAAGACACCAACACTCATATTTAAAAACAAACCGAACAACCCTCCTCTCCTCCCCCGTGATCTTTTACATAGTTCTTGTGCTGTTTGGGGCCTAATGGAGGTATTTTGCATGGGTGGAACTGGCAGCCCCCAACAGACTGCTGCATCCAATGGGGATGTGCTCGCCTGCAGCCTGGCGCTCTTGTCTGTCATTGAAGTGCCAGCTGAGTTAGTAGGTTATCGCAGCAAAATCCGCATGGGAGAAACACAGCTCGAGGGGCTGGGAAGTTTTTAAAAGATAAAGACCCATTTGTCAGCTTGAACGGGGATTGTGAGGGGTGAGAATAAGGAAAAAATGACTGGGGAAAGACATTTAGCAGCCGACAAATTTTAAACAAGTGAGTTGAACGTTACTTCGTATAGGAAGTGTTTTCTAATGCTATTTCTAAAATGAAAAAAACCATGCAGTTTCTGCTAATGTGTAAGCAGAGAGGATGAGAGGGAGCGAGGGAGAGAGGAGCTTTCCTGATTTTGCTGTGGGGGGAGAGGCACAGGCAGCAGCCGCTGTCCTGGCACAGAGCGATGCTCCCCTGTGCTGGCCCCAGCACAGAGCGATGCTCTCCTGCATCGGCCCCAGCACCGAGGCTGCCCCCAGGCTGGGTGTGCTGGGGTGTCAGATCAGAACCGGTTTCAGCCGTCACCGACCCAGCTTTACTGGGGGATTTTGCAAGCAGGAGCACCATGCAGGCATGCTCTGAGGTCTCGGTTTGGGCAGGATGCCGAGAGCCACAGGCAAACGGGCCGTTGTGCTCACGGGAAAGGACTTGCAGGGAAGTGCGGCCGGCGCACCACCTCTGCAGCCTGCTCTCTCTGGGGTTGGTGTGGCTCTGAGGGGCCGCTGCCGCCGAGCGCTCTGCAGCAAAAGGGAACGCAGGCACTAACGGCCTTCTTATTAAAACACGTATTTTAAAGGGGTTTTTTGATGGCTAATTCTGGACTGGTTCTTTACCCTGTGCATGCCCATATAAGTGTGCCCCAGAATAACACCGAAACTGTTCCTAACAAAAGTTTGTTCAATCTTTAAAGGATGTCACTTCAGGGCAAACCCTTCACTTCAGAGCTTCGGGACTCCAGAGCACGAAGGAGGTGAGAGCAGGTTTCCCTAGACAGCACTGCAGGATGCACATGCAAAGTTGTTCCTTCCCATATATACATATATATGCGCACATATACATATATACACATCTATACATATATGTGCAGATTCAGTAAAACTTAAGATAATCTTCAACACATATACATATAAGTGTGTGTGTGTACTTACATATAGATATATGTGCATTTTCTATAGCCAGGCCCGGTGGAGCAGGCCAGCGGGGCACATAAATCAAGCAGGCTGCCTGCCTGGCAGTGACAGATTGTTTTCAGCAGATGCATCTAATGCAGTTTTAGTCTGGCCTTACTCGGGTTAAACAAGTCCCTAACCTGCGTAAGGCTGAAAAATGACCCTGATCCTGCAGCTCATTGTACCGGGTGGCCCATGCAGCACAGGGCAGCAGGCGCCAGTGTTGGTGCCGGGGTCCCCTGGAAAGAGCTGCAGGACCCGAGGAACCATCGGCTGTGGTCATGAGGAGCTCATGCTGCTCACATGCAGGAGCTTCATTGCAGTCTCTGCAGCCACAGCCAGGGCTTGGTTTTGTCTTGTTTGAAGGGTTAAACCTGGGCGAGAGCTGAGCTGCAGCCCTCTCATCCCATCACCACTCCTGCACCCCCAAAGCCCATGCAGCTTGCAGCTGGGCAACAAAACCCCTGGGGAGATGTAAACTGCTGCGCATCAGCATGGAAATGGGTATGACTTGCTGCACACACAGAAGGTAAATTGTTGAGAAGAACAACAACAAAAGAGAGCACATAAAGAGCTGGAAATGGCTCCCATATGTCAGGCAGTTAGGGCTGGCAGGGGAGAAGGGAGATAAGGGAGGTGCAGGGGTGCTCAGCCCCTGGGATGCTGCGGGGCACAGGGGCTAGGGGCTGGGAGCCGTCCTGCCCTACAGTGACAGGGCTAGCAGCGAAATGCAACCGGCAGCCATTCCCAGGCAGGGTCCCGTCCTCTGCAGAGGGCTGGACCTGAGGCTGTTGGAGGGTACCTTGCTGTTTGAGAAGACCACACAACACCATCACGGCAAAGAAAGAGGAAAGAAAGGAGGGTGTTTTTCTTCTGAGCCACCAACAGAGAGGGACCAGACAGTTTGGATAAGCTTTAGAAGCAATCTAAATAGCCTAAATAATCATCAGGCCAGATTCCTTCTGGACTGAGCAGTTGCTAGTGGTTGTTCAGAAACAAATACAAACCCCACTTCGCTCCCATCAAGTCATTTTTGAAGCACAAGATAAACTTCATCCTCTCTGCTGCTGCTGCCAGGGTGAAAAGGGCCAAACAGTGGTCTCTTAACAAACAGCACCCTGATCCCGCCGCGGCAGCCGATGGGCAGAGGGATGGCTGGTCGGACATCCTCTGTCTGCAATACCCCTGCTCCTGCCCTTCCCTGCACTGTCCCAGTACCACCGGGGCCAGGGGCAGGAGTGATCTCGGGGCCTTTAGCTCGCTGCTTTCTGCTAAATGCTCAAACCTCCCTGTGTTCCTGTGCTCGGGGAAACGCTGCGGCCACCGATGTCTTACCTGGGCACAGGAGAGGGGGTCAGAGGCTGTGGGAGGCAGCGGGGCCGTCAGCCCTTCCCGCCCCCACGCGCTGGGCTTCTGTCCCTGTGCTGAACCGTTACCCAGCCAAGGCGGGACGAGCATCCCTGGACGAAGGCGCACGTGGGAACGAGGGACTGACACCCAACACCGGGTGCCGCCTCCCCCCGTGACGGCCTTGGGGTGGGAGTCCTGCCATTCCTGGTGGTTTTTTTAACGGAACTTACAACTATATTTAGATCAAAAATAAATACATTCTTGGCTTGAGCACACTTTTCAATGCCTGATGAATGAGCAGGACCTCTTTCACAGGAAACTATAAAATTCCCAGGGTGATGGCTTGCCTCTGCTGAGGCGAAGGGAAGCAGAGCTCTGCACTCCTGCTGCGCCTGCCAGCCTGTGCTCAATGTCTTCACTAGCAGAGAGGACTGGACATTACTGTTATTAATAATTGCACTACTATGTTTATTAATAATGCTGTATGGGAACGAGGAAAGAAAAATCCTTATCCTGTGTTTTAAAGAAAGCAAAGCTTTGTAAGGCCCTGCTGGGTGAGACCAGAGGCACCCTGGTCTGGCTGGACCATCAGAGATGCTGTTTGAGGGCAGTATCTGAGCGTGGCCATTTTCTGCCATCTCTTCCCCTCATGTTTTCCAGCACCATAACTAGGGATGTTTGGGGGCCTTGGCTAGTCCCTTTATATCTCTTTTTGAGCTTGCTGCCCAGGAATTCATCCAGCCTGTGTACCTGTGCAGCCGCCCGGGGTAACAAATGCCGCGGACGCAGGCTGCAGCTTGAGCACAGCTGTAGGTTTGCTTAAATTGACTGTTATTTCAGTGGCTGCAGCATGTGTCTGAGTAACCTCTCGGTGGGGGCCCCATCTGCGATGAAGGGAGCAAACTCTGCTGGGTGAGTCCAAAGTTTCCCACTGCCCTCCTGCCCCCTGAGTCTTTGAGGGTTTATAAAACAAGTTCGATCTTTTGACACAACAGCCCCTAAATGCAATTTCATCCAATAAACATGATAAACTCATCGCAGAGGCCATGCTTTCAGCTCATACTCTTCTGTTCTTGGTGACAGAGGAGCGCAGCATCGCAAAAGACAGGAGGTGGATGGATTCCCGGTGGGTTTGGCTGGGCTCCCCCCATGGACCCCCCTCCCTCCAGCCCTTCTCCGCAGCTCTGTCTTTCCCCAGGGCCCCGAGCACACAGGGATAACCCAAACACCTCCTGCACGCCAGGAGGGATGAAGTCTTGCACTGAAGCCTACCAGCTTCCCGCTGGCTCCCCTGTCCCACCCAGGTCCCCTGCGGCCCCCAGGGCCACCGGTGCCTGCTCCAGCCCCGGGAGCTGCAGGCAGCAGCGTGGGGTCCGGGAAGAAGGAGCTGTGTGCTCCCCTTCCCCACTTCTTCAACTCAGTTTAGGTTCCTCTGTGTGTTTTTGCTTCTAGCACCTTTCAAATAACATTTCTTCTACCTGCTAGAGCAGTTCATTGCTTTACATTGAAAAGCCAAAAGCATACTGAAGAAACTCTTCAAAAAAACAGTATCTTCCCAGGAAAAAAATTCTCACTGCATTGATCTGTCCATCTATCTTAGCACTGAGATTCTTCACATACTGACCTCCCGACACAGCCTGCTTTTGTGGAGAAAACTGCTCTGAATTAGGCTGGTTTTTCTCTCATCCTTCTGGGTCCTGGAGGGTTTTTTTTCCAGCATCTGAGGCTGTGCGGGGCTCTTGCACTCTCAACATGGTAATATCATATCTGTGTTTTGCTCTTGCTAATCATCAGTCAAACTCCCATTTTAGGACATATTTTCACTAAAATGCTGCCTTATTTGGCTTTTTCCTCTCTGCGATTCCGGTGACATCACCCACCAAGCAGTCGATTCAAACAGCTATCGCCCCAGCGAGTCCCTGCGCAGCAGAACAGGGAGCCTCTGTGCCGGGGGGTGAGGGGGGGCACGGGGCTGGCATCCCCTCCCGGCAGGGACCTGCGGACGGCGGGGCCGTGAGCCCAAAATGCAGCCCGAGCAGCGGTGGGGTCTGTGTTTGAAGGGAGCTTTAAACCTTCCTCCACAGCCCAGAGACTGGGATGCGCTGGGGCTCTGCTGCTGGCATGTGGCCAGCGTGCCGAATCCTGCCCCGGCACCTGGGCGTATTTAAGTGAAAATCTCCCCCCAAGCCACCCACTGAGCCCCCTCTTACACATATCTCTCATCCTTCTGGGTCCTGGAGGGTTTTTTTCCAGCATCTGAGGCTGTGCGGGGCTCTTGCACTCTCAACATGGTAATATCATATCTGTGTTTTGCTCTTGCTAATCATCAGTCAAACTCCCATTTTAGGACATATTTTCACTAAAATGCTGCCTTATTTGGCTTTTTCCTCTCTGCGATTCCGGTGACATCACCCACCAAGCAGTCGATTCAAACAGCTATCGCCCCAGCGAGTCCCTGCGCAGCAGAACAGGGAGCCTCTGTGCCGGGGGGTGAGGGGGGGCACGGGGCTGGCATCCCCTCCCGGCAGGGACCTGGGGACGGCGGGGCCGTGAGTCCAAAATGCAGCCCGAGCAGCGGTGGGGTCTGTGTTTGAAGGGAGCTTTAAACCTTCCTCCACAGCCCAGAGACTGGGATGCGCTGGGGCTCTGCTGCTGGCATGTGGCCAGCGTGCCGAATCCTGCCCCGGCACCTGGGCGTATTTAAGTGAAAAATCTACCCCCAAGCCACCCACTGAGCCCCCTCTTACACGTATCTCCGGTATGTAACACGGTGTGTTACAGAGCACGCACGGAGATGTGGGTACCGCGTCCGTGCTACTTCTCGTGGCAGAGCCGGCAGCTCGGCTGGCCCGCAGCAGTGCCCGGCGATGGCGAGGCGGCTCCAGCCCTGCGGGCTGCAGCAAGCCGGGGTTTTTCCACACCGGTAGTTTTCCTCTCCCTGCCCGCCCTGCGGCTCTGGCCGATCTGGCAGTAATATTTACTGGTGACGAGACCAAGTAAATTGGTGGCAGCTCTGCAGTGAATTAGAGGTGCTATTTCCGCCGGTACAAGCCAGACATCTTTTGCCCTCGGAATAACAATAATCCAGCTTCACGGCTTACATGAAGGTTTCTGTTCTAAATCCTACTGCTCCCAAACTCCACTATTTACTGAATAATCCACATGTACAACGTCAGACTGTTTCCAGCCTCGGCAGAAGATCACCCAATGGGGTTTTCTTTCGCTGTCCCAGTCACAAAGCATCGTAGCCTGTGACTGCTCGGCAGCCGGTTGTTCTTGCCTGGCAGCCCTGGCTGGAAGGGGAGCACCGGTCCTGACAAACGTGTGACGATGAGACCAGTGTCTTAATTGTCAATTATTTGCCCTGGGGAAAGAGGCATTCTCCCACTGGGACAGGCTAAGAAACTGCTACCAAAGTCCTGCCCTCGCGTGTTTGCAGGCAGCGGGGCTGTTCTCCGGGCCGGTGCTCCCAGCTCTATCGCCCAGCAGATCCGACACCGCGCCGGGGCGGCTGCCTGCCCAGCGCTGGGCACAGCATGGCTGGGGTGGCAAGGGAGAACTGGTTTTATTTCCTTGGGATGCCTTGGGACAACCAGCTTTATTTCCCTATTCCGGAACTTTCTTCTTGGCATGTCAGAAATTCACAGCCCAACTCTACAAATCTCCTTTTGGCTGAAACCCCACTATAAAAAAAAACTGTGCCAAGAGCTAATTAGAAATAAAAAGAAGATTAATTTCGAAAAATCAGATGAAGTGGGATATTTCTGGATTAGGGATATTTGCTGATTGCATAAACCCAAACAAAACAAAACTCGCATATGAACGACTCCTAAGAGATAAACCAATTTATTTTGCTACATTTAAGAATTAATCTGAGTTGTTTTATTACAAGAAGTGGTTTTGCCAGCTCATGCTGCCGGTATTTCTGGCAATAAATTGGCTGAGGACTGTTTAGTTTGGGATGTCCATCGCTACCGGCTGGGACCGGGTAGCCGGGGCCATGGTCACACAGTGCCCATCCCTCAGGGATGCTCCTTCACTCCCGCCTTGGGAAACCCTATTTTTCAGTGCCATGTACCTTGTGGGTGATGAAATGGCTCGGGGACGCGTTCTGGGGGGAAAGGGAGCAGGACAACCTTCGGATCAGCTTTCAGCTGGGGATGTGGGAGCTGCTGCAGGTGCCGGTCGGGGGGTGCTCCTCCGGGCACCCCTCCACGTCCCTGCCACCAGAGCACGAACAGGACCTTGCCAGGGAGACGACAAAGAGTTGTTGTACACATTTTCCAGTGTAAGCTGCTCTAATTATTTATAATGAGAACCTAGAGAGCGGAAAAACATAACAAAACCCATATTTGAGGCAATATTCATGAAGCAGCAGCGAGAACTGTGGTAATCCCTTTGGTAACTTCGTGGGTGCTGGAGACCCATCGACTTCTTGCATCTATTTTTGACATGGAACAGCTCAGATGGTGAAGACATCAGCTGGCCATGCTTGCCCTGCTTTATGAAAAACAAGGAAATACCTCTCCCACGCAGGAAGGGAAGGAAAAAAGCCCTTACAAGTGAATGCAAGGGTCAGCACAGGAAACCCTGCCGCCGTCTCCCTCCCCAGGAGGCACCTCTGTGGGCAAACGCGCGCTGGGGCTGGGGCTGGCTGGGTCGCTGCTCAAAGCAAGGCAAAGCGCAGAGCAGCACAGCAACGCACCGGTCGGGGCAGTTCCTCACCAAGGGAGCCTCCTCCAGAATAAGCCGGGCTCCACGGAGGGTACTGCAGCTCGCCTGGGCTGCTTTATTTCTAAGGAGATGCTATAGATGCTCAGCATCTACTCGCGCGGTAAGTGGGTGCACGCAGGGGAGAGCAGCACCAGTGGTTTATCCACCGCAGCAGACTGCTCGTGCAATGGTTTCCCTGCCAGGGATTAGAGCAGGGTGCTGAACACGGGTCTCTGTTTAGGAAACAAATGTGCAGAGCCCTGCTGCTGTGCAGTTCAGGACCTTGTAGCAAAATATTGGTCGTAGGCTTGCAGTTCCTGGGGAGCGCTGGTGATCTGAGGCCGGCCTGTCTGGCCAGCTCCGTTTGGCTGGGAGGGCAGAGGCATCCTCTACAGAGGCGCCGAGATCACAAGGCTTTCTCCACTGCGCCTGCTAAATCGGAGGAAAGCAACAGAAAAACCAAATCTTTAATAATGTGCAAGGAAAACACTAATTAGACACATTCTGTAGCCGACTGAAATGCAGCATTAGCAGGCCTTTTTTTCTTTTTTTCCTTTTTTTTTCACTCCTGGCCATGTTACTCCTTTCCCCAGACAGATGACATGTTTATTTGCCTGAGCTGTAGCTGGGAGCTTGTACAGTCTTATCATTGTCAAAGCACAGCCGAGCAGAGAAGCGATTTTATCTTTTGCTCTCTGCTATTTTTGCTCCTTCAGGGCTGCCCTTGCAATAGAAAAGTAATTAGCAATTGGGCAGCAGCTCAAAAGAGGTTGCGTGATCGTCTGTGGAGCTCCTTGCTTTCCCAGACAAGCAAATGTTTTTAAGTCTTTATGTAGTTCTTGGGTTCAAAATTACTACGAATTAATTACAGGGCTCGCTATCATAAAAGAGTATGTTTTTAAGGACAAGAAAATACATTAATTGGTTCAGGCACTAAGAACATATGAAATAAATTGAATTTCATTTGGGGATTAAGGAGCAAAATCTAGGGAGGCTCCAAGACAAATTTGAGAAAATACAATAGCTGCAGTTAATTGAAGTGTTTCAACTGCATTTTTTTCTTAACCATTTGAAATTTGTTTTCCCAGAATCGGAATCTCTCAGAGAGCTGTGATTTGGGCTCAGACACATCACTTTATATTTAATACTTCAAAACTAACTGGAATTTTGCATCCAGCTGCAGTTAAACGCCATGCCAGGATACTTAGATTACTGTCAGCGTTTTATTTTTACAGGGGGATTCTGCTCGTTCTCTTCCTTTCCAGTTCTCCGCTGGCTTTTTCCCAGCTGAACAACCTGGCGGCAGTGCTGGGACAGGGGCACAGACCCCACTTCAGCAACCGACCACGGCTCCTGGGAGGGGGGGATGCTGCAGGGGCTGCGCGGGGCCCGGAGCACCCAGGGCACTGTGAGCACCCAGGGTGCTGCTTCTGCCTGGCCGGGGGAGGCTCCCGGGGGCATGCACAAGCGTTTGAACTGCTTGGACCACCATGCCTTTGATCCAGCAATCACGGCTCTGGTTTCTTTGCTTCCATTTGTTTTGAATTCATAGGAAAATAGTAGCGCCCTGATGTCCCAAGCGGGGCCAGCAGCACCCGGCAGCACCCACCCTGCGGCGGGTGCTGGGAGCCTTGTGTGGCACTGGGAGGCCGGATCCGAAACCCTGCATGGCTGCAAACCGTCAGACACACACCATGGTGGTGGCAGCCTCTGCACCGGCTCGTTTCGTTGTTCCTCTGCTCCCAGCTGCTCCCACCTCAGCTCCTTCCAGAGAGCGGTATAATTTCAGTGACATTTCACCACCGCTTTCAGATGTGGCTTGTGCACTTGCTGACATTACCAGGGAAAGATTTATGAGCTGTATGAAATAATAATAAAAATTTCTATTTTATTCTAAGCCACTTGAAGGAAAAGAACTCCTTTCTGCATTAAAACAAACAGAACAAAGGAAACACTGGGATCGTGTTCATCCTCAGAGGCACGTGGGGTAACAGCACTACTACAAAGTTAGTGCAAAATGGGGAACCTGCCTCTGGAGCAGGCTTGGCACGTCGCAGATTCTGTTTTATGCAGTAAATCATTAAAAAAAAAAAAATCCTTTCATCACTCTTACTGACATTTGCTCAGCCGACATTAAAAATTGCAGTTAAAAATGACAAAGCTGAAATCCAGCTGAAAGTTACCTGGAGCCCTGGAACTGCTATTAACGGTTGTGCAGTCCCAGGGTTGTTTCTTATGAAAAGTGTAAGAGCAGCAACTGCACACCATTATGCTTGAGCAAGACTTGGAGGATAAGTTGCATGAAATAATAACATCTGATGAAATATGGTGCAAGCTGGACCCCGTCGATGGTACCCATAAACTCACCAGCAATCTTCAGTGCTGTGCAACGGGGCTGGGTTTGGTGCGATTACCTCCATAAAGTTTGTACGATGTCCGGCCCTGAAAGGCTCTTTAAGGTGAGCGCAGGCAGAGCGACGGCTGAGCGCTGCAGCAGATCCCTGCCAGCCGTGCTCAGACCTGGGCACCGAAGCCCGGCGAGCTCCCACTCTTGGCAGCCTCCAAAAACTCAGCTGTGGCCAAACGCAGCCCCCCGGCTTGGGATGGAGGGGCTGGGGCCGGCCGTGCTCTCCCTTTCCACCGCTGTGCCACCACTCTTTCTGGGCTTTTTGTGATAACCATACGCAGGACCTCTCTTCTTCCTTGTTTTCATGCAGATACCTGTTGCCTTTCACCCATTCGGGGATGGTTGGCTTCTGCATGCTCAGAATTATCTTTGCATGCAAATATGGATGTGAGCTATGAGGCAGGGGAAAGGCTTAATCAGTGTTTCAGCCGTGCAAAGGAAAGCAGAAGCATTGCTGTGTTGGCTTACAGGAAAAGGCATCGATGAGCAAACACTGAGCACAGCCCTAAACCTCCAGTGAAGGGCAGGAGGAGGTGTGAGGACACTGGTGAGATCTTCCAGCATCACCCCTGTAATGTGGAGATCAGGGTGAAAGGCAGACCAGTCCCTGGTGGCTTCCCACACCCCCATGGGGACCCACAGGTGACCTGGGACCACCGTGGTTAGAAAGCCCGCCTGCAGAGCTCAGGGTGGCCCTTGAGCGGGGCGGCTGGGGACACCGAAGGAGCTGGCAGAGCTGGAGGTTTCTGGGGTTCGGGCAGAAGCCCCAGGAAAAGCTATTTGCAGCTGTCTTGTGTGGATTTTTGCTAAAAGCAGCCAAAACAACAAGAAAAAAATCTTGTATTCCGAGTGAGGGGCCGGTGTTCCCGCACAGATGTTGCACACCCCGCTTTCTGCCGGCCAGGAGAGGGCTGTGTGAGCAAGCTGGGGGCTCTCTGTAGGGTCTGCGATTAGCATTTAATACCGAGGCTCATTACCTGAGGCCATAGTCAGCCCTTTGAAAATATATTTTATCAGAGGCCCAGAGCGATGCAACGGCTTCCTGTTACAACCAAATGCATCTGGTTTGGGTTTTCGGATTTATCCCTTGATCCCTGCCATAAGGGGCTGGTGCTTTGCCAACCCATTGTTTCTCAGTTGGAAACAGATGGTATGGGCTAAAAATCTGATTGCGTTCAAAACCAGTCCAAAGCATTTAACGTCAACCTGCTGGCCAGATGCATTTTTAGAGATCTGCCCCTCCGCCACCTGAGCGCCCTGTGCCCCGGGTGGTGGCCGCACTGTGGACCTGGGGACAAGGCACACGACAGACACGCTCAGGCTCATGCCAGCAGGACCCATCCCCACCCCTGGTCTGACCTGGCGTTCCCAGGGCAGATAGACCCACGTTTGAAGTCCATAAACCCATCCTTTTCCATGCTAGAACTGTTTAATTTTCCAGACCCTGATTTACCTCTGCCTTGAGTTTTTCTTCAAACTGAGTGAAATCAAGAACCAAAGGTGATCCGAGAACTTAATTCTGACGGAAAGCTTACTCCTTCTTGGAAGAGGATAATAGATCCTCACTTTCATGGCAGCCTTTCTAAGTCACATTTTTGGTGACTAAGAAACCATAAAGAACAGCTACTTCAGGGAAGACACATTTATCCTGATACAACATTTTCATCAAAATTGATTGAAACTTAGCTGTAGAGTTTTGCAGGAGCTACTGATATTTCAGAATTTGTTCTGATAAAAAAAAAAAAAGATGACTTTTTTCCCCAGGCAACAGCATTTGTAGGAAAACCCGTGAATAATCCTGGCTTTCTTTTGGTGAAAGATCCTGAGGCAAATTTTCTGGTGCTGTAAATAGATACTCTTCCCTGAATCCTCTGTGCTTTGCCTTGAAGAGTGTTGACTACAGTCTCCATCTCTCCAAGACTTGTGCTTGCAACAGCCCTGACTCTTTCTCCAGGCTGTTATTCAGCCCCCAAAACCTGATGCCAGAATTCTTCACTCCAGGCAGAGCGGGCCAGGTTTTCCCTGCTGCTACTCAACCAACTGCAGCAAGTTTCCACCGGGGAATGCGACCCAATGAGCTTAATCAAAGGGTACTTTCATGCTCTTTCAAAGTGTAGACGTGTGTCACACGAGGGACTATTGACTGGGGTATGATGACCAGAAATCTGATGCAAAATCTAAAAGCCATGCCTTGCTGAAGTGTTTAAAGCCAGACCAAGAAAAAAAAAATTAATATAAAAGGAAAGAAAGGTTTCCTCTTGAAGATTTAAGACTAGGCTGCAGCCTCAGGTAGATCAGTTACATTCAAACTGCCCATAAGGTATGAAGGATAAAAAGGACAGGATTTCTGGAAAAAGTAAAACAAAACAAAATTGGGCCACTAAGGCTGTCTAAGATGTTCAAATGCACCCAACTCCTTCCAATGGGAAAAAGCCTTGCCTGTGGCACTGGCTTGATTTCCACAGGTACCAAAAAGAGGTTCCTCTTTAAGAGCAGCTTGACTTCCTACCCTAAACCTTATGTCTATGTCACAATATTAGGGGCTGGGAATTTCAAACACCAACCGGCAGGGAAGGGCAGTGTCAGTGCTGGCAGGCTGCAGGCAACTGAGCACTGACTCCATCCCAGCCGGAGAACAGGGGGAAGCTGGTGAGAGCCGGTGTGGTTTGCATGCCACCGGCTGGCACGTGGGTGCATGCGGCATTTCCCGTGGTTAGTGGAAAGCATGTAGCATTTGTTGAACTTTTATGGTTTAAATGTTGTGCCCAACAGTCAAGTAAATTGTTGTATATTCTAAACAAAGCGGAACATGCTGGTTGTTTTCTACTGTAAACACTAGGATTTGATTTGTCTAAACTTTTGTCATTTTTTGGGGAAAAAAGTCTTAAAGCGTAAGATATTTGTAACTTTTTTCAGTTTGTTTGTACTAAAAAAATGGAAGGGCTCTCCTTTTGGCTGGTGTGCCTCAGCGAGCGCATCCCCGGCATGCCAAGGAGGGCAAATGTGGGCCCTGGGCAGCGTGGCCACCCAGGCTGGAGCTAGGGTGGCTTCCAAAATCACCAGCAACTCCTTGGGGTCTACCAGTGGCCTCTTCTCGGGGACTGATTTCCTGGGGATTGGATTAATCCCTCTTTATTTGTATTTAGTGGTGCCATGGGGATTTGCAAGGTTGATGATATAACCGAATTTTATCAAAAGAGTTGGCATTTCCCCAGGCAGCTGCTCACTGCGCTGCAGCAGCAGGATGGCAAAAAGCAAGTGACAGGGAGAGGTCTCGGTGTCCCTTTACTTTAACCTGACATGACGTATTGAAACAAAGCCTCACCCCAGGGCCATGCACATGGCAGTGACCCGGGGGGCTGCGGCCGGGTCGGGCAGCACCCAGAGGGGAGCTGCTCCCAGGGTCCGGCCCCGGAGCAGCCAGCTGGAATGCCAGGCTCGCCAGTGCAAGGGTGCTTCGGCTGCCTGCTGACAACTGAGAAGCAAGCACGCTCCCCAGCAGAGCAAAAGTGGGTCTGTGGGTAGGGGAATTCCTGTATGGGGCCACAGCGATGCGGCTGGAGGAAGCCCCCGCTGGTGTGCTTTTGGGAAGGCAGCAGGCGACCTGTGTGGCTTGGGAGGGGTCAGGAGCAGCAGTGGCTGGAAAGCTGGCGGGGCAGCAGGTGGGGGACGGCAGCGCTTCCAAAAATTGAATCCAAGCTTAGGATTCCCCCTACCAGCTTTTCTCCCAGCTGTATTTAATAATGCAGGCGTGTGTCAGGAGCGAGTGAGCCCAACTGTCTGCAAGTGGTTCAGCTCTGTGGTCAGCGTCCTGCCAAGACCCAGCCTCTGGCAGCAAGGGCTTTAACCCTCGGGCTGCAGCCCTCGGGCTGCCTGCTGGGACAGATGGGCGCACGGCGCTGCTGGGCTCGAGGGGCTGCAAGCAAGCCCACTGAGCCGGGGAGAGCTGAGGGTCGCGCAGCCGAGTGCATGCTGGGGCTCGGTCAGCAGCCTCCCCGCTGCAGCCCCGTGCTCCTCCAAAGGCACCGGGCACCCCTGCCATCAGGTGTTGGCAGAACAATAAACCCTGCTCGAGTATTTGATGTCCCTTGAAAAGTCCCTGGGAAGTGGGTAAATGTCTCTAAGTGTCACAAACCTATTTTTTGACCGGCAAACAGTAGGGATCTCTGTTACAAAAGATGTTAATGTCACCTAGAGCAAACCAGGAACAACGGGAAACATTTTTAGCGTGGCTCCGAAGAATTATTGTGGGAGGCTGATGCAAGGACAGACCCTGAGTGCTGCGGGTCGCCGCAGCTCTGCTGCAGCCCTGGGGACAAGTTCATCCAGTCTTAGAGCCGGAGGACACCGGTGCGGCAGTAGTTTTAGACGAGTTGTAATGGAAGCCCTCAGAAAGAGACATGGTCTCATAAAGGCATCCATTGTCATGAGGGCTTTTCTTCCTCCTTGCTCCCAGTCTTTTCTTTTGGATAGTTGATGTCCAAGCCCTGCATTTAAAGAGGTGTCTTGGAGATCTAACATCTGGCCGCAGAAGATGGCGTTCTTGATGCCGATATGTCAGGGTAACACCTCCACATCCTTTGGGCAGTGTTAATATTTGGACAGTGTTAAAATATAACGAGCGTTTCTTAGTTTAGATTAATGCCCTGGCTGTGCACCAGTCCTTGCCAACCTGCGAGACACTGCCTGGATTTCCTCCCACTCCTAAAGCAGCACAGGGCTTAGGGCTTGACATTGGCACTCGGTGTTTAAACAAAATACACATTAATACCTGCGGAAGTAATGCCTGAGTAATAGCTGCAGGAACAGACACGATTAAGGGCTGTGGAGAAAAACAATTAAGCTGATCAGCCAAAATATTAGGAAAGCAACTCTGCAAATACAATTTTTTTCTCTCTCAAAAATAAAGGGGCCTGAGGTTGCTGGGAGCTGTGCTCTGAATATTCATGGGGTATTACTGGTCCTCAGGCAGCGCTCGTTTGCACTGAGGATAAGGAAGGCCACCAACTGTTAACCTCTGCAATTTAGTCTTTCATTTCCCGCATTAGTACACTATGGAAAAAGCTGAAAGTGGCGGTCATGGTGTATTAGTCCTGATAATGGCTGCGTGAAATCAGGCTGAACTCCCTTGTCTGCCTGAAGAGAGGAAGCCTGGGCCCGAGTCTGGGGGGAAGAAAGGAGGATTTTCTCATAGCCTGAGAGCACCGGCGGTGCAGGGGGAAGGACGGACCCGGGCTTGGGGACTGTCGGACACGGACATCCCATGGGATGAACACTGTCACCTTTCCTCCTGAGAGACCCGCTTGCTGACCAGCCTTGAGGGCATCGGCTCCTGCTTGTGTCATGTTTGTTTTGACTCTATCATCTAGTCAAGGTTAAACTCAGTCATTTAAAAATTAGATGCAAAGAGCTGCTGACTCCGCAGGCGCTCAGGGGGATGTGCACGCTTTTGCCTTTACACTATGTCACAGGCAGGCAAATAAACTTTGGTACAAAACTTGGAGCCATTTTGGTTCAGGTAGGCTACTCGGGAAGGGTTATTTTTCTCACCAGGCTCTTGCCTTCTAGCACTTCCCAGGCTCTCCTGCCTGACCCTCTCCTCCTTTACTGGGCAGTTCTCCCTTTCTCCATCATTTGCAGGTTCTTCTTTGGGTCTGGTGACCAATGTGGGTTGCTACATGACAGATGCCGGCACTATATAGGATGGTGCTGCCAAAAGCAAGCCATTCCTCCCCAGAGCAAAACATCAAACTGTGATGTGGTTGTTGCTTTGAAGACAAAAAAACTGAATCACCAAACAATGCAGATCTTCCGGATTCACTCACGCTGTGTAAAGTGGGGATATGGGAAGGTACTCAGAAAACATGCATTTTCTGGGGGATCTAAAATATAAGCTGGTATGTAGAAACAGAATAGTCTCTTGTAGATCACTATGAACCTAATCCGGCATGAAATGGAGACGACTGAACGCTCTCCCTGGTTTGCAGACCCAAAGAGCAGATCCACATCCCTCCCTCCGCTGGCACGCCTGGTCCCCCTGGTAGGCACTGGCTCAGCGGGGATGGAGTCGGGCAGTGCCCGTGCTGCCCCACTGCCCCTGCCGCACCCTGCCGGGTTCACCCCCCCCGCGGTGCGGAGCAGGTTTGCTGGCGGCTGGTGAGGCAGCAACCCATGAGCTGCAAGGCTGCAGCAGGACACGGGGCACGCTGCCCTTCCATTTCAGGTCCTGTCCCCCCCCCATCGCTGGGCTGCCTCCAGCCTCTGCTAGTGCTCGCTGTCGGCACTCGCCCGGGAGGTGCGGTTTGGCACTGCGGGGTGTGGAAACACCCATGGAAAAAGCAACCCGAGAACAGCACGACTCTGTCTCTCCTGTGGCCCAGCTTGTACAACAGCCATCTGTTTGCCGGCCTCTGCGTTTGGAGGAAGCACTGGTGAATTAAAGGCTGAGGAACAAAACGTTTCATTTTGGTTTGTGGCATGTGCATGTGTGCAAGGGCAGCAGGAAGCACGGTGGGGGCTTTGTTTGGCCCCCACCCCACCCCAAAAAGGAAGATATAACTCCAGCATCATGCCCATGTAAGGCTACGCAGACACCTTACAGGATCTATGAGACAAACTGCCTCCTGGGAAGTTCCTGACCACAGTCCAGCTCCATGAGACAAACACGACCCAAAAATGCAGTCCCTGCGCTACCGACTGCTGGGATGCTCCCCATCGCTGGGCTGGGAGCGGTGGGGAGGAAGAGCCTCCCCACGCTGCTGGGGGCTCGTACAGCTGGGGTGGGGGTCCATGCATGGCCCTTCTCATGCACTAATACGCTGGAGACCAGCCTGGACCCAATGGCTGGGTCTCCGTCACGGGAAACCACCTCATCCCCCTGCGCAGGGGAGCGAAGGCTCTGTGCCCGTGGGATGCAGGGGAGGCAATGTCCCCTGGGATGAGAGCGGGGTGCAGGGCAGCCTCCCCGCCTGCGCCAGGCGCGACCGAACAAACCCGTTTGTCATCACTGGGTTTGCAGGGCTGAGTGATAGGAATGCAACACTAATTGCAGCAAGTATGATTTTTTCCATCCTAACCTGCCACTTCTTGTCTTTCCTTTAGCTTCTCATCACATGGTTTAAAACGCCTTTTGCTAGCACAGGAACTGTGTTGTTGTATGGGGAGAGGGATGAGCACAACGGACTCTGTAATGCAGCAACTAGGGAATAACTACGCATTAGTTGTGGAGAAGCTCAGGGAATGAGGGGGCTTCATTAAAGCACAGCTCTAGTACAGACACAAGGACAGCACTGTACTTACGCTGTTTATAAACTGGCTGACGGTGTTTGCAGAGGGGAATCACCGCTTCTTTTCATTGTCTGTTCTCCTGCATCCCAGGTGAGCCAGCATCCCTCCTCTCCCCCGGCTGCAGTGGCACTACTGGAGCTTCTTGTCACAACTCTCTTCGAGCCACAGGAGGGTCCATCCCAAACCCCGGGGAATTTATGAAAACCCCTCAACATTAGGCACAGTCAATTTATCAAGAATAGTTAATTGAAGGCATCTTGTTGTTATTAATTTGGAGATTCCCAGAGTATGCAATTGTTCAGTCCCTGTAACAGCACCAGAAAAGAAAAATTGCTGCAACAAGTTTTCCTTGGATTTGAAAAATGACCTTTCTTTTCTGCATAAAATCAGAGCTGCAAAACCAGAAGGCCGGTGCATTCCAGTTGAATGGCTTTTGAGTCCCGTTTCACTAAAAGGGTTGCTTTTCAAGCCTTGTCAATCTAAGGAAATTTATTTAGGCAGTCTCAAGGGAAGGTCTTGGCAAAGTATTAATAGGTTTCTTTTATAAAAGAGACCTTTATTCACTGGTCTTTAAGTTGGCCTGTGTCTCATTCGGCTTTTTGAGTTCATGTGCAGAGAAAATGTCTGTCTTTGACAGTCTCCATGCTTCAGCGCCGTTGTGGGGCTCCAGAGGAATTTGCTAAGCCCGTAATGAAACATCTGGCTCAACAATAACACAGCTGCATGTGGCGCCTTCTCACCCCGGGCAGTGAGGTGCTGTAGCCCTTGGCGTTATGGGCCTGTCGCAATTAACACGTGCGGCTCGGTGCAGCCCGCCGCAGGGGGCACGCTGGGCGATACGAAGGAGGATGAGTCACACAGGAAAAAATAACCAAGCCTGCTGTGCATGCTTTCTTACCCCAGATCCGTTGCAGCTTGCCTGCTAAAGGTGTGTCAGGACAGAACCTGCTTCATGGAAAAGCCCTTTTCCCACCCCAGGTTGTGGATGGAGCTAAAGCGCGGGCAGTTGGAACTCCACAGGACCGAGCATGCCTGTAGCGTTTGGGACCTGCAGACCTGGACTCCCACTGCAGAGGTTTTGCCCCATTTCACCACGTGGCCACCTTCCCACAGCTCTCACTGACATGGGCTACTTGCTTCGAGCCTAGCTGCGGGGCACGGGGTACCCAAGCGATTCAGTGGGACAAATTTCTAGCAAAGGCTGTAGAAAAGCAATGGGAGAATTATCGTTGCCAACAGAGTAGAGCAGTGAAATATGTCAGCACTTTGCACAATTTAAAAAAAAATACTGATTCAAGAAAAACTATTTTCGGCTGCTGCAGCGCCGGTCCTGCAGCCAGCCAGACGATGAGGCACAGCCGCAGCTCACCCTCATGTCAGCGACTGGGGCTGGGCGTGCATTTCTTGGTGGGGTTCCCTGTCTGCAAGATGGTTTGAGCTGGCACCTGGAAGTTGCTTGAAGTAGAAGTGGTTATTTGAACACTATCCATCACGATTTGTTCAGAAGGCAGTTTGCTTTCCAGGTAGACAAAATCCGGTTCCCTTCAGTTTTCTTGTATTAGCAGTACAATGCAGTGCACGGACATGTAAAGTCATAAATCAGGTATTCCTGCAGACGTGCAAGGCAGGACGGGAGAAGCACCGTCGGATGAGCACCGTGCCACGGGGCTGCTGGAGATGCTTGCATGCATCACCTCTTGAAATAATGCATAAAAACCTCATTGTGGAGAGATTTACTTTTTGGGTGATTTGGCTGAAGAAGTTGAGTTAAAAAGTAAATAAAAGCTCAAATTAGATTTATATAGGCATAATTAACCTCACTTTTTATAGAATAACACATACCCATACGAACTTTATTTAGCTCAGTCCTAAAGCAGCAGCTGTTGCAAAGTCTCTGGGAGAGATTTACTTTTTGGGTGATTTGGCTGAAGAAGTTGAGTTAAAAAGTAAATAAAAGCTCAAATTAGATTTATATAGGCATAATTAACCTCACTTTTTATAGAATAACACATACCCATATGAACTTTATTTAGCTCAGTCCTAAAGCAGCAGCTGTTGCAAGTCTCTGGAAGAGTGTTTCCCCTGAAACACACCAGCACTTCATGAATACTTATTTTTGCACCTCTAAATTTTTCTCTCTGGGGCTTTTAAGCAAGTTTTATTGTAGTGTTTATATAGCTACCTCAGTCTGCCTTTGGTTTATGTTTTTCTCACCTGAAGCCACTGAATTTTGAGTTTTATTAGTTATAGGTATCTGAAATCACATTCTTTTAAGAACTGACTGCACTAATAAAACTCCTGAAAAGTTTCTGTTTGAGGCAATTGTCTTCTGTGCAGGTATCTGATTCTTACTGAATTATACTAGAGATTAACAAGTTTTCTATGGTTGGTTGTTACCACGGAGGTAAATAACAAGAATCCCATCGATTCCAAGAAGTCAGGACCGAGTCAATCCATTGGAGAAATATCCAAGCAAACAGATTTTTTTCTTGAAATACATCGTAAAGGAGAATGCTGCTTAGCTTTTCTTGCAGAGAATAAAGAGAAATGCAGCTCGATCACCATCAAGCCAAGTCTCCACCTCTCAGGCCGGAGCAAAACAGCCTCTTCCAGGTCAAGAGGAAGGATCCTGCAGAGCAGGACTGCTCTCGTGCTCAAAAGCTGTGCGCTGCAGGAAAAGGTCAGAAGAGCATATTTCTTCCCCCCTTTAAGGATTTCCCTACTTTTTCTGCATGGTCCCAGAAGTGCAAGGGGTGCAGAGCTGGCCCCCGGTGCACACATCATCCGTGCCCTACAGCAACCAGCTCTCACCCTGTCACCACTCATTTACTCCTGATGACAGGGCTCCTTCTTCACAGGTTCAGGGCCCATAAATAAATCACAGTGCCCAGTGTTTTCCATAGACCTCTGAGGGAAACCTGTTAAATGTCTCCAGACCTGCCTTCCCTCTGGCTCTGCCTAGAGGAACCTGTGCAAAGCAGTGGTGGGAGCGAGCCTTGCTGTGAGACTCCAACCAGCTTCCTAGTCCCTCGTCAACATTGATGGGTTAATTGACACCTGTCATTGAAGGTGTAGCCCATTAACAGTAAGATGCTGTCTTCCTGGCACAGGGATAGCTAGTTTTCTCCTACCCATCTGAGCTGAGAAATTTTATTTCAAGTTTTATTGTTTGTCTTAGACTAGATGTTGCAAATATATACAAAGAATCATCATTCACTTAGGCAAAGGGCTCCCTTCCTTCAAGCCCACCACCCTTGCTGAGATGTATAAAGGCATCGCTCTAGCCACTGCTCATTTCTTAATTGCTTTTTTCCCCACCTTAGCAGTGGAGGCTCCTGAGCTGAGAAATTTTATTTCAAGTTTTATTGTTTGTCTTAGACTAGATGTTGCAAATATATACAAAGAATCATCATTCACTTAGGCAAAGGGCTCCCTTCCTTCAAGCCCACCACCCTTGCTGAGATGTATAAAGGCATCGCTCTAGCCACTGCTCATTTCTTAATTGCTTTTTTCCCCACCTTAGCAGTGGAGGCTCCCCATGCTCACGTGCAGGGCAGTGGACAGGACCCCCCCCCCCCGCAAGCGGGG
>NW_008794173.1:2845762-2855961 GCF_000699145.1 Aptenodytes forsteri | reverse complement strand
CCGGGCAGGACCCACACCCCCCCCCCCCCGCAGCTGGGGCCAATTCCTCCTCCGGCCCCAGTGGACGCGTGGCCCCAGGGTGGTGACAGCCCCGGTGGCGAGGGGGGATGCCGTGGGAAACCTGGGAGGAGGAAGGTGACCCGAATGGAGCCGCTGTCCTTAAACAGCCTCTGCCTTTCCACTGGCGAAATCCTCCCAAATCACAAACAGACGGTCCCTTTTTCTTCCTCAAATATTTCTTAAAAAAAATAAAAAAGGGACCACAAATAAGACAGCACTGCAAATATTTGTAGATTCAGATCAGTTAAGCTTTGAAAAACTTCAGCTTGCAAAACTTCAGCTGAAATGTGGTTTCTCCCCAGTCAATGGTTATTTTCTCTCTGCCAATGGGCTCTGCCCTCCTTCCCACCCACCCCACGCTCCCGGCTGGGTCTGCAGTTCAAGGGAGCAGGTGAAGGACCTCCCCGCTCCTGGCACAGCCCTTCGTGCCCCGGCCGGGTCTGGAGGCTCACCCCTTGGCTGCTGGCATGTGCCAGACTGTGGGCTGCAGCCCAGGGCCAGGGCTCAGGCATGGCCACCCTTCCCCGCCAGAGCTGCCACACTCCAATATTCATTTCTCCTCCATTAAACAATTTATTTTCAAAGTGCTTCTTCTCCTAGACCATCTTGAGGAAATACTGGGGGCAACTGCACTCACTAAGCCTGCTAAATAATTAACCTCAAATAAGTAATGGCACTGGGCAACAAGTTAATTTTATCCCAATATTTAAGCATCTACAGATTTTGCAGGGTCAATCAGGAAGGCTTCCCCAGGAACCCCGTTGCCGCCCGCAGCCAGCTCCTCACCGTTAAACACACGCCTGCGTGGGCAGGGCTCCCTCCCAGGAGCACGATTTCACATGAATTCTGTCTCTACACACACCCTTGGCCCCTGCTCTGCTGTTTCAGTCTCTTTGGCTGTCGCAGCCCATTTTACCAACACCAGCTGGCGTCTCGGATGTGAGGATGGCGGCGTGTTCTGGCCTGTGAAAAGCAGCAGCATCTCCGACGGTCCTCCTTCCCTCTTCCTCGCAGGAGCCCTTGCCCCACTGCAGCTCCTGCTCTCCTGCCCTTCCCTCAGGCAGCACGCCCACCCCGAGACCGGGAAGGGAACCGAAGCAAGACCTGGGAGACTTTCATATCCAGAAATAGTTTACTTAAAGTTTTAGGAACATTGTCGTGTGTTGTCGGTTGTATTTAGGAGAACAATTATACAGAACATTTGAGTTTAAATTGGAGCTGAATGTTCACGTAGGAGGCACAAAGCCCTGTGCTTGCCATCTTTGGCCATCGACAAGAGGAAATTGAGAGGTTTGTCCTTTGCAGATTCACAAGCTAAAACACTGGCATCAGTTACTGCAATACACGGTGCTCAATTGACCGTTAGACAATGCAACGTATCCCTGTGCTTCCATGAAAGAGCTAGATTAATATTAAAAACCCACCAGGTGAGAAGTTCAGCTCACCGGTTCAGCTCTTACGGACTGCTCCGACCGGCAGACGCCAGCGCTTCGCACCATCCGTGCGGGACCCCTGCACCATGCGGCAGCATTTGAAATGAGCAGCGTCCACGTCCACAGAGAGGTTTCACAGCAGCAGCACTGAAATTCACGTATCGGCAGCACAGAAAACATTACTGGCCCTGTGGCACTGTCACCCCCCAGCCTTGCCACCTCCCTGGGAAGGGCGGCCGAGGTCCTCGGCACACCATGGTGCTTGGTCGGCACAGCAAGACCTGTTGCCGTACGCAGCTGTTACGAAATCCCTCACCCTGCCCCGTCTGTTCTCACCTGGCAGAGAGCAAACCTGGCACAGCCGGGACGAGCAGCTTCAAGCATCCAAACGCCTGGATTTTCCAGTTAAAGGAACCCAGTGCAAAGCTTGGGGAGAAAACAAACTAATTCAGGTAGCCAGCATGCTGGGACACAGGAACAGATGTGGAGACTGGGCATGTCTCTCTGGCCAAAGCCACTTAGAAAGCTTAACCTCTGCGCAGCATCCTGAGCATGGAGAAAGACCCACGTCTTAGGTCCTTATCACCCTAGCCATCCGACCACAGCCAGGCAAGAGGCTTTTCACCTGAGCCGTTCATGCGAACACGAGCTGCTCACTCGGGGCCGCGTACAAACACGGCTCTTCAGCTGCAGGAGCACGGCAAGTCCTGGGAGATGCCCACTCAGACAGGGTCTGAGCATCCCATCGCACCCCAGTCCCTGTTCCCCATCCTGCTGCCTGCTTCTTCATTAGTTTTTATTTCATCTCCCTATCTGTCTGGCCACAACACAATGCAGATGAGCTGAATCAGCAAGCGGGATTGCTGACACCGTCCTCTGCCAGGGACCTTTGCTGTGGGCGGAGAAGGAGATCACGTCAACTGTCTGGGGGCTCGAGTGCCGCACTGTGCACTGACCCTCTCGGCTGGGGTCCCAAAGCAGCCTGTACCAGCTAAAGGTCACACACACAGCCAGACAGGATAGAGCGGTCTTTGTACAGGAGCTTTTATTTGAAACGATGGACTGGACACAGCTGTGGCACAAGACGCTTTTCCAATAGTCACACAACACAGTCTTCACCCATAGCCTATTCCTGTCGCACGTAGTAACCTTGTGAAGCACCTTGATTTTTATTAATTTTGTGTATTGCTTGCTGATGGCTCTCTATTAGACAGGCCAGCATACCCCCATAAATTTAACTTTCTTGAAACCCAGAGCTCATGACCTGCAGAAGGCAGCTCCAGCGGCCTCTTTTGTGCTAGACGATAAACTACGCTATGTTTTGCTATAATGTCTTCACTTGGGGTGAATATCTTCTCATGCTTAGTTTTGATATTAAAATTGAGTTTCAGTGTAAAGACTCACATACGTTTTGAGCTGTTAGATGCATTAATTTAATGCTTTCGCTCCTGACACTTGAGAGGCACAGGATTTTGTTAAGCTGTTTAATTGTAGTAAATTTTTTAGCAGACAGTATTTTACAAGCTGCAAAAATACCTGAAAGGCTTGAGTGGATGCCAGCAGTCCAAAAAGCCTGAAGCAATCATGTGTATGCTGAAACAGGGACTTCAGAGGACAAGAATTACCATTTATAGATCACAAAATCAAAACCCAAACCAGAACACGCTACAGTGGTACCTGTTTTCCAAGTAGCCAAATAAAGACATTAGTGATGGAGGATTGTGTTAATGGGGGCAGACTGTGTAAGAAGTTGATGCTACTATGTGTGGATCTGCGGTCACAGTCCAGTAAGATAAGCCCGACAAAGGTACCATCGTTGAGGACAATCCTTGTACGTAAAGTGGACTTGACACCCCTCTCACCCGGAGACCATCCCACCGCAGAGAGGGTGGTGGGGATGACCCCTCGCAGCCCCCAGGAGCGACGGCTGGGGACAAGGGGAGGGCCACCCACCGCCACAGTGGACAGTTAGGCAGTGCCGGACATGGAGGCAGGCACCGGTCTCAGCATTATGCCTCCCTCCCCGATGCCGTGTTGGGGTGCCAGCGCTCCCCCCAAAACCCCATCCTCTCCCAGCGCCTCTGCTCTGACATTTACTCAAGCTCCCACCACACACATTCTTCTGCAGCAGAGAAAACAAGAACCAGCTCTCCTCCACCGCCTCCCTTGTGAGGCTTTATTGGTTTTTAACCCTGGCAGTGGTGGAAAGGGGATCCCCTTTACCTACACACCTCCCCAGGCAGGGGAGAAGACTGCACAAGAAGAGGGGTCTGTTGGAAATCCCACCTCTAAAGGGCTTACGTGTAGGTGCTGCCCCACAGATGCAGCAAACATGCCAACCATAGGGAGCTGGGAGCAACCTCAGCCCTCTCCGCACAGAGGCACAGGACGAGGGTCCCCACCCATACAGGCTTAGCAACAGACATTTGAGGTCCAGACAAGCATCCCCCACCCTGGGGACATGCCCAAGCCACCCACCATAGTCTCATCTGAACTTGATGCACACCATATAGCTCTTAAGCTAGCTTGCTTGGTGTCAAATACTCAAGAAAGGAAAAATTGTCACTGCACACTTCATGGGGCTCAATAGTGTCGGTGCTGAGAGCACAGCACCCAGCTCATGGGGTCCCCCAAGCCTGGGAACAGGACTATGCTGCCTGGCACAGACCCCCCCTGCCAGCCCCTGGTTTCACGCTCAGCTGGGGAGGGTAGGTGGCTGCAGGGGGAAGCAGCTCTGGAGGGGGGATGGCCAGCATCCCCATTCAGACACAGATGTTTAAAGAACACCCTACTGCAGTCAGGGGTCTGGCTCACCCCTCCCCTGTGCTCAGATTATCACAAACCCTGCAAGGACTACGTGGCCAGCCAAGGCAGAACAAACCAAAAACACCCAGGGAGAAGACTGCAGCACTCAGTTTTCTGTGATGGTAGTAGTTTAGAATAGTCTTTCACTTTTAAAAACTCAATGTTTTGTTGATTATTTTTTTTGCATTTAATTTTCTTCCAGACACCTGTGTGCTGGCTGTGCACCTACCTTGTAGGCAGATCACTCTTGGAGGTAACCAGCTGTGTGCACAAATCAACACTGACTGTCCTGTTTGGCTGTTAATGGCTGTGCTGAAATAGCATTTCATAGGTGACTCACACTATTCCTATCCCTTCTTACACCGAGTGTGTGCACTTGTGGCTGCCTTAACATCGCAGGGTTTAGAACAACAATGCGCCTGTAAGTTTTTTTTTTTTTTAAAAAGATGTAAAGATATTTCCCTTGTAACAAAACGAGGAAGAGGCAATAAAGCTAAGCACTGGGCTTTATTTTTCATTCCCACTTATAACCAAAGTAGCTGTATCCAAGGCTGATCCAAGAGAGCTTTATTATTCCTCACACAACTTCAGGTTTATGCATCCTCTCTTGACTTGCAGCATCTGATTGAGTTTACAGAAGCAACACCCCCAGGCACTCAACACATCCCTTGAATAACCCAAGATGGACAAGCGACCCCAGGAGCACGTGCACCGTGATACCCTGCAACACACGTCCATCACCCCCACAGCTATGGCTGTCTCTGCCACCTTGGGATTTTCCTGCTCTACTCCAGCTCCGGAGCAAGCATTTCATTTAATTTTTAAATACCCCAGCGTTTCCAGGAATATCAACCATGCAACAGCACAGGGCTGGACAAAGCATAAGAGGTGGTTTCCCCCCCCACACACGTGTACAGCTATGTCTTTAGACCACATTGGTCTCACCTACTCAAAGATAGTGATGGACTTGGCCTGCTCCTTCCCCAGCAGCGGAGCAGGGCACCCCCTGACACACACAGCAGAGGGGCAGAGTCCGTCCCGGACTCACATGCTTTAACCCTGCAGCAGGTAGTTTCCCCCCAACGCTCATTTGCAAGTTATTTTATCATAAGCAAGCAAACATCCACAGCATGGAGCACGCTTTAAAGAGAAACAGCATCTTCTGTAGCAGAAAAAACCCAGCAATTGTGAGCTCATTGTACACTCACCTCTGCAAAAAATATTCCAGTTCTCTGGCAAAGAATGTAGACATTTAATATAAGAAAAAAAGACTGAGCACACAGATATCTGCCAGCCTGGACTAGTTAATATTTTCAGCGACTACCAGAAGCATCACTTGATGTAGGGAACAAATACTATCTGCAGAGACTCAGTGCCGGATCCTGGGACAGTGTCACCCCTATCAGATCCAGGAGGGGAAGGGGACCTCCCCTAGGGACAGGAGAGCTGCACGATGAGGAGCAGGGCAGAGCCCAGGGCGAGGGTGCTGCCGGCTCCGAGGGGAAGGTACGGTTCCCTGGTTCTCGGAAGGGGTCACTGATATATCACAGGGAAAAACTAGCATTGCAGCATTTCAGGCACCCCCCCGCCTCCGCCAAGACAGCTTAGGCTGGAAAGCTGTTTTCCATAAAATTCCTGGTCAAACCCAGCCAAAATAAAGGCCCATACTTTACATGCTTAACGACCTCCAGCATCGCAGTGGGAACAATGCTGCTCTGTGGAAACATGCTCGCCTGGAATAACAGGCAGTCGGAGGCAGGGGAGAGGCCAGGGAGCCTGGTCGGTGGGACCTGCCAGGAATGCTTTTGCATTCCAGTTTCAGGGCTAAAGCTCACAAGGGTTGAGCCAGTCAGCTGCTCCGGGGCAGAGCTGCACCCTTCCCATCTCACCAGGGTTAAAACCAATTGCCCTGTGTGCCAACTCATTATTTTTACATTTTTGTACACTTAGGAGGAGAAAGCTATAGCTACATGTTGCTGCAATTTTATATTATTTGGTTTCAGAAAGTAATCACCTGGGTTAATCAAATTCTTCAAACCCATTGCTCTAGTACAGTTGTCAGCAGCCTGTTAGTGTAACCTTCCAGCATGGATTTCAAAAAATACTAACAACCCTTGTTTTTGACCACGACTGTAGGTTTAGTATGCCAAAAGTTACTTTTGAGATGTGTTATTTCCAAAAGACTATTGCAAGATCTTAGTCATAAGAAGCTTGGAGAGACTTTATAAAAAACAGCACAACACAGAACCTCCTTTCCAGTCCCTCCTAGTCAGACACACCATGTACCTCCCACCCGCAGGCGTACGAATTTCCTTTGCTTCCTCCCCAAGGAAATATTCTCCTGCAAGCTGTATTGGATGCAAGGGGGCACTTAGTTGCTTGCAAGTGAATAGTCAGGCTTTAATTTTTTTTTAACCTTCCCCTTCTCATGTACTTATCAAATGACCCCAGTCCTGGTGGGACCTTGGGGAGCCCACTTCGCCCCCGGGCTGATCCCTGCTCAGAGACATTTGCTTTTGCTGCAGGTCATGCACAGGAGGCTGGCGTTGTCCAGAGTGAAGGGTTTGCCAGTCAGCAACGTCTCGCACTCCAGGCAGGCAAAGTGCTTCTTGTGCCAGGCCATCCCTTCTGCCTTCTGGTAGTCCTCCGAGAAGATGATCTACAGGACAGACAGACAATTGCTTATTTCCACCATCTCGCCAAGCCGGAGCACAGCAGGAGCAGGGAGAACCAGCCCCACACCTCCCACCAAGCCTGTTGGCCATGGAGGCCAGGCTTTGGGAAGGGGTAAATAAACAGCACGGGACTGCTCCTGAGCAATTAAGCCAAAGTCATGGGCTGCAATTAAGCACTATAAACCCATCAGGTTTTAAATGCAACTAGAGCTGTATTGTTGCTCTGAGATAGATATGGTGCAGTTAACCGAGCGTCATTAACATCACACAGCTTTACCCCATTTTCTTTAGGCACCTCCATCTCCCCAGAGCAGCCGCAGCCCTGGTGACCAGCACCAGAAGGATGCTGCTCCCAGCCGGCATGCCGGGAGGCACGGGTAGGCAAGCAGGTTAAGACACATGCCAGAGAATCCCTGAATTAGCCTGCGCCAGGCCCCCAGCGCAGGCAGGGAGCACCGGGCAGAGGGAACCCAGCTGGTCCCTACCTCATCGCAGCCGGCGCAGCGTGGCCGGAGGCTCTCACAGTAGTGGCGTCCGCACCAGGCGGCCCCGCTCTTCCAGAAGTAGATGAGGTCGACGAGGGGCTCGGAGCACCGGCAGCACACGAAGCACGCCGGGTGCCACTGCCGGGAGTAGCCCGCCCTGTCAGCGTACACCACCGGGCAGTCCCCTGGTACCGCCTGCTTGCAGGTCTCGCAGCGCTGCAACAGAGAGGCAGTGGAGTGAGCATGGGGCTGGGCACGTGTCAGGCGGGAGCAAAGCAGCAATGTTCAGTGCACGGGATGGATGTTTACTTCTCGGACATACTGATTCACGGCATCTTTTCAATGCATTGTTCTTAACTGCACAGCTAGCAAAACAGAACAACACACTCTCCAAGCACGTCCTCAACACTTCCCACTTTGAAGTAGTCTGAAGGACCTACTGTGTTCCTGCTTGACATCCCACAGCGCCAAGGAGGGCAGTGGAAATAAAATGTTTAATTCCAGGACTGCTAAGCTGTGTGGCTTAGGTTGTTTTTGTTTGAGCTCTTGTTCTGTGGAGGGAAACTTGAGAATACCAAAGCCAGATTTTACAGCTGTATCAGCTTGGAAGGCCCAGCAAACACACCACTCTGAAGTGAGGGTATAGAAACAGTGCAGCGAGGTGGAAGAGCAAGGCAACACTAAACTGAAGAGAAAGCAATAGTTGCAGCTCGAGAAAAGTGCTGGGAAAAAATGTCTCAATTGTGCAGTAGGACTCAGACATCAGAGAGCACCACAGGGCACCCATGGCCAACAGAAGCAACATCTCCAAGCCTATCGCCCCACGTCTGTGCAAACATTTGGACTGGTGCTACATCTGGACAGAGTGTCAAGCCATAATATAATTAAAAGTCATTAGAAATATATATTTGCCAGCCTTCACCTGGAATACTGTTTACTTTCTTCCAGCCAGATCCTCGGGCAGGTAAGAATGGCACCACCCACCACCAGCTAAGTGTCTGGCCTTTGGGACCCCCCCGAGCTAAAACCAACCTTCACTAAAATCCAAAGGTTCTCTGAGAGAGTGAAGACATCCTATAGTGCAGAAGCACAGCATGTCAAAGACGTTATTTTGCATAGAGATTAGGAACTTTGGTCTTTTCTCACTGTTTTTTAATATATACATCTATGCATAAGACAGATGTCACTCTACAGATTTCAGCACAGTGCTTTCAATTTATAACAGTCCAGAGAGACAGAATTAGATTTAGCTAATCTGAAGATTAATTAGCATCCGTGCATATTACACACAAGACCAACTGGGTTTATTCTTTATCTGTGCCTGCAGAGTGATCCTGCGATTAGTTAAGAGCAAGCTTTAAAGCTCTCCTCTCTGAAGCTGACAGCTGAGGGGCTGTTATTTAAGTTCCCATTTAAGCCTGGATAGTCCAGGTCAAGCTGCCGAGTCTGTGCTTTGTCACTCCCTAAAAGAAATGCTCTTAAGTAGCAGCTGGAGTCTCTTCCAGCAGAGCCCTTGGCTGCAAGGCCAGAATTCTACTAGCAATCTCCGCAGCAGGCTGGCCGGGGCTTTTACAAAACCAAGACAGCATCAAGCAGCTTGTGTGTCACACGTGTTGCAGTTTAAGCTGCTGTGCCCAACCAGAGCATTTGCACAGCATGTCCCCTCCAGCACGCTCCGAGGTCAGGAATTTCCCACCCTGTGCTCAGACAGCTTCATTTACAAACACCCCGATTTAAGTCGACAAGTTTCTAATAGGTGGGTAGAAGAGACACAAAAACAGAATTCTCAGCAGAAGGTAAACTAACAGTTCCTGAGCTGCAGGAGGGCCCCAGGGATGGGGCAGGGACAGAGGAGGGGGACCTCCCGCAGGGCAGCCGCGGTCCATGTCCTGAGGAACAACACCCTGATGCCACCACGGCCTGGAAAACCCTGCGGTGGGTGTACAGGACCCCCCCGGTGATCCTCACTGCTACAAGCCCAGTAAAGCAGCAGCAGAAACAGCCTCTCTTGGGGGCACAGGGAGAGCGGGGTTTCTCTACGAGTTCTGCAAATGTCAAACTACAGACGAGTTTCCTCACCACATCCAGCCCCTTTTGCTAGGTCATGGCATGAGTGCTAAAAAGACTATTCTTTATATCTAAGGAGTTCTCTTAAACTCATTTCTCCCTTTACAGCAGAATGCTACAGGTCTATCCCCACCCACCAAGTGGCTTCTCTTTGTTTTGTTACTATTATTTCTAGCACACCACGCATTTTGCTATTGCCTCCTCCTTCATTCAGTCTGTATTTTCAGTAATGGCCCCACAGTCCTTGGAGTGGTTCCACCAAGCTGACGGGCATCTCCTGTTTTACCAGCAAATCCCGTATGACGAGCAAAGGCAGCACAAGAGGAGACAAAATGCTTCCTGGCTTGGCTTTCCTGTGAGTCTGAAAGGGGATATGTCTGCTTACACTGCTCCTTCCACTGTGAAGGGCTTCAGATGCATTTCTAAGTACTCCCAAGACCCACGCCAACGAAGGAGTAAACTCCAGCGCGGTGCAGAAGCCGTGCTATTTCTGGTCCGTATGAACAAGGAAACCAGTACGTGAAGCTGCCGTGCTCGGTGCAGAGCGGCTGGCAGGGCACTACTCCCGGCACACCAGCCTTGCTGTCAGTGAGGGAAGATGGGCACCGATGAATTCTGCACCCATCATACGGGACCGAGGCTGTATTTTCCCCATTGCCCCTGATACCTCCCCC
>NW_008794173.1:2816170-2845578 GCF_000699145.1 Aptenodytes forsteri | reverse complement strand
GAGCGGCTGGCAGGGCACTACTCCCGGCACACCAGCCTTGCTGTCAGTGAGGGAAGATGGGCACCGATGAATTCTGCACCCATCATACGGGACCGAGGCTGTATTTTTCCCCATGCCCCTGATACCTCCCCCAAGGTACCAAATCTGAGCGAATTGGGGCACCAGAGAGCCCAACCCTGCAGCTGCCTCCACACCATCACCCCCGGTGAAACCACCAGACCCATCTAGCCCAGCTTATCTTGCAAGATCTAACAGCAAGAGCAAACACCAGCAGCTTTCCAACTCCAAGCTCAAGTTTCTTGCCAATAAGAACTGTTAAAAAAACAACTTATTTTGCTGTTTCTTTCTATGGCAATTATTCACAGGGCTTTTCTTAAGCATCATACAACTTCCATGCCCCTGCGATTTACATTTCAAATTTAAGATGGTATTACAGCTTGGTACTCATTTTACATCTCCATCAGGTAGGGAGAGGAGTGAAGACTTCATTAGCACAGTTACCAGAAGCATTGGCCAAGAAGGTGTCCTGTTCTCCTAAGTTTTTCCAAACTTGCTCTCTCCGCTGGCTGCTGTTTTGCAGTGACAGCTCCCACAGAAGGAGCTCCCCAGACACGAGGCTTCCCCTGAGCACTCACTATGTTGCTGCCCTCAAGCTTTTTGGGACAATGGCTAATTTTGATCAACTGCTTCAGGATTTGATTTGATTCCAGCACAGTGGCTTATAACACCAGAAGGCTTTCCAGTTCTGGGAGGGTTAAAGATGATTTTATGCTCGGTGGAGAACATTCAGCTTGTAGGACAGACGTATTACAGTGATGGGGCCCCTCTCTGCAGCCGAGAAGTTCAAAAAGCTGTTTGAGCTCAGATGCCTCTGATGGTGATTTACATTGGCCCTGTAGGTTTTCCTTCACACAATTTCAACACAGCTAGCCTCAGTGTACAATAAAGGGTTTAACAACCTTAGCACAGCCTGTTAAGGGGTTTAACAACCAACCACACAAACACCCAAGGAAATAATTCCAGCTTGTTTCTTGGTCCAGCATTGGTGCTTTCTGGGTTTATTCTCTTCTACAGCAAGGGTGGTGGTTTTATTTTGTTTTTTCCACACCTAATCTTCATAAATCTATAGTTCAGACTCACACCTTGATCTGAAATAGGGTGAAGTCACATTGCTGGTGCTGGATTAAGAGGTTTGGTATTTAATAGATTCAAATCTGTGTCCTACTTCTAATGGACTCAATGAAGAAACTGATTCTCAGTCCCTTTACATCCATTCTCGGTCTTCATATAGCTCATTTTGCTCACACCTACTTTCAGCCTCACACATATTGCAAAGTAAAGTGCTACATCTCATTTTTCTATGGCAGAACTTTTCTTCCAGTGCAGTTTTGTGAAAGCTAGTAGACCTTCTAGAAGTTTAGCATCTTTCAGATCTTGGGAAACAGTCCATTCATATCAGGTCAGCTGCATTAATTCCTGCACAGGAGATCAAATTAAAACGAGCAGCGTTTTGTCAGAGTGGGAAACAGGAGGCCTGTCTTGAGTATGGCAAGAAACCACAGTACTCTGCTGCGAGCTGAGCTGCACAGCATGTCAGTCAAACTGGATCTCCCGCAACTGCTTTTAAAGCTGTTCCATTTTTCAGCTAGTGCCTCTAGAAAAATGATGCTTTAAAGTATGGAGAATAACAACACAGTTATGTATTTATTTGGAGGGACAAGCTTGCAGTCTAAATAAACCCTCATTGCCAAGATGACTTTTATTAATATGTTTAATGGAAACCTTCCTTTTTTGGCTTTTTTTTAGCTTAAAATTCTTTGTCCAATTCAGTATTTTGCTGCAATAGTGAAAAACGTTTACTGTATCACTGGACTCTGAAAGTCAGATGCACGTTAATAGAAAAGGCCATAGCAGAGGGGAGACATTACCCAATATGGAAGGAAAATGAAAACTACTCCTAACATATTACAATCTCAGTGCAAGTAATGGCTAGAAGAATCTTGCCTTAAAAACACTGACACCATTTTTTTCCCAGCTTTAAATCCTCTGCTGCAATTTACCCTTCACAAGGGCTGTACGCAATTTTCAGTCACCATATTTTATGATAAGCATTTGTTCAGCAACCACAATGGCCGCTCCAGACAGTGCTGGGAGAATATAAATCTAAAAGGGTGTTAGGGAATCAATCATTTCCCTGTGGAAATGTATATTTATGCCCAGAGACATGCATGGTGTGCTCAAAGTTCACCAGAGTGATTACAGCCCTGAGAGCACTATCACCATGTTCACAGCTTTGCATTAGACTGAGCCACCACCTACTGTCACTTGAGGTCTTTCCACTTGCGTTGGTCTGGAAGCCTAGGTGGAAATACTCACTAACTCGTGGTAAAACAGTTTCTGACCTTGAGTACCTTATTAACTCACAATCATCCAGGGACATATCATGCCCAATCTTTCAGAGCTGCCAAGAATCTAAAGTTGAAATCACCGGCTCCTAAGCTAATGGAAAGTTTACTTACCTTGGTGGTTCAGCACAGCTTTTGCTGTGGAGGGAGGGAGGGAGATGGTGAAGAGGAGATAACCCACCCCTCCTCATCCCTGTTAGATGGATACTTGTGCTCAGCAGGGCTGGCAGGAGCACGCAAAGGGTCCCCACCAGGGTCTTTCACAGGGCTGTACTAAAACACGCCACGATGCAACTGAGCATCGCAGCACTACTCCGGTAGTTTGAAAGAGCACTGCAGCAGACTTGGAGAAGCCCACAGGAGCCGTACTGTGAACAAGGAACAGCTAACCCTGGCTGGTGCAGTCATTTTCCCCTTCTAGCTGAGACTGAATCTTTCCCCCCCCCCCTCTAGTTGAGACTGAATCTATCCCCTGAAAGCTCCCCAAACTCAGAGCAGAGCCGGGACACCCCTGCCAGCCCATCCCGCTGCTGTGGAGCGCAGCACTTACGTAGTGCCCTCCCGCGGGCACGCTCTCCAGGGCCCCGTTGGTGGACTCGGGGGGTTTGCCGGCAGCGATGCTCTTGTCCTGCGGCTTCCCCTCCTCCTTCCCGCTGCCGCCCTGGCCTGGCAGCGCCACCTCCCCAACGCCCAGCGCTTCGGCTTTGTACTTCTTCACAAAGTCTTCCATCAGCTTCAGCTCGCCCTCCGCGAGGCCGCAGCACTGGGATGGGTCCTGGTCATACAGTGGGAGTTGTCTCATCAGCTGCCGCCGGCGATAGTATGCCCCATCCGTCCCCGCCACCGGCTGCATCTCCTTTGGGATCAGCTCCATGTACTGCATGGCCTGGGATGGAGAGAGCACTGACAGTTACTCTGAGCTGCCTTCGGCAGGGAAGCACAAACTTTCTTTGTGCAGGTGCTTTGCAAACAAATATTCTGCTTGTGTTATGGAGTAGTGGCAGAAAACGCACCTTCTCCTCCTTTCCCCTTTGAGTCGTTCTAACCTATGCTTCAGAAATAAAAGGCTGAACTTACTCAGATGCAAGTAGCAGCCAGGCTATTGTTAATCACTTCATCCTCAGAAGACAGGTTGGGTAGGTTTTTTTTGAGGATTTTTGGTTTTCCTTTTAAAAAAATAGATACCAGACTCCCCAGGAAGCAAAGCAGCAAAGACTTGCTTCACTAGTTTGCACCCAAATCCCAACACACCCTCCCTCGCCAGCACTAGCATGCCACTATGCCAGGTAATTTCACAACAAGGCTGCTGAAAAGACCAGAAACCCATAAGCATCAAAACCTGAGACCAGCCAGCGTCCCACTGCCTCGTGCCAGGACAGGGAGAGCTCCGGGGAGCAGGTCAGAGGCTGCACCAAGAGCACCCCATAGCCCTCACGGGCTGCATGCAGCATAACTTACAGAAAAAGAACCCCTTTTATAAATTAAAAAGTAATCTTAATACAAGAAAAAGTAGTCAGATAGCAGTTGAGTCTGTATGTAACACTGACAGCCACCCAATTCTACCCAACTGTTGATTTTGCAGTAAAGGGAAGGTGTTTGGTCACTGATGCCCTGCAACATGGAAAGTAAATGCCAAGAAACTATCCAAAGTCTCCTACTCAACTGGCCACTATCTTAAAAGCAGATTAAATCATGATCTTGCAAGAGGTCTGTCCCACACTGAATTAGCATTTGCAGGACAGTGGGGTCTGTACAGTTAACTTCTTCTGGCCTGGTGCTAAGGGGAAGGGAGTTTCCCACTCAAGGCATTTTTCCTATTGTAGTGTGAAGAGCTAAGGGGCAGCCAGTTGGCTCTCTGCCATTCTGTTTTAAAGACCAGCATCCAGCTGTATTAGATTTGTTTCTTACTTGGTCAGCATTTGAAAACTGAATTTTAAAAAAATTAGAAGTGATTAACTGTTTACTGTACATAGTCTGGTTCAGTATGGCCTTTGAAATACAGAAAGGTTTGCACAACACTGAACAACTCATCACATCTGTAAAAACTTCAAAGTCAGCTTGCACCTCAGCTACTTTCAGCCAGATAGCAGCATTGCAGGGCAAGATTCCTGCCTGAAGATTTGCAACAGCAATAGCTAAGTGATTTAATGGAGGCAGGGCTTCTTCCCCATTTCTTGGAGTGCATATTAACATCGCTGCACATTATGATATTAGACATCACCACTCAGTATATTGTGCCTCTGTGCAATGGCAAGACTGATATCCAGAAGTTTACTGGGGGAGGGCTGTCAGCCCGTGGGAGAAGGTGCTGCTCAGGAATAGCTGGTTAGAGAGCTGCGGGATGCTGCATAAGTGATCTGGTGCACAGATGGCTTTCGCAGAAGTAAGAAATCCTAATAGGAACTACAGAAGCAAAAGACAAGAACTCCCTGACAGCTCCTCCCAGGCCTCACACAGGCACTGCCCCACAAAATAAGGATACTGTCAGTGGTATCTGACAACTGCAAAGAGCAGCAACCAAAGCCTCGATGCTGTACGACCATGAACATTAAGACAGCGTATGCTATGCAGTCTGCGCTGGCTTGGTTCAGCCACTGCAAAAGCACTAGCAGAGTAGTAACGTGGTGGGATCTTAATGGAAGAAATTCTTAATCCACTACAAGCATGCCAAGACTAATGAACACTTATACCAGAGCTACAAGAATAGCACCGTGCCAGCACATGTATCTGAAGCATCTTGTTCCACTCCAGTGCCAGACTCTCCATTGCCAATACAAAATGTCTGTGCTGAAAGTGAGAGAAAAGCAAAGACTCAAGCCTTTAGGAGTACAGTTGGACTGCTCAGTGGCAGGTTTCAATATCTGCCCAGACACGTGGTGGGATTTCACTCCCTGATCAAGGGAATGCTTAAAGTTATAATTGCAGATGTCATAAAATGCGTCCAGAGAATAGATCAGGGAAAAAAGTTTTTGGCGTCAGGCTGAATTAACATGAAGGATAAAGAGTTGTTTCTTCTGCTGCTACCATTAATTATTACAGTCAAATGCTTTACTATGTTGCCTTAGCGCAGATAATTTTGAGGAAAAGCATTTTAAGTTTTCACTGTTAACTACTGGATTTTGGAGATATTTTGTAATCTGTCCTTTTCACTTTCCCCAAGGACCCTGAATATCTACTTCATAACTTCTCCAGGCACAGCTTAATGAAAACACGCTCTGAACTTTCTCCTACTATTGGACCATCCACTTCAGGACAACAATATTAAAAACAATCCCAAGTTTCCAGCCTGCCTTCAGAAGGAAATCACTGGAGTGAGTCAGTTATGCACTAAAAGCTTTTTGGCCCAAATCCCTTTTAAACTATCCCGAGAAAGGCTGACATCTAGCATTTCTCCTAAAAGTTTGTCAAGTTGATCTTCGAGCCAAAATTTATCAAGGTTGTCTTCAAAGCTCCTGCACATTGTTTACTTGAACCAAGGTATCTGCCAGCCTGTTCAGGCACTATGAAGAGTTCAAAAGCTTTCATGAAGCACATGCTGCTGAGCTGCCCCCTCACCAGCGCTGCAGGGATGGAGTTTGCTGCTGCGGGTGGGGGAGCTGCTGGGCTCCCCAGTGCCCCCACTGCACGGGGCTGCATTCAGGATCACCCCAAACACACACTCGCAAGGGGGCATGGTTGGGGTTCAGCCCCATAGAAGAAGAAAGCAGCCCAGGAGCTGCAGAGTTTGGGCATCCTTCACAGCAAGGAGCTGACCCTGCCCCAAGGTGCCGGCAGCACCGCGCTGCAGCCAGCTTGTGGAGCAGTGAAACCCAGGTTTCTGATAAATCCCGGGCTGGGCAGCATGCTTAATGAATCAGGCTGGGCGGGAAGAGCGCCAGCATTGTTCTCCCCGTCCCTCACAAGCTCCCAGATTCCCCCTGGGACCTGCGGAAGGCAAACAGTGGTTAAACAAACATTCCTGCTGGGCCAGCTCCTACCAAAGAAAAGAAGGAAGAGGCAGCTGTGAGCAGCAGCTCTGTTTAAACAGCCAGGCAGTCGGATACATGGGGGTCTCGGTCCCTCATTAAAGCCCAGTGGTCTGCTCCAATTAGCACCACAGGCCCCAGTTGCGTTCCCAGTACAGGCTGCATGCCACCCCCAGTCAGCCTTTCCAAGGGGGTGATGGCAACTGAGTTTTAAGAAGAAATAATCAGTCTGCCTCTCAGTGTGCAGCTGCAATTTCACATTTGTTTCCCCAATTCTTTTAAAAAATCTGGTTGCAATTTTCAGCAGCTTTAAACTATTTGTTTAATTTGAAGAGCAAAAGCTGTCCACTAATGACAGTGTAACATGTAATGTTTTTAGTACACCACCACAGTTAAAAGCCAGTTAAATGCTTTCCCTCAAGAAGTGCTCTGCTGGCTAACACTTCCACACACCGAAAACCACTTCCATTCGTTCCCACATGGCAGTATTGCTCGCCCGGACAGAAACCAGGCGCAGGAGGGAAGGAGGGGCTGGGGGATTGTTTTCAGATCCAGCCCTCAGCATGGGACCACACTCATCTCCTCTTTTTACCTCAAGTTCTCTTTACAAAACCTAAACAAATATTTTTATTTGGATCAGACTGTTTAGCTGTAAGCAAAAAAAAATCCCAGCTCCAGTGCTGAATCTGGGATGGGTTCCTCTGGCAGCAGTGATGGGCAGAGTTCATGCCCACGCTGGCAGGAGCTGCGGACAGGGTGCTCCCAGCCGCAGAGCTCACCTTAGCTCTCCTCCAGGCTAGCACACCTTGGCACAATGAGCTTTCCCACTCCTGTTCCCTGAGGGAGCAAGCTCAAGTCTGCTGGGGACAGGGACGGGCTGCTGCTGCGTTTCGGCAGAGGTGGTGGGAGGGTGCCTGGGCACAGGGGCTCTGAGCCCACTGCTCTGCTCCGTTGCCCTGGGCTGCTGCTGGAGGATGTTTTCTACTGAAGCAATGCCCCTCTGCAAGTGGGAGATAGGAGCCCCGAGGCACAGCAGCCTGACTGCCCACCCAGCATCGACTGCCCACCACAAGGAGAATTTAAACCCCCTTTCCCCCCTCCTCCACTTATTCAGCAAATCTGAGCCGAAGTTAAAGACAACAGCATTACAAAGACGTTAAGCCACGAAGTAAGCACTGTCAACACACTTGGCATTCCTGCGGATGCTTGTCTGGGACCAAGGTGATGCAGCATTCGACAGGAAGCAAGGCTGCGTTCCGGGGAGGTTTAGGGCCATTCTGTGATTTAGAGGCACAAGTGAGCACTAGTTGCACTCCTGGTTAATAAACCTGAGATGCCAGGCTTATTTTAAGTCCAAGATTTTAATGACTACCTCAGCAAGCAAAGAAAATAATTACTGTATTAAAGACAACAGTTATTCTGCCATTATCATTAATGGCCATTTCCATAACAGAGTAATTTACAAACACAGCACTGGATTTAGATGCAGCATTACTTCTTTCTACATTGATTTAATTTCTATGCTTTTGAGACAGACTGAAGCATAGTTTCCTGAAGTGTTTGCTGAAAAGACCTCCAGGTTAGTGGCAGTGTCCCAGCTAGCTACCTCCACCTGTGCTGGCTGGTTTTGGGACAGGCTCACACCCAGATTTGTAAGAGATCAGACTCAACAAGCAAGGCAGGACCCCCCCTCTCCAACAGGGATGTCAGAGTCCAGGGCGACTCCTCCTGCCCAAATAAACCACCCAAATAGCTTGTCTCCACTGTTTCTCCCAGAAGCCCAGTCCAGACCCATGTTGTTTTAGAAGCATGGAGACAGGTCTCTGGAGTTAACTCTTGTCCTTGTGCATGTCCCACAGCTTGCACAGCTTTCTGCCTCCTTGGTGCCCTCCCGGGGGTGTTTAGGGAAAGGATCAAATCCCAGCCCAGACACCCCAAGGCGGCCTGGAATAATTGCTCCCGCATCCAGCCTGGGGTTTTGGAGCATGCAAACGCCTGCGTGGGCTACACAGGCGTTGTACAACTGGCAGGACAGCAGAGATGGGATCTCTCCTCAGCAATGTTTTTATTGGACATGAGCTTTACCAAAGTAGTGAGCTTTCTAGTTGTAAAACCCATTAAGACTTCTTCTGGAAATGTAAACAAACCTATAAAAACCCAGAGGCAATCCATTCCCCTCTCCTACCTACTCTGGTTATTTACATAGTTTTCCAAAATACAAAGTAGTTATGTACATTTTTGCTCTGCGAGGCAAACCATATGTTTTACTATTTTCCCTCGATACCTTTATTCCAAGATGAGTTATGTTCTTCATTAAGTGACACAACTACCAGCCAAATGCGCTGCGGATTGTCTTACCAGCTTCTGGGCGAGCCCTGGGGGAGCCCACTCATACGTGATGGTGTCGAAGGTGGGGTCTTTCCGAGAGACGATGGGGTTGGTGATGATCATGCGGTTCCTTTTGTAAATACGAATGCCGTCACCTCCTTTCACCCGGGCAGTGAGCGTGGCATACTTCGAGTCCGACAGCAGGCGCCCAATTTTCCGATCGTCCTCCACATCCGAGCTCAGGCTGTGGTCCTCCTGGCTGCATTTGCATGACTTGCAGATTTTCCTGTGGGTGACAGCGAGATAATCCTTTCGATGCGAGCTGGGCCACGGGAGGCATGCAATCATGCGATGGGCTCAGCCACTGAGCATCAGCCTCTTCCAAAGGTTAAATGCAGACTGGGGTTATGGCATAAAACAAAAGGCTCCTGCGGCCCGAGCTGTGCGTGGGAATTCAGCACAATGCATCCCAGAGGGGTCAGCAGCAACACAGAGCAGAAAGCTACAAACCCCTAAGTGCTGTCCCCAAGCGAAAGCAGCCGCAGGAGCACTGCTAGACTGCTGCCTCCCACCCGCCGCGGGGAGCTGCCGCTTTCCTTGAACTTTGAAAACCCCTTCAAGCATCACTAAGTCTCCCACCCTCACCAGTCTCCAACAGCTCAGCACTAGACTCACCTCTCACGAAGCTTTACATGCCATTAAAAGTGACTGCTAAAAGAGGAATTGGTACTTAAGTATCTATCATTTTAATTATAATAGCTATAAGTCATAAAGATAAGTCTAAGGCTTATAGACTGGCCAGCTTTTCCATCAAATGCTAATAGCAAAAGGACAAAGTAACTCTGACGCAACCCCAAGTATTTCAGCAGGATCCTGGAACAATTATGATTCAAACCAGCCTTTAATTTAGTAAAAAAAAAAGTATGATTCAGCCAAATGAGTGTTTTAAGTTTGGATTTCCACACAGCTGAGGTATTGAAATTGAGAACTGAAGGCTGCAGGACACAATTACATGCCACTATTGCAAAGCCTACTGAAGCACTTCAGCAGCACAGACAGCACAGCTGCAGACTGCAGGCTGCTGTGCACCACTGCAGCAGGACACAGCTGCACAGCCCACAGCAAACAGGAGTTCTCCAGGCTGACAGAAGAGAGTCTAGTGTTTTGCAAGACAGCCTCAGAGGGCATTAATTCTTTTTTAATTAATGACATCCAGATAGCTCCCTTCCATTTCAAAGCCCCCCTCTGTTTCTCCCATTTCAGTGTGCAAGCAGATAGGGCAGGGCAGCAGCTCATGGTCCCTGCCCAGAGCCGAACACACAGTACTGGTCAGCTCCCACCAGCTACTGATATTGGTGGCTATTTACCTAAATTAGTGTTTTTAAGAGGAAAAGCTGAGAGTGAAGTATCAAACACCAAGATGTTTCTGGCACTAAGCATAGCATTTCAGCCATCAGGGTGCTTGGGGCAGTCAGCAGGAACAGCCACCACAGCACTGCTGAGCGGGATGCAGCACCAAGCCCTTGCCAATGCGGCTTTGTTTAACCCCACCAGCTCTGTACCCACGCTTGCCCTCAAGGAGGGAGACAGCCAGGCACTCGGCACAACTCCAACAGTGCAGGATTATCCTTTTGGTCAGCATTTCCCTGCCTCCAAAGCAAGCAAGGACATGTTTGTTTTCACTAACTCATTTCCAAACAACCTGACAGGCTAGGAAGCCAGCACGCAGAGGATCCATGCAGGCAAAGGATACATGCTCCAGCACACATGCTGCGCAGGGCATTGGGTGCCTCGTGCCGAGCACAGTGTGCAGCAGCTTTGGCACTGTGCCCCCATCCCAACGTACCACTGAACAGCACCAGCCACAGAGGGCTGTGCTGGGGACGGTCCCATGGCAGGTGACCCTTCTGCAGGCTGGGCCATCTCTCACCCCAGCTTTCTCCTCTTCCCAAGCCACAGCTCGCTGCCAAGACCTGCACCCAACCTAGCAAAGATAGTCTCAACTCCCAGGGAGCAGGCAATGTTAGCAAAAGCAGAAAAAACCCACTGCATGAGAGCCTCAGCTTGGTTTAAGCAGTTATGGATGAGATTTTAATTCAAAAAAGTAAAAGAGAAGAACCAGTGAGGGAAGGGAGATGGAGAGCAGGCAGAGCAGGCAGCAGAGCATCTTCTCAACTCAGCAGTTATCCTATCCAGACAGTGCGTCCTCTCTGCACCTCCCAACACCACTCAAGTGCTCTGCAGTTCTTTGCGCTCAAAGTCACCAGAGTCCAAATATCGACAGGACCAAAGGGACAGCGTTGGGGCAGGGCCCATCAAGGCCAAGACATTACCTCCAAGAATGTGGCTCAAAGCCTGTGCACATCCCTCTGCAGCGTAAACAAGGCACACCTCTTCCTGACTGTGGCTGGCTCACCGACATCTGGAAAAGAACAGGACACCAGAGTTGGAAAGGCTTTATCCTCAAAGATCTTCTGAGACTAGAGTACCAATATTGAGTTTTGTCCTTCAGACATTGATTTCTTCAGCCATGCCTTATATTCTGTGAAGCCTCAAGCCTCCCAAATGCCATTTGACCACTGTCCATGCAGACCTGCTACAAGTTTATGCAGGGATGCTCGGGATGAAGGTTTTCACCTTAAAGTGAGCAAAGATGGCATGTCTGCGATGGTGTGGGGGAGATGGCACATCAAACACAGTGAACATGCACACACACTGGGCAGCCACCTTAATCTCATGCACAGAGGCCTTAGGTCTCATTAAAAGGTTATTTTGATTTAGCTTATATATTACATATGAATCTGTGCAAGTCAAATTTCATGCAGCGAGACATGGAGGTGCATTGCCATGACCTGATGCTAAACTTGCTTTACTGCAGCTTGGACCTCCTTGATCTTTCTACAGGGGCTCAAGTGTATTTTGGGAGTGTGGCGTGTTTCCACGCCCCTGGTGCTGGGTTTTATGGGTAGTTTCCACAGTGAACAGGAAACACGGCAGGGAAAGGCTCCAGGCAGGAAAGGCGGGGGGGGGGTGAAAGGGCTGTGGTTGTGCTGCGCTTTCTGCTGCTCACTGAAAACAGAAGAAAGTCACTTATATACATGGGTGCTCACTGCTGCATAGAGACAGTCCTAATAACCTCCCGACAGGAGAGAGACAAGTGCAAAAAACCACAACAGGAGCCAATAACATTAAAAATAAACCTTATTCTAGTGTCTACACCATGGATTTATCAAACATCGCTTTTTGAATGTGAAGAATGCAGGCAGGTACGATGGGAGACAAGAAGTACTGCAGGAAGCATCAGGGAGAAGTGACACCACAGGACGCTGAATTTATCTCAGCCTGATTGTTTTTTACAGAAACTCAGACTCCTGTCTGACAGACATTTGCTCCCTGCAAAAAATGGACTTCAGGAAAACAAGGACAGTCCCACCCCCAGGACACACACACCTGGCAGAAGCAATGGCAGCATCACAGGAGCTTCACCCCATCTCAGCAGAGCTGACCCTGTGCAGTCAGAGATTAAACTACAGGGTGGTCATCCACCTCCAAAAAAATACTTTCAGTCCTCAAGAAGCATTATAAAGTGTCAGTCTCTTGCAATTTTCTGACCACTTTGGACCTCACAGCCTGCATTCTCTGTTAAGGCTTGACACATACAGGTCTCATACCACCATGCCCTTTTTGGTGCTTGCTCCCATTCATCAGGTTTCTGTAGAAGATCTTTAATCCCTCTTGAAATACAAACTAGTTCTAGGCACTGACCCTTCATTTGTGCACAAACAGTTTCGGAGCCCATCAGAAGAACAGTTAAGGCTGCAGAGGTTTCTAATGCTGGAGAAGGGTGTTGCCTGCCTATGCAATCTTAATCTAGTCCATGTGTTTTTCTGTGTTATGAGAGTCTTTCATTACAAGATCATACACTATTTAAATCAATATTGTTACGCCGCCTCCTGCCCCAGCTCCTCATTTTCCTCGCCCAGCCCCAGCTCCTCTCCCCACTCAGCAGCCCGCAGCCCTCCTCATCCCCTGCACGCTGCTCCCCCTGCCCGCCCATCCTGCTGCCCCCCAGCAGCAAGGGCACAGCGCTCCCCCGCTTTACACGGGGATGGGCAGAGGCCATCCTTGCCAACACCCATTTTCAAATGGAGGCATCAATAGCAGTAAAAGAACAGAGGTTTTTAAAGTGAAGGTTTGGGAGAACGTGCTCAGTTCCTTCACTCTGCAGTGCTGTGGGTAGTTAAAAAAATAGATTCCTCTTTGAGGAGGCTCTGCAGGGACCCTGCATGGGCAGCCAGGCACTGCAGGCTTCGCTGGTGACCAGCCCTAAGCTCTGCCCAGCAGTGCTGGGCTCCGCAGCTCTGCTGGGAGGCAAAGCTGGTGACTGCGCTGGCAGCCGCTCCTTCCTCCTGCTCCCTCCCGGATCCACCCGTCCCGCTTCCAGGCTCCCCAAAGCTCCCGCACAGACCTGGGGCACCCCAAGGTCCCCTCCAACATTCAAACTCATATTCTGCAGCTTTCGAGAGGAAAAGGTTATTTGATGGCACTCAGTTAGGAAAGACATTTAATTTACTTGGAAAACCTGGTGTTGCTAATAAGGACGAAGCTTTTACAAGCAGATGGTTCTAGAAACAGCCAGACACTGGTTTGCCAATTTTAAAGGTAGACTACAAGCCTTTACATGCTTTTTTTTTTTACAGAACTATTAAGTCCCCATACAAGGTAGCTCATCCTTGAGAAACATGCAGCCCAAAGGGTACAGAGCAGCCCATTTCAGCTCACTTTGCCCAAGGGACTGCTATTTCATTTGTGACTCGGCTTTCACCTGTAGTTTTTACCTCATTTTTCACCTGCAGTCTTTCCAGATATTTTGAAGCCAGTGAAAAGACCTCTCACCCTGGGAATTCATAAAAATAAGTCTTAAAAATGATCTTAACATGCACACACACTCCCCCCTGCCTCTAATATCCAGAAAAATAGGACATTTGATTCTTCAGCTATGTGCCAGATCTCCAGAACAGATAGAGACATTTAAGTTTCCAGCACAGACCACTTACAATCTTGCCAGTTCTGGAACTGTGCACTAGATATCTACTAACTGATGGGTTTTTTTACTGACCCTGATCTTAATGAGTCAGACAGAAGCTGAGTGTAGGCAAGGGACTATGAATGGTTGTTTATTTAAAATACAAACATCTGGATTAAATAAACTCATTTGGAGAAGTTTCATTACATATGAGGGGAAAGCAAAGGGAAAAGTGTTGTCAGGAGTAAGAACCAGTATGTAACCCCCCAACAAGACAACCTGATGCTTCAGACTCCACGTGTCAGTGCAGGAACTCAGTCATTTGGGGGTGGCCACCAGCCTGTGACCTCCACAGATACATAAACCCAGCATTTCACTTTATTACTTCAGTGTTAACAAGACCCTTTCTGGGTCATTTATTCAGCCTGGTAATTTGTTCTACTTGTCAAATATGACTTCTGCTTCATGTCCCAGGTCCAATTTTACTCTTTACTCAATCTGAACCCCGTGGAAGTTCCCTACTCAATCAGTATTCTCCAGAACACCCTTGTACCTGCTCTCCAGAGCAGGCTGGCACTACCCATCACCCCAGTTAGCTGGAGGATCTGTGTCCAGGCTGCTGGATCTGTTTTAGACACCCACCCAACTCCAAATGCTGCCACACAATGGCTCGGGCATGACTGTCCATTGCCAAGGGCAGGGCGAGCATCCTAAAGCCTAACAGCTGGCACAGCTGGGATCAAACGGGTGGTGCCCCACACCACCGTGGGCCGAACAGCCAGCTTAGATGGATGTACAAGTCCCACAAGTGCTTCCAAACCGAGGGGCACCCTGCAGCACAGGCCATCTCTGTAAGGCTTACCGGACCAGCTGAAGTGGGGCAGGCTGCACCTTTCCACCTGCTGATCCAGCACAGCACCTCTGCCAGCACCCTGGGAACTGCTTTTGGACTTCTACTGTTGTCTTACCACGGTTACACATTTACTCAGCCCAAATACAGTAAAATGGATCACATTTAACACAGCAAAGTCTCAGCCCTTATCTTAAACTGCCATTATCATTTCACTTGAAGAACAAGCCCATTAGCATCAACAGGTGATCCTTGCCTTTGGGTTATACAACAAAAGCTGATCATCCATTTCCTTAACACAAAACTAAACAAGTCCTAGCCCTGATCTTTGGCCACATACAGCTTCAGACACGTGCTGAAGACCTAGTCACCAGCCCTCCCATTTGTGCACTGCTCTAGCCAGGACCAGACCACATGCCTTTGCAACCAGGAGCTCCAGTTCTCCTTGGAAACTCTTGTTTGCAGGTGTCAGTGGCATGACTCACTGCTCCTCACCATGCAAGCTAGCTGTGAGTCTGAAGCTATGGGAAAACATATGGGGGAAATGATGCAAAAATTGAGAGGCTCTTCAAGGCAACACATGGCTCCTGAGATGGCTTGTGTTTCCCTACCCTCGGAGGTACAGGTCTCCAGCAGGAGGGGAAGGTGCTGGGATGGCAGCTCATCTCCACCACTGCCTGCAGGGCAGCTCAGGTGGCCCCATGAAGTCACAGGGACATCCCTGTGGCACAGGCAGACCTCGCCAGGGCAGCAGGAGCAGCCTGGGCAAACAGACCTGAGCCCCCTCCACACGGGGACGGGGCACTTATCCACCGACTGCTGCATCGCCTTCCCCTGCGAGCCCAGACCCCTCGGGGCAGTGTCTCCTTGTGATGACTGGAAGCACAGCCACATCTCTGTATTTGGAGGACAGCGTTATTCCTCGCTCCCTCAGAAGTGGAGAGAGGTTTGAGCCACTCATTTCCATCCCTGTGCAGGGGCCAAACATAACAGGCGCCGCTGCCTGTTTTTTGGGCTGCCTGGTCAGCAGGACTTCCTGCCCAGATATGGAGCTTCTCCTCGCAGCTCCGCTCCGGCTCCTCAAATATGCATAAAAGGAGATTTCTTTAAAAAAAAAAAGAGACACATAAGACACTGCAAAAAACCCAAACCCAGTAAGATAATGCGAAACAAATGCTCCCCAACTATCTTAGATTCCACCTATGCCCAAGCCCATTTGGGAACAACAGTGTTAAACCAGGAGATACTAAAATTTAAGATAAAGAGTTTGAAGACATTTGTAATGCTTTTAAAAAAAGCCTGTGTCAACAAACTGCTTGGAAGAAAAGCAAATTCTGCTCACCATGACTAGATATACAATGCATTTTAAGATTTCTGTTTTGGCTTTTTTGTCTTATAGCATTCTTGCTATTAAAAGAGAGAAAGCAAGTCAGTGCGGAGGAAATTCTTAGGTAGTGAAATGATAGGAAATTGAGGCCATTCTACCCACAAAAATATCTCTGAACAATCCTAGGAATACGCCAGTAATACCATGGTTCACTGTTTTACTGGCCAAAGGCAGGGCCATCCAGACACTGGCAAGTTCGTTCAGTGGTTGGAAAGTAGAAAGCCTATAATGACAAGCGACAAGGAAAAAACCCAAACATGGCTCCATCTTGGTTTAGAGTTTGAGGACTCCTTTGGAGAAGAACACTGAGCTTCCAAGGCAGGTCTGACGAGATGGACCCCTGGTTAGAAGTTATGAGCAGGTCAGAGTCCAGCTCTACCAGCCTCCTCCATTTGTAACTCAGCTGAGACTTCAGAAGGTTTTTCTGGTGTATCATCACCCTCTGACCAGCCCAGCACACCTTGGCCAATGACCCTTTGCCAAAGGGTCTACTGAAGCTAGTTTGACAGTTGAGCTTGTTGTGAGGGGACTGTTCTCAATGGCACATGGAGAAAACACTGTTTTCACATCCACATGACTTGAAAATCCTTCCAAGAAGTGGAAGCTTCTTTCCACTCTCCTCACAACCAGTTCAGTGCCAGAGATTTACTACATCCACAAAGAGAAGACTTCAGACTAAGCTTAAGTAAGTGTTTCCCAGTGAATGCTCCTCTAGGAGCAACCATGCCATGCCCAGACTAATGCTACCGGCAAATGGACCAAACTTCAGACAAATGGGCTGAACTCAGACCTGCAGTGCTCAGACACACCAGCTATCACAAGCACAGGCCCTCAGAAACATCTCCTCCCTTCTAGAGTTGCAGCTACACAAGTACTTTCCCCTCTTATGTATAACTGGATATATATGGACACAGAACCCCATCAGCTGCCATGGTTTTCTGGTCTCCACACATCCAGTCTAAAGCTGTAGCAATAAACAGCTCACTGCCAAAAGCATCAGTAGCAGGATGGCTGCTGAGATCCTCCTGCAGACAGTTATGAGCAGGCGGAGGTACTGTACAGTAAGGAAAAGAGTGCCTTGGGATGCATTTAACATGCATGCTTTGTACAGCCACAGAAGTACGGGGTGGCTCCAGCACCCTGCTCCTGGGACACTCATTCCATGAGACCCAATTGTTTTATGGAGTAGGAGTAGAGGAAATTTAATGTTAACATAAGATTTTCACAGAGCTTACAAGAAGGCCAGTTAGGGAAAGCTAGCATCCTAACATCCTCCGCTAATAGCTACTTTTGCAGAGAGATTGGTTTATCTCAGGTCCTTGCAGAATCAGGAAGCCCCACTGAACATGTGTAACACAGATTAACCCACCAAGTGCCACGAGAACCCGTAGCAGTATCTGCTTTCCTTTAAGGACCTTAATGAGTTCGATACATGAGGGGAATCAAGCACAGTAACAGCAGAGCAATATCTAATGCAGCCAAGCATGTGCCTGAGGGGCTGTTTCACTGCCTGCAGCCTGGTCCCCCCCAAGCCAGAGGCACCCACCTTTGCTGAAGAATTTGCTACCGCATAAGGGAAATGCAGTCATGAGTCTGGCACTTGCTTTTCAGTGATGCTTGATTTTCTTCCTTTTCTTTTGCTACTAGACTGCTCAGACCAGGCTGCTTCCCACACCATCTCTTTGGCTATGCACAAGGCACAGCGTCAAGACAGGCTTGATAAATTAGTTTTGACCTCCAGCAGAAGCATGCTACGTGTCATGAGACCACAGCACAGACAAGGGACTTGGTTAAGTGACAAACAAGGTGGAAACAGGAAAGTGGAGCCGGCTCCAGCTGCTAAATCAGTCACTAACAAAAGGATGATAACTGAAGTAAGGAGATCCTTATCTGATCAGGGATGCTTAGACCATACTCCCTTGGAAGACCTTTAGTCCTCTTTTCTCCCGCATATCCACAGGGACCTTGCTCTAATCACAAAAAGAGCTTGTAATAGTCCTGCAGATGGGAAACAAGCACCCTGAAAGGCCAAGATATCTCCTAGCAGGACGGTTTCACCATTAGCAGCACATACACCATGTACCACAAGAAAACACAGAGCAGCTTCAGCCAGAAGAGGACATCCCTTTGGTCAGCAGCAGCACTGGCCACCACGCCACTGCTGAGGGGGGATGGACCTGTAGTAGGGTCACAAGCCCAGCTGGCAGATTAGTCCGGAGTTGCATCCTCAGAGGAACTCGGGCCTGAAATAAGGTTCAGAGTTTTGGCAAGTTTGGCCATTGTGGTTATTAATCGAAGGCTGTTGAAGACCCATAAAGCTTCCAAGAGTATACACTCTCCTGCAAGAGTTAGTTTCGTGCACAGCAATGGGATGCAAGGCAGGACTCAATTTGTTTTGACTTGCTGTGCTAGATGCCAGTGGAGAGCACAAGTACTATCAGAGCAGGTTCACGAGGGGGCTGAAGGGTAACCCCACAAGTGTTATTCTTCCCCAGCACTGCTGCATGAGTCACCCGCTGCTCTCCAGCCTCTGAAAGGCTTTTGGGACCAGCTGCTGCAGCCGCAGCTCCAGAAGGGTCTGGTGAAGTGGGGCCCTCCTGCTTCTGCAGAGAGGCTTCTGGATCCTGAAAACACTTATTGCACAACACCTTATTTGGAGACTAAAAATGGCAATGGAGACACGTAATTACCTCAAGTATGTTTTCTCCTCCTTTTTAGGAAGGGAAGAGGAAAAGCTGGTTTCCAAAAAGTTACTACAAGTTCACAACAGCCCTTCAGAGCCGAGGTCCTCGTTTCACCTCTCCTCACAGTCAGACCGCTCCCCAGCGCCCACGGCAAGTTCAATATAAATCCTTCTGTGCAGCCTCTGGAAGACCCTCACGCAGTCTCGGCATTTGATACCCTACCCCATAAATCATAGCCAGGGCAGAAGAGAGCTTAAGAGAAGCTGAGGGACCACATGAACACTTTGGGTGGGGTTCCTCCAGCTGCAACAAATTTTGGAGATTAACAACTCTGAAAGAGTTCCTTGAACAAAGAAAAAAGGGAAAAGTCATATGATATTCACATGGGTGGGACCAGTTTGCTCAGCACAATTGTTGAGGAGTTTAGGGATATGGATGGATAGCAAATAATTTGTTGCCATTATTTGACTATAATAGAGCTAAGCTTGCATAATAATAGGGAGCTAACTCAAACTTCCTTAAGGATTTCCAATAACTGGAGGGTGTAAGTGTTTACATCTAACAGAAGAGGTATCTACATCACTGTGAGGGGAATGCTGCAAGCTCTGGAAAGTACACCACAAGTTAAAGCTAAGGAGTATTTACATGGGCTGCAGGAGAAAAATCAGCCAATCCCAACAGCAAAATATTAACACATCCAAGGGGCTGTGTTTAAGTTAAAAACAGGAATAAAGCCAGACTCAGTATGTACAGAAAGTCTCTTTGGTTGCATTTTCCTTCCTATTGTGGGTCCAGCAGGGCAGATTTACCATCATTGTTTTATTATACACAACCACATGTTGCACCCAACTGTCCCTTCTCAGCACGCATGCAGTTGCCTCTCCTCCAGGAAGGGTGGGCTACCTAGCAGCCTGTTTGACCAAAGCTAGGGACTTCTGAACTCTTTGCTCTTAAAAGTACCAGCAGCACGTAAATCATCAGCTACTGGCCAGAAAAAGCTGCTTCTGGCATGCCCAGGGACACGGTGGCACGAGCCTCCCTGGCACAGAGAGCTGGCAAGCCCACCTGCTGCCAGATGACCAAGTGGATGATGGTCATCCAAAGCAGCCCCCCAGCCCCATGAAGACCCTGGGCTGAACTGGGGCACTGCCCTGGCTGCGTCCAACGCTTCCTTCAGAGTGCTTCACTTGGGCAGCAAGGCCAAGTACTTGGGTCAGTGACCTCTGCAAATCCATAAGGCACCAGCTACAGGGACAGAGCCATCACAGAGACCAAGCCTGGGGTGTTAATGTTATTATGAGATTGCCTTAAATTTAAGGCAAGGTAGGACACTTGTGCTAGCAGTGAAACAGATCCTCTGCTGCTCCCCTCAATTTGTGTAGTAACTAGAACTACTCCATTTCTGAGCTCATACTGTTCTGTATGCTATTGGGAGTCTTTAAGGTATCAATGTTTCAAACAGCTATATATAGTAAAGGTAGTGCCAAGGTAATATTCACTCTGAACTAACAAGGAACCCATGTCAAATAGTCTCACTCCTATTTTAATTTCCTAATTCAGGCTGAAAAGCAGATGCACTAGAAGAAATAAGATTCTCAGTTATCTGGTCAAATTACCAAGACTGTTCTTCCCTTCAGTGGTTCCTACGCTGGCAAAAGGTTCACTTCAGATGTGTTAGACTGATCTCACAGGCGATTGCCTGAATGAGGCCCTTTGATTTTATTCATTTGACTAGCTCTTGTGTATGCATTTAAGTGCAAGGGCAGTTATTGCTAGCACTCCTTAGGATACCAATGTATCACTACCTGCATTTCAGCTCAGCAGCACAGCAATGCTGAAGGCTGAGCTATCCACTACAGCTCAGCATTCACAAGGTGCAATCGAAGTGCATGTCAAAAAAAGTCAAACCTCATTTTTGGTGTAACCTAACTGATGCTCCAGAATTTCAGGTAAACGCCAAAGGCACTGAAAACTTGGCCTAAGTGTCCCAGTAGGAAAGGCTGTATACATCTGAAAAAACTCACAGCTTTGTTTAGATATTTAAACAAGTAATTACTTTCAGTCCTAAAATACTGAGTTAAGGTCCTTTTACCATGCAGAAGAGCCCCAGTCAACCCTCTCCTGGGTGGCAGAAACCTCCTTTCAAGAGCTTGGCCTTAAGCACCTTAATTCATGGTTTGGATGGGCAATCTGTCTCACTCAGAACTTTCCTAGATAGTTTTCCCCATCTTGGAAAACCTCTGAATAAATTCCTTGAGGAAGGGGGATCACCTGCTTCTCATTAAACCTGCCTCAAATTTTTCAGGGAAAATCACCCCCAAAAGACATCATTGGAGAGCTGAAAAGTTCCAAAAAGCTCTTTTGTGGAGTTGTTCCTCAAGATCCAGTGCTGAGCATGGGCTGGAGCAAGTGTTGCTCCAGTGCAAGAGGAGCAGCCGCTCATCCAACACCAAGTGCTGGCAAAGACTAGAGATGCAGATGACTTGACCTCAGCTTGCTGCAGGTACCAGCATCAGAGCCAACACTGCCCCAGACTTCTGCTTGGGAGGGCACAACAGCCAGTGATGCCACCCCACTTAACCCATCTTAAATGCACACTAAAAAGCTACTGAGATACTGAAGGAACCCAACAAACAAGCCCTGGGTGATATGAAATACCCATGTCCCAGCTGGAGGACAAGGAGTTCAGCCTGAGTCACCTCAGGGTTTGTTTTGGCTCATCCTCTCATCTGGAACAGATACTCCAGAAGTCTCACATGCAAGAGCCCTGTCTGGTTTCACCGCTCTGCCATTTGTTAGGGAAGATGTTTGCTGCTTCTGCTTATCAAGCAGAGCCAAGGTGTGACATTGGTCTGATGACGTCAGTCTGACACATGTCAGCTCTGCTCTCAGCCCATGGAAGCATCACTCACCCCAGACATACACGACCTGGGAGTTTGCATGCAACAAGGAGGGGGAAGTCAAAGCTAAAGCACTTGGACCAATTAAAGCACAAAAAAAAAATACTAGCTCTAGAGGTGCTCCTGGGGAGATGGATTTTTCTTTCCACTTTGTCAGTGTCAGCTCTAAGGACACTGATACGCCAGAGCAGAAGAGCCATGGCAGCAGAACTGCCGCTCCTGAAGCACACTGACCTTGTCCAACAGTTTCACATACTGGGTATTACACTGCTTTTTTTCATCTCCTGCTAATGACCAAACATCCTCCTTGACTATACCTGATGTCTGGTGAGGTCCAGTTTCAGGTGTGCTTGGGAGTCAGCTCCCAGTACCGGCACAGAAGAAAACTGTCCAAAACAGCTCGGGCCAGCTGAAGGCCAGGCAAGAGGGCTTACCTCCAGAGTGGGAAACTCAGGGCTGTGCTGGACAAACTTATCTGGATTTTAGAAGGGGCTCCTTGGCAGTGTCTGCAAGTGGCATAAATTTGTGCAAGGGCAAACAGTTATTTTTAGACATGCATTAATCAATATACACACTTGTTACTATAATTTTGACTGAGAACAGCAAAGGATTGTTTTGATTTGTTTTCTCATTTTCATAGACAGAAAACATCTATTGTAATCATGACCTGAAAGCAATTTGTTTCTCTGCCAGATTCTGAGCAGTTATCCAAGTTACCACACTCACAGGAAAAAAAATAATCACTTACCAAAGACTGTCTTTCATCTCAAATTCTCTCTATAGGATTTAAGTCATCAGTGAATGAGCTGGTATCATCTGGAATACTGGAAGCACTTACTGATATTACACTTTGTAGAGTAAGAAGTTTGTTGCCTTTTATTTTATCAACATAAAGACCAGGGAAAGGCACCAATATGTGAGAAAACTATTTCAATGGAGCTGCCAGATCTCAACCTACAGGATGACAGAGATACAACAGAACCAGAGCCTCTGCAAATATCTCACTCTTCCAAGAGCACATAGTTGGCAGCATTCCTTTCTCCACTAACAATGTGTGAATTAGTGATAAGAGAAGGGCAAAGTTTGAAAAATAAGATGAACAGATTTTTCCACAAGCAAGACATAATTAAGATCAAGTGTCTGAAGCACTAAGACCAAACCAAGCTGTGAGTGGGTGTATGGAATGGGAAGAACTCACCCAAATTTAATTAAACAGCAGCTGTGCTGAGTTCCAGAGTGCTCAGGTAAGTGTCTGATTGTAATCATCAGTTGCCCTCACTGAGCCCGCTTTGTCCTTCCCACCTCCAGCACAAGGAGAAGGTGCTGAACTACCATTCGGAATGGGGGTCCCTCAGTACACCGACATGTTGCACTTCAGGAGCTGCTTCCATCAAATTTCTGTACACCACACCGCTGATTTAGTCTTCCTAAGTATCTTCTCAGCTCTACTATTCACATTTTACAGCTGAGGAGGTCGAGACACAAGAAAGCTGAAGATGTGCCCAAGGGCACAAAGGCATTGCACAGCAGAGCAGATGAAGGGCAGAGGCATGCCTGGGCCACCCACCCCTCTCCTTCACCCCGTCCTTCCCGCGCTGCACCTTCACTGTATCAGCTCCAAGTTTTCCATAGGATCTGGCCACTATCACAACCCCCTCCAAAATCTCAGAAGGCCCATCCAGCTGTGCAAGAATGCAAAAAACATGGCTTAGGCATGGAGTGTTTAGGAGGAGAGGTGTAGTAAGTTAGCAGCCCTCTGACAGCTACTGAGAAGATGTCACACCAGCCTCTGGGGCTGTAGGTCTGTGTTTCCATCCTAGATGTCCACATCTGGAACAAGTACTTTAAACTAGGAGAAATACTGCTCAGTTACTATATCCCGATGCTCTGGATTAAGACACACGGCTGATGGAGCCGGCTGGCTGTCCTCCTGCAAACTCCCTGTTGCAGCTGGCACTTGTGGATGCTCTTTGGTAGTCCAAGCAGACTGGCAGCACACACAATAGGAACACACAGGATGTTTTTTCCCACTGGAGCTTCATTATCTTGACACAAGTTACCCTCATATAGAGGGAAAAATAAGGTGAGGTGCTTTTGGGCAACACGTTTCCAGGTCTTCAGAAAGAGCAAATGAGTAAGTCGGAGTTCGTTTTGTAGCTGGTGATGCCCTGAACCCTAACACAGAAGCTGAAGGGCTGTGCTACCTCAAATACTGGTAGGCCATGGGCAACCAGCCACAGTACTTTTGGGTAAATTTGCTTTCCTATGTTCCTCTGATAAGACAACAGTAGATTTTTTCTTCCTGACAGGTTCCTTCCCCTTGAAACACTATCTGGAATAATTTGCTAAAGACTATGTAAAACCTAATCCTGACAGAATTTAGCCCATTGTCTGAGTAGGTAAGGCAATAAACCCCCAGCATTTAAACCTTCCAACAGCCATGTACAACTGTGCTAGAGATTAATGATATTTGCACAGCAGTTTGTACACAACAGCCACCCAGCTGCTTCAGTGCTTCTCTTAACCAAGGCTTTAACATTGCAGGCAAAAGCAAAAGTTCCTTTCCTGGAAGCATGTATTTTTGCATGTTTGAAAGATACAGCTAAGAGCATCCACAATTAAGTACTAGCAGAACAACCACCCTTTTTATTTTCCTTATTTCCTACTACTCAGCCATCCTCCTCCATTTCCCTAGTATTTTTATTTGCACTGTTTGACTTTCAAGTGAGCCAGGCAGCATGCACTCCTGTTCACTAGTGCCCATTTAATTCTCTGGGATCACCCACCCCCTCAGCACAAGGAAGAACAGGCTTCCCTCTCCCTTGCCTCTGATCAATTCAGAAGAGCCATTCCTGAACAGGTTTGAGATATTGCACCTAGTGAGCTAAACATTAACAATTTAGGATGCCTTATCTGTCAGCAATTAAGTCAAAGCTGCTCTTCATTTCAGTTGTATCAACTGCTTTTAATGCACTTTCTATTTGACCCATGAAAGCACAGAGGCCAACATGCAGAGGAGTGCAAAACCCGCAAATCCAGCAGGAGGAAATTTGAGTCCCCCATTGTAGGGGGAAATAACTGATCTGGAGCAGTTCAGAGACTTTAAATAACTGAAGGGACGAAGTCAAAGGGTTTGCAGTAGGCAAGATGGTAAGAGTATGAGGAGTCAGGCTGGTTACCAGCATTAGGAAACTCTTGGTCTTCCGAAAATTGCAAATAGCTGTCCTGAAATCTTTCCCTTTCTCCGAGCCCCATCTTTAAGTGGAGCAATAGCTTCAAGCGAGGACATCTGAATACCTCTTTTCCTGAATGGCTGAAATACAATATTTCCTTTTTAAAAAAGAGAAAAAACTCAGCCTAAACAAACACTCCAGACACTGCCTCCCTGCAGGACAAGAGGGATTTTGTAACTTGTAAATTGTATTTTATGGGGCTTGATTTTAGCTCTGAGTCCAAGTCCCAAAATAAGCTCTTTAACCCATGTGCTGCTTTATGATTTCATATCTATAAATACTTGTTCAGAGCTACGCAGGTTTCTGCATTAAGATCAACATCTGTTTCCCCATGACAGCTGCTGCAGCGCTTCCTCCCTTGGGCTCCAACACAATGACGCTGTTCTTGGAGCAGGGATTTCGGTCCCACAAGTACACACCACCTTCCAAACAGGGGCACACGGGGTGATACAGTCGTCTCCCCGGGCCATCAGCCATGTATAACCTGTCACCGACACAGGGACCAAACCCCTTGTCCATTGAGAGAAGGCTTTACAGAGAAGGCACCAACTTTTCATAATGAAACTCTGAACTTGTGCTAATGGAGACTATAACCAAAAATCATGAACCTGAAAGAAGTCCGCAAGGGATAAATAACTTTCTGCAGTCTAATTGTTAATAATTGAGGTCCAACTTTCAACAGCAGAGATGAAATTGCTTGTACAGTTCCTGACAGTGTTTACACAAATGAGCACTAGCATGTTTAAATGACTAACGCGATGGCTTCACAGGCATGCTCACTGCAATTACAGTGCTTGTCATCTTTATCACCGCATGCCCAAATTGCTTGAAAGTGGTTTTGGACAGAACAGATTTCACAGATGTGTCCTGCAGAAGACAACTTCTGGGTGTAACCCCCATTATTTGGGAGCTCAGTTCTTCCCCCGCGAAGCCAGCCATCTGCTCGAGCGCTGCGGAGGATCGCAGAGTCCTTGTCATTGAGAGGAAAAAACACAGCTAGGGATTCAGCCCAAGTATGCTGTACACCTCCATCAGGTGACACAGTTTATGAAAAAAGGAGTGAAAAAGCTGAGTCTCCAATGTATTCCTCAAGTTTTCTAAAAAGCTCTAAATTGTTGGACTTTACAAAGGGCAAGTTCCCAATCCTTAATAGTGCTCCCATGTACATCTACAGATACAAGCAGAGGAGTCTTCAAGTGTCCAGATACATTGCTGATGGAGAAGGGAGGCTTCTGCCTCCCTCCGAGACCCCACGTCACCCAGACCCCTGCATACACTGGGGCTGATTTATCACAGCAGCAGCGATGCTTTTTTCCTGTCCTACAGTCTGTCTGCTTCGGATGTTTGCCAAAACCCATGCTAAAGAACTTAAGAAAAAGTTAAAGAACCAAAATTTGTATTAACTGAGTAAACTTCACCTTGGCTTTGAGCAGTGCTTTTAGCTTAGTGGGTTATTTTCTCCTGACAAAAATGGACTGAATTTAGTGAGAACAGTACACAAATCCTGCTGCCTGCACAGTCCAGCTGAACCAGCTCCAGTAACGCACAAAATGCCAGCCACCACACTTTATCTTTGTTTTGGGTTTTAACTCTCCATTTAGAATTAAATCTAAACAACCCATTTGCCAAACAGAATGCCGTCCCACTCATGCTGTTTTAATTTCCTCAGAAAGAATCCCATAATACACTAGGCAAGACATCAACAATAATTAAACCCAACAGTGATTGAAAATCAAATTTTCAGGGCCTTGCAAGAAGCCCTAATGAGTTCCAGACTTGCCTTCCCCGACTTGCTCAAACTGGTTGTACGACACTGCCAAGCCAAATTAAAATTTGACAGTATTCCACCCCATGCCCAGAAAAAGTGCCCTTCTCCCGATTCAGGAAATTAAACAGCCGTCTACTGAGAAGACGCCCATTTGTCTTTGGACATATATTATTCAGACAGTGATCCAAGGTCTGTATTATTTTTTTTCCTTGTTTTTACTATGTCATTTCATATCCCTTTTGAAGTGCAAACTAGCTGGGACTTTTCCTTTTTTATACTACCATGCCCGGTTCCAGTTCAGGTGACAGGAGACAGGCAGCGTGTCAGAGGAGTTATGCAGACACAGGGCATCACACCTCCCTCGCCCCACGCAGGGGGTGTTACGCTCAGCACTGCCTGCCCATGAGCAGATCTCATAGCAAAACTACACCCTTCCACTGCAGACAGTTTGTGCTATTCCCTTCACAGATTTTAGCGAAATTGCAGTTAAAGACGAAGCCTTGTCCTTCACCCTTCCACCAAGGGGAGCTACATATCCAAGCACAGAGTTTGGAAAGGCTCTGAGGGTTTCTGCCATTTGCAAGTCTTTCAGGTGCCTTGTAAGCCCTCTGACGTACCGCTGTGCAGCCTCACTGCTCCATCCCCTGTGGATGATGCTCAAGAAGCTCCTGGGAGATGGGTCTAGTGCAGAGACAGCTTTGCTGGGGTGTATTTCTGCTCCATGGCAGACTTGCTTAGCCCTCCTTGCTGCCCATGTCTAGCCCTGCTTCTCTGCTCCCTCCCACACGGGACCCCCCCGCCTGGGGCTGCTGGCAGGGGCTTTACCCTGCTCAGGACCCCCAAGCAGCACTCTGGACGAGGCAGGAATTGAGCTGCTGTGACAAAACCAGATTGACCACAGGCCAAACAGCACGCAACCCACAGCTGCAGTTGCCCATGAAAAAGGGTCAGTTTTCACTCTTGTGGCATCGATCTCCACTCAGTGCCTGGTAAGAGCTTCCCGAGGGCCTCCAGTTGGCATCCAAAGGTGCCCTCACCACAGAAGCTGTGGCAACCAGGACCCTATGGACATGCCCGAGGGTTATCAGCAACAGGGACCTGCTGGCAGAGGACACATTGCTCTGAGTCTCTGGGGACGACACACCAGAGGAGGCCTTCCTGGCAGGTCCTTGCTGAGCCCTGGCCACCCCCGCATCCCTGTGGGGACAGGGTCACCCCACAGTGCCGCACTGGGGGAGCCTGCCCTCAACAGCAAGCAGAGACAGGGTCCCTGCAGTGGGCAGCCAACTGGGTCAGCAGGGACAGGGAAGGTGGGCAGAGCTGGAAGGAGGAGGGGAGGGAGGGAAGGGAAGGAGGAACCCCCGCACTCCCACCCAAGGATCAGGTATTTCAAGCAAGTCACACAGAGAGCGGGAACATTGCACTGTAGAGGGGAGCCCAGTGCAGGGCACAGCCCCGGTCACCCAGACTGCAACACAGACAGAAGCCCCGCTGCCAAACACCAACATTTGCCCAGGGTGACCTGCAAGGAGCATCCAGTTTTCCACAAAACCCAGCAAGTAGTTTTCCTTGGGATCCAGCAGCGGCGCAGTTCAAACCTAATAGGATAGAGGGAGCTACACCTCGACGACAGAGACAGGCTGACCTTCCCATCCCGACAGTCAGGGAGGGATTTCCAAGGACAGCGCTGGCAAGAAACTTCTCACAGAAGTTCATCGCAAAGGGTGCCATACCCCCAGGGAAGGTCTGGAGGAGCCCCTGTGCCCTGGCAGTCCCACCGAGGCCAGTCCCAGGGCACAGAACGCTGGCACTGCCCAGTCGGGGCCATCTGGCATCAAGAGATGGGATTACAACAATGTGGAAACCGAGAAGTGCTGACATTAGGTGTTTAACTCATCTCCTAATTATGCAGTGACAAAGGTACAGCAAGTAAGGTCGTAAGAGCAGCTGTTCCCTGACAACCCATTCCACACATTTTTTTTTATTTAGCAATTAAAATCCCTTCCATTCAGCTTAATGCCATGCCAAGAGGGCATTTCAGTTATTCTGGTTCTTTTGCTCATCAAAAGACACTGTGGCAGAGGTCTGGGATTTCCTGGGGAAAGCAAGCCTTTGACAGCCTGAGCACAAGGAGTGAACACCTTCCACAGGGTGTAAGAGGAGACACACAATTCCCCCCAAGGACACAAGCTCAGAGCAGCGGTGGTCAGAGTCTCATGCAAGTTAATTTAGACAACAAACCATTGCTTTTCCAGCAAAAGCTTTGCTGAAGTAGATTTCTTGTATAGAAATAAGAACAAGCCCAGATGCATCGTTGGACACTGTGGCTGGGCAGACCCAGCACGTGCCTGCGTGGCCGCAACACACAGCCAGATTTGCCCTATTGAGATACAGCAAAAATTTAAGTACTTCAAGGATTACTTTTGTCCGCTCTTAAACCTGAGTATTTAATAACTCACACAATAGCCATGCTCTGGGACATTCCTCCTCTTTGCATCTGCTGCTTCAGTTCCTTACTCAAAACCAGCGTCACAACAGTCGCTGGGTGAGTTTTGCTCCATAGGACTCCAGCGAGCTTTGAATCAGGCCCCAAAAATACAAGGAAAGAAATAAATGGGAGCAGACTGCCACCGTAACACTCGCTGTTAGGTGAGCGTTTACCGCTCCGACCCGAGGGGGCTCCGCGCCTCCCCCGACTCAGCGAAACGTTGGAGCGAGCACAGCCGCTGGTGCAGCGCGGGCTGCCGCGGGGTAGAAGACAGGAGGTGAGGGGACAACGGGGGAAAAAGAAAAAAAAAAAAAAACCACCCCAAAACAATCATATGTGTTGAGCTGTGACTTGCTGTCCCCGCCACAAGGACT
>NW_008794173.1:2806404-2812114 GCF_000699145.1 Aptenodytes forsteri | reverse complement strand
GCCGGGGTGGAGGGAGCTGGCAGCTCTCAAGCCAGGTCGCCTTTCTTGGCTGGGCTGGGTCTGTCCAGCTGTCCCACCGTCCTGCTGTCCCGCCGTCCCAGGCTCTGACACCAGGCATGGGGAAAAGGATTTCCCAAATCGGAGAGGAACGTGCTGGGGCAGTTCATCACAGGAGACAGACGTGGAATGTTTTTAGCAGAAGAAACTGTCCGAAATCATGTTTCTCTTGCTATTTCAATGTATGTTACACGTTGAATGATCATCTATTGCCTTTTGGGGTTTTTTACGTGAAATGGCAAGGTCTTCTTTACAGCTTTCAGCAAACATTCCTGCCTTGGCAGGGAGGTCCAGCACAACGCCCCTTTGTGCAGGTGAGGGTAAGAGGGCTCCACATGGTCCCGCTCCCAGCTCTCTCACCCCATTCCCCCTTTCCACTGTCCCCCGCTGTTCTCCCCTCCTCATTGTGCCTGAGTCCAGGAAAAACCCGTGCTGAAATATAGCAGAAACCAGGATCCAACTGCCTCCTTATGTTCCGTGATCAAAGCAGAACTACCAGGAGCAGGGAACACAACCACAGCTCGGGACTGAACTGTCTCTTTATGACTGTAACTTGAAAAAAAAATATTCTAAACTCTTGTGTTGATTTAATACTTCACACGTTGGTACATTTTTCTGAGATTTCTTGCATGCATTCCCGCAGAGAAAGGAAGCGGATACCCCAGGCTCATGTTGACCTGTGTTCGGTTTCTGAGGGCGCTTCACAATTGGTTATGTCCCTTTTGCTGATCTGCTTCCGCATGTGACCCCTGCAGGGTTTATTAGAGCTCACATTGCATTTTGTCCCCAGCACCTGGATATGCTTTTCCAAAATGAAGGAATACAATTTACAGCGGCCGTGTGGAAAGGAAAATGAGTGAACGGCGGCGAAGGCTGGTACCTCACTGGGAGGAGACTGGGAATGCAACGCAGGTGCCTGTATTTCCCATCTTGTGCTCCAGCCACGCTCTGCTTTGCTTCCTACATGGTTCCTCAGTTTGCAGAAGAAGATAAGGACTTTCTGCTGCTTCCAGCTATGGGTCGCTGCAGAGAGGGGTAAATCTGGACGGTGCCTCAGGGGGAGCCGAGTCGCTGAATTCTCCAATTGCGCCTCAAAATCAGCCAGGGACAGTGATGACATCCTTCTACAGCTGGTGAATGCCGGGGTCTCCTCTGCAGCCCTGTGCCATGCTGGGCGCTCTCCCTCTCCGGCGCAGGACTGAGCGGTCAATGCCTCCCAGGATCCAGCCCAGGGAGAAGGGATTCACTGTTCAAGAGAAATAATTGGGAAGGAGCCATGTAGGTAATACTGGCCTGATACAGCAAACAGGCCAAAGGCATCAGGGGCTGGCGACCCCCCCGGAGAGCGGGAATGTGCCCAAACCCGTGGAGCGAATGTCTGATTTTTCAGAAGAGATATTTAAACAGCCTCAAAAAAATCTGGGTTAAAAAACAAAGGCAGATGAGAAATTCTGGAGAGATAAAGTCCCTCTGGGGAGGGTGTTTGAACCTGACCTTCCAGAGGCATTCTGGGAGCGAGCAGAGGGAACGGCACAGGGATATTGTTTTTCAAACCCATGCCATGAAGGGCTTGGCAGCCCCAGGAAACATTTGAAATGGCAATGGGGTGACATTATCTCACTCTCCCAATGCACACACGCACATGGCAACCTGGGAAATAGGAAAGAACTTACAAAGGGATTTCTGGGAGCCACAAGGCACGGGGTGACGGGCCAGCACCCGGCAGGGAGCTGCCGCCCGGCCCCAGGGACAGCTGAGGCAGGTCCTCCGACAGCTCCCGCGCTCGCCCGGAGCCGAAAGACGCGCTTCGGACAAGCGTGGAGAAAAAGCAATCTGTTTGTGGGTGACGAATCCATGTTGCAGGGAGACATTACATGTAGAAGTGCTGGTTCTGGGTTTTTTTTGTTTCTTGCTTTTAGTTTTAAATAGCAGTTGTAAAGGTATGCACCAGCACGCTCCGGATGCCAGGGCAGTGACCAGGCTCTCCCCGTGCAGCGAAGGCTTTTCATCAGCATGGAAACAATGCTTGACACAGCGCATAATAAGGCTCTATGATTTCTTACTATTGGAAGATAATAAAACCAAGATTAGGATAAGATTTAAAAACATCCTAGATGCTTATATTTACAATAAAAATACATCTGGAATTGTAATTAATGGTAACACAAATAAATCATGACAAGCGATAGCTAAGCGTAGCCAGAGTGAGATGCCGTATCAAGGGTGGATTATTTCTGATGTTCAGACACCCCTTGAGAAGCACCTATAGTGGCTGCTCTCAGAGACGGGAAACTCAGTCAAGCTGGATGGTGACTGTTTTAGTTTCTAGGTTTCTGAACAATTCAGCCTGTCATCAGGAATAAACAAGCATAAGTGTTGTCTTTGAGGATGAGATCTGCTCCAACGTCACGGCAGGTTGCGAAGCAGAGCGAAGTGCAGTCAGGGCGAGGCGAAGGCATGTTATAGTCGGCTCCGAGGAAGACCCGACCGCTCAAACTGTGCCTCGGGAAGGATGCCAACGCCAGTTATCACTGACAGCCTCTGAATAATGAGTCTGCGCTATACTTAGCTCTTTGCTAGGAAGAGACAAAATCATCCTATGACTAAACACAGCTCAATCTCTGCAGTAGTCATTCCCCATAAATTGCCGACAAATGGACAAAGGGGAAAGATGCTCAGTTATGAGAAACAGAGATTTCAGCTTCCTGTTGATTCACCAGCAGCTTTTATCAGGACAAAACTATCCCTGCAGAGGTGTCACCAGGCTATTGCTTCCTGAAGTGCACTCGGCGATCAGCTGAGCTCTGAAGGCAGGAAGCCTGTACCATGGACAAAAAAATAGTTGCTAGCTGATATAATGGCAGTAGGCGGTTGGCATTAGTAATCGTTTCTGAAGCAAGCAGAGCTCCACTCTTCTTCTGACGAGATGCTGAAGGTGAAGCCAGACTTCCCGTCTCCTTTGAGTTCATCTTTATTGGTCTGCGAGGTCAGGAGTTTACTGGAGTCACTGAGGACAGGGGAAGAAAAGACATATTAGGTCATCTGTGGAGGGCCGTCTCTCCTAGTGCATCGTTCTCTGTGATTTAAAGCATCTTAAGCAATGCCCATTTCTCTGGTCAGCATCTGTACTTTCTAAGATGGATTTTGCAAGGTCTAACTCAGTTGAGTTTGCAGCTTTACTCCTCATTTATATTCCTGCCACTCGTATTCTTCCAGCCATGGCTTTGAAGAATGGAGCAAGCCGCTTTCCAGCCCTTCCGACTTTTGAACCTGGAGAATGAAGGCCACGTCCTCCCTCCCCCTTCCCGAACCCTGCACGCTCTCACCGGACGCTCCCCCTGGCAGAGAGGGAGCAGCTCACCGAGCCCAGCTCTCTGCCGCCTGCATCAGGGCTGCGTCTGGATCTGGCAAGCCCCGCTCAAAAGCTTCACTTCTTGCAGCGGAGACCCACCAAAAGGTGGGAAGAAGAGGATGAAAAAGGAGAAGAGCCCATCAGGTGCTGAAGTGCGGACAGGCACTCTCTGAATTAAGACAAACTCCCAGGCAGCTGGGAGTTTGCAGCTGGCCGATGATTTACCAGATCAGCTCGCTGGGCCGGAGCTTCCCTGTCCCCTCCTTCACCACCGCCCACATGCCATCCCTGGCTGTGGTACGCAGTCCTGCTTGTGCAGCGCAGCCCTTGGCAGGATCCGGCCCTGGCATGAGAGGGGTTACAGCGTGCTCAGTGCAGTCCTTAGTGCCAGACCTCAGATCGGGATTTCTGTGGCGGCGGGCACAAACCCACGTGCTCCTGTTTGTGCGTTTGCTGCCAGTCTCGCCCGTGGGGAGCGGGAGCCCCGCCTGGACACCAGCAGCCTGGTGGGTCCCCCCGCGGATGCTGTCCACGCTTACACGGAGCTTTATGGACACACGATATACGTCAGCCATAAGGACTCAAGGGAGACCGGTCCCTGAGCCACAACTTCATTTTCACTGCCCCTGCATGCGTGCCGGGATGAGTGCTGGCACTCTGCTCTTATCCCAGCCCCCCTCCCTGCTCGGGCTTCTTAGGGGAAGGGGACAGGTCCCGAGGGAGGTGGAGAGGTGACACGGAGCAAGGCCTGCTTGAAGCTGCCCGGCTGGGGAATCGGGGTCAGGCTGCGGGGTGGGGGCTTAAGAGAGCAGACGTGTAGGGAGCAGACTAGCAAGGCTGAGCCCTGCTGCAGGAGGGAGGCAGCGCTGGGTGAGCAGAAAGATTTTCCTAAGAATTTCTTGATTTCTTCAGGAATCCCACATGGAGGAAAGGGCCAAACTTCTGCCTGGAATTAATGCTGACCTGCTTTGTTGTGAAGAAATAAAAGGCATTGCTGCAGAAAGGGGAATGAAACCTTGGAGCTGAAAATGAATTTTCCTGTTAAGCAGAAGGCCGATGCTGTTGGGCTGACAGAGCTAACCCGAGCCTCACAGAGCAGTCGATGCTGCTCTGCCCCCAGGGTAGATCCACGCTTATACTATTAATTTAAAAGAGCTGCTTGACTTGCTCCTTGACTGATGCAAGTGAAAAATTGGCCCAGAGACAACAGAAATGGCCAGCAACCGTAAATATTTATGATGCCATGAACTAGTTGAAGTCACAGACAGCACACCCCGATGTGCTGGTGTGGACCACCGCAGCCTCAGTGATCGGGGGTCTGCGAGAGCTGGTGAAGTCTTTTGCTTCTTTGAGAGCAGAGTTTGTGCGCTGCAAATCAAGAAGCTAATGCTATGGTTAAAGGGATTACTGCAAACTATGCTGTGTTTTCTAGTGAGAGAATTTGTGGTATTACATTCTTGGCTAATTTTCAATTTTTCTCTTTTGTACGAACATAAAGGGATAAATGAAGTAGAAAATACTGTGCCGCAGCTGCTTTTGGTTAAGCTTTTGCCCCTCTTCCATGAACGTAGTAGTAAAAATACAGATTTGGCTGAAATATTTTTGAAGAAATTTTCATCTCCTGGACTCTCAATAAGAGCAGAGCAATCAAAGAAAAATGACAGGAAAATAATTGGAAGAAATGAATCAAAAAGGCAGACAAATGACAATTAAATCCAGGCAGCTCCTTGGTTATTGAATAAAACAAGCCCAATTCCTGTATGTGCTGATTTTGCCCATGGTTGTTTGTAAAGAGATATATGATTGCAGTGGAAAGAAAAAAAAAATACTTCATCAACTCTAAGAAGCATTTTGTGGCAACATACTATGGTTTTTTCACTGGTCGTGATCAAGTGAGTCATCTAGTTTGTAGTCAAAAATAGATCCAGTAACGTAGATTAAAAAATAAAATAGCAATACATGTGGTTATGAACACAGCTGTTACGATATGGGTTTCCTAATTTGGCTATATTCATGCAAGGTTTTTCTTCCAAAGCTTTAAGCAGTTAGTTTCATCATCAAAAGATTATTTGTAGTGAGTAAAGCTCTTAAAATCATGTATCAGTCTGAGTCTCTCAATTCTGTAAGCCTACCTATAAAGTAAGAAATGACATACAGCGTTTATGAAGAAAATTCATCATCCTGTTCGCCCTTTTATTTTGAATCAAGGGCTTTTTTTAGTCTTGCCTTGGCCACGCTGCTCAGAGGAAGTTGTTCCAGTGCAGACGGACCCGTCGGGAAGTGGCTGCCTGAACCGGCTTC
>NW_008794173.1:2792533-2806282 GCF_000699145.1 Aptenodytes forsteri | reverse complement strand
GTGGCTGCCTGGCCCACCCGGCTTCTGTGCCGAGCCAAAGCAGCCACCAGAACCGCACCATGCGGGTGCAGCCGGGTCTGGCTGTCCCTGCGCTGCCCGGGGTCCGGCTGGAGGCGGGGGTCTCAGCAGGATGCCGGCTCTCTGTTGCCCAGGGGCTGCAGGACCTGCCGCCGGGCTCCTGAGGGACCAGCGCCGTGATGGGCAAAGCTCCGTGGTCGGCATTAGCTTCGCCCAGTGCTGAGAGCTGAGGGCGTTACGGGGCTGCCACGGCGCGTCTCCATCGCTTTTGCCCAGTTGGCCGCGCTGCCAAGGAAGGAGTGGCTTTGTCCCACCTGGTAGGAAGACAAATCTGGGAAGGGAGAAATTGAATCTGGATGAAGCAAAACCTCTTGAGAAAGCTGTGGGCGTACACAAAGAAACTAAGAAATGTCCCAGGAAGGATGTTCCAGGGTGAAGTGCTGAGTTTAGCTGACGTATGTGGCTGTAAAAGGTCAGCGGGCGGATCCGGAGGGCACTGGCCAGTCATGTGTCATTGGAGAGGTGGTGGAGATGATGAGGGAGGTAGGGCGGACAAAGACCAGCCATTAGACACCATGACCATGGGGGCCAGTTGTGGTGTCTGAGCCACGGTGAAGCCATCCTGGAGCAGGAGCGGTTTGGTTCTGGGCTGTAAATCTTTTAGCCTACTAACGGCAGAGACCGACCGATCCAGCAGCCCCAGCTCCTTATTGTGCGTAGTAAGTACATGTAAATAAAGTAGTAGCCTTCTGTTTCAGTCCTGCGTCGTGTCTGTGTCACCCTCTCTGTAGATGTGTGTATCAGGCTGTTTGAGTTGTCTTTATTTGAGGACTGAAGTGTTACGGCATTTAGAACTTTACTACCAGAGTGAGAAATCTTAGACTTGCAAGAATACAAAAGTAACAAAAGTAATTTTGCAGATCACTGTAGTTAAAAAATAGAACCATTAACAAAGTAGACCTAACCTTATCTGATGCTACTCTTTAGAGCCTGGTATGTAGTTTTGTGGATTAAATAGTTTTTCATTTCGACACTAAGAGTCCTCCTTTAACTTTCCAAAAGGCACATCTGAAAACAACTCAGGAATCTCAAAAAGAAAAATACTTGAAAACAAAGATTCCTCCTCTGCAAAGTATCTTCTTAATTGAAAAACAGCCCCGAAAGTCTCTCTCCCAGCTCCAACTTCAAACCCTCTTTTGGAAGAATTTAAGAGTAGCCTTTTACAAAATGTGTGGTAGTGCCCCCCAGCCCCGTTGAATGCATCCCTGCACCCCCAGGATGGACAAAGGATGAAGGACTTCTCTCAATGTCCTTTATGAGGAGAATGCTAATTTTCATGTTCAGGTTGTGACTGTTTTCCCACTTTCTTATTCTTTTGTTGCCACTCACAGTGCATAACCTAAGGCGCCGCACTTATCGATTGCCCGTGTAATCAATCATACGTACCAGTTGGAATGATCTGCTTCTGCACGGTGACACGTTGCCATTTAAATCAGTATCATGATGCTCCAGTAATTCCTTTTAAAAGGTTGCCATATCACTGCCATTATTCATTGTAGAAGGACCCATTGCAGTTTGATAGTAGGTGTCCTGTTTTCTTAAATTAATGACATACGGCAGAACTGCTAGCATGTATTTAAGTTGTCATTTACTATAGTAATAAATAGTAATCAGCCTCTAAAAGAAGAAATGTGCCATTGTTGGAAGGAAGTAAAAGAAAATGTTATGTTATCCTAGGCTGTCTTGTTTCTGCAGGGACACAAGAAAAATGGTGTTTATCATTTGGTATTTCAACAGAAAAACACTGTAGGGCCTTTCTAAATCCATCTAGCTTAACTGGTTGCTCACAAGTTCAAAAAACAACCATGGATTTAAAAGAAAGTATTTATTTCCTTATAGTTTAGCTACGGTTTATCAAATGTTCTTGCAAGTTGAAACCATGTACCACTTAAGAATGAAAGGCATCTCTGTACCATACGGGCTGTTTCTGAGCAGTGGCAGACAAAATCACAAATGTAATAGTTTCCATCATTTGCTCAAATGGTTGTAAGGACACCAAACAGCACCGAAGGATTTCAATCCAAGTATGAGCTTACATGCCTAAAACGTCAGCCCAGCTCCACATGACAAACTCTGCCTTGCAACGAGACTTTCGCAAGCCCGTTCGCTAGGATGGCTCCTGCGTGATCAGCTCTGCAACCACCTCTGCTCTCGCGTCGCTAATTACCGCGTTTGTGCCAGTGGTGTAAGCTCCGGAAAGCCCTGGTGGCTCTCCGGGTCTCAGGCAGAGCTCGGGGCGCTGCACTACAGGCTTTTCTCCACTTCACAGCCCTTCAAGCCCCTCTTAATGTCTCCTCTTTTATTGTTCTCCAGGTGTGGACGCTAATAAAAACGTACTTGACAAGTGCCAGACTGTAACCAGGTGTTTGCACAGTCACACTCAATAGCTCCAGAGGAGCAGGCAAATAATCCTCTTGTTACACTTTGATGGCCTGCGGACAGAAGGCAGGAAGGTTTGTAGAGAGAAGGTAAACCTCTCCAGACCCACTGATACAACTGGAACCTGTGGAGTGGGTAGAGCTGGGATCTGATGAAGTCCGTCAGTTCAAAAGCTTGGCTCCTTTTTCCAAGTGTATCAGGTCACATAATAAAAGATATTATCCCTTACCTTACCCAGATTTTGTCCAAATAAGTTTGAAGGACAAGGAACTTCACACGACCTGCTTACGCTAACAGGGAGATTCGGCATTGGAGCTGCAAAGGTTCAGTCTTGTGCTGTAGCCACAACATCACCTTTTCCTTTGGAGAGGCTTTTGTACTTCTGTTAGTAAGAAGTCCACCTATTAATCAATAAACTCCTTTGTTTAATTAACGTTTAACCAAAAATGACTAAGACTTCAGACTGTACCCGGAGATCTGACACACTGAAATCTCTTCGTAAACCCGTGGTGCAGGTTCATGGGTTGGTGTAGGCTGTCAGCTTTTGGAAGGGATCTGCTCTGGCTGGAAGGGAAGGAACGGGCCATTTTCACCTCCTTTTGGTCTTGGTATGTAATTCAGAATCAACTTGCCAGGATAAATTTCCTCTTTTTTTCAAAACAACAGCTATAGGAGCCATTTTTGGCTCCCCAAGCATACGGACTTCTTCAGGGGGCATCTTTATGACGTTGGGGACTGAATGCCACGTGCACACCCATCCGCATCATCAGGCAGCTGGAGTGCCTTTCCAAACCTGCCTCGGACAAAAAGGAGCAGCTCAGGTTAGCAGCTCTTTTTATCACGAACAGTGAATTCCCTTCCTTTTTCCCATTCACTTCAGAGCAGATCATTCATGTTCCGTTAACACAGCGTAGGATTTATGTCTGTGATTTAGTAGGTACGAGTTACCTACTCCTGTCTCAAACACGTTGCCAGAAGTCTGGCATGCAACCCCCTCTGACATTACACGGACATTCCCTGTATTTATCTCCATTCCTCCATTAGTTTTGTGTTAATCTTGTTTATTACCTCGTTGTTACTCTTTAAAAACTGCCAGCTCATTCATCTTCCAGAGGCTCCCACTCAGATGCTGTCTACTAATTTGATTTAAGGGGCTGTAACTCTTTCAACCTGTCACTGGAAAATATGCCCTCCTTTGGCTCAGGGCTGCTTTAAGGAGCTCACAGTCTGAATCAGCATCGAGATGGAGGGGCTATTAAAACACATCTCTGTCCAAAGAGTCAGGATGGGAGAGAAGCACATCTGAAAATGACACTTCCCAACAAGAGACCTCATGTTTTTAGTCAAGTTTAGTCAATGGCCGTAGGGACGTTCAAACACCAGGGTCAGACACTCCTCCCCTGCTCTCATAGCAATGGTCACGAAAACCCGGGAGGCTGCAGGAGGGGGAAAGTAGACCTGAGATTTTCCAGTCCCCAGTCAAGATGTGGGGACCCTGTGAAACCATTACCTCCCATCGACACACTCGTTTCCCTCCATCTAGATTGTCTCAGAGACTTCTTGGGTGATTATTTCTCTGTGGCCAGATCGTACGCACACACTGAAGCGCTGCCTGGAAGCCAGCGAACGCTGCTCACTGAGACAGCATAACAGTTTCACGTAGTCTGGGAAATGTCAACTACCTTTTGAGATCTCTGTTAATCACCCCTGGGGCTCTCCCAGCAGAGCTTTTCCTAACAAACACGCTTGAACAAGTCTGCACCCTAACGCCCAAGCACCCTCCCGCCTTTACCCCAGAGCGCTGGGAAGGTGATGGAAAAAGAGCCCAGAAACACGGAAAGGTGGGAGTGCTGAATTGGGAAAACTAGAAATGGAGCTGAGAGATAGGGCCAGAGGTGCTGAACAGATGACATGGGATGACTGGCATGTGCTGAGCACGTTGTTGGTGTCACTGAAACCTGTAGTCGGGAATAAGGGAGAGGATGTTTCATGATTTTAAAAGATAAAGTTATTTCTGTTCTCTGATCGTGTCTTTGAAACATCTGCCTCCTGGGAAATTCATATAAATGACAGACATACTCAAGTTACTGTCTAAATAACACCAATATATTAATATTTTAATTCTGTAATGTAGGCTCAGTAAAATAAACAGTGCCAAAATGTAGAACTCAGTGATGTGCAAAATAGAAAGTCTCTTCTCATTTGCTTGAAGCAGAAACGATCATGTTTCATTCAAGCTAGATAGCTTACCCTCAGAATGATGGTGTGGAACATTTTTCTGTGTATGCATCATGAATGGAGCTGAAATACTCTCGAATAATAGCAGGTGATCATAATATAATAGGAAAAATGAGAGAATGATGTTACAGCTTGCAGCATATCTGGATCCTACACAAACACACTTAATCTGCTCTTCAGGCAGGGGCTCCACAACAATTAAGATGAAGTCTGTGTCCTTTCGTAGGACCCAACATACAGATTTGATGTAGAGCAAGGATGAATACCCAGTTAAACTCCCGGCATTCTAGTTAGCATGCTAAGTTGATACTGATGTTGACTCACGCTTTTCTACTGGATGTGAGATAACAGACAATATCTGATCCGTTATAAAGCCGGCGTAGCATGGACCCGATACACGACCTGGCAAAAAGTGAGGGGGGGACAGCCATCGCAACAAATGTGAATCTGCCGAATGCGTTTGTAATCGATGAGTGTATCATGTGTCCATGGTGTTTGTATTAGGGACTAGGAACTCTAAAGCATCACATGATGGTCGTGAGTTATAATCTGGAGAAGGTGCCGTTGGATATTAAACTTACATATGAAGTACTGGGAAAATTTGGGAAAGAAAGAAAGTGAATTGCTGGCGATGGTTGATTGTGACCATTGTGCGTGTATCCATCCATCACAGCCTGACACGCACACACATTCACAACGTGATTTTGGAATGTGGCTATTGGCCACAGACAAAGCCAGATTTATGGCTCCTAGTTGCACAGCGGCATGTGGACGTAAATCTGGGCAAAGGCATTTCCTTGTACCTGTCATACAGATTTTATACAGCATGGTTCCAGCAGAAGTATTTATCTGTATAATCACATCAACACAGAGGACACAGAGTGCTGCATAAGCATTATGAAGAGAGATGATTTTGCATCTGATATTCATTTGACTAAGAATATGATAATGCAGCTCCAAATCCATGTAACTGGACATTGGCATAAAAGAGCACAAAGACAGGTTCAATTACCGTAGTCCCCAAGCGGCGACAAAACCTGATTAGCTCGGTAGAAATACGCTGGTAGGAAGGCAAGAGCGAAAGCCTGAAGGAAGGATGTTGAACAGACCAGTACACGGGTAAATGGAGTTTGCCATTTCTAGGTGGCAAATTTATTTTTTACAAGTAGTGATAAAGTAATAAAATAAATGACTTTGCTAACCTTATCATGACAGCCTGAGCTAGTGTCTGATCATTATTCTAATGCTTTTAAAGAACAAATCTTATGCCTTTTAGTGAATTCTGGTCTTTTGGGTTGAATTAGGTACCCAATCGCCAGTAAATGGCGATTAAATTTAGGGATATTCTTATGTTACTAAGTAAAATAAAATGGGACTAAGGAACACATTAATGCAGCACACACATGCTCTGTAAGCAATATTCTTATCTCCAAGGAAAGCCACAATATAGTTCTGCGCATGAATATTGGGGAAGAAAAGTTAGGAATGACCCAGTGGAAGAGAAAGCTTGAACTGGAGTTCATGTCTTAGTGCATACAAAAGAGGCCACGCGAGAGAGAAGCCCAAGTGTATATTCCCGATGCCTTAAATGATACAAACTCTGGCTCTGTTCTCATGGTCAGAGTCGTATTCGTAACGGAGGTCTCCTCTGAGGAATCTTCGCGCGTCCAGCACGACTCTGCACTGCAGCCTTTCTCCCAGCAGCAGCACGAACCCCACCCAGCCCCACGCTGCTGTGAGCCCTGCAGGGTCTCCGTGCCGAGGAGACCTGGAGGCTTTGTGCAATTTGGATGAAACTGGCAAATAGGTTAAAAAATTACTGCTGGGAGAAGGGATGAGGAACGGGCAGACAGGGATGGATGGCACGGTCACACACACACACACAGACAGGTTTGTTGTTCCTGTTGGACCAAATGCTAAGACATTTGAAGGGAATGGTGGCTGCCACTCACCTGGGGGCACGTTAAAGGCTGCGCAGAAAGCCTGAGGACATTGGGTCTGGGGACCGTGGGGCCTTTCCAGCCTGCGAGAAGGCAGAGCTTTACCCGAGCCTTTGAGGCCTGCCGTAACGGGTCACTGACTTCTGTCATATTTGTAATTGCTATTTTATGAGGAGTAAAGAACTGTGCAGTCTAAGGAAAAAAAAAAAAGGCAAGCAAGCAAGCTCGAGTATAAGTTAGAGCTACCCAGGGATTTTTCTAATTCATTTTCTGGCCTCAGTTACGGTTTTATGTGTCTCTTTCCTTTAAGCAGTCAATAAAAACAGTCCTTGCTATGGCAACTACTTCCTTCATCATTTAGACAGACATAACACACCATTCTAAGGACGCTCATGCCAATTAGCACTGAAAACTTTTATAGACAAAGTATTTCAAAGGAGCTACTCAGTTGCATTAGCATTTTTCAATTAACATCCTTATTTTTAATCATTCAAAATGTGTATTAGTGGTCTGATTCCAACTCTCTATGGGGATAATGCACAACGGAAATTTTGCAGGGATGGTGCTTCCTTGAGAGATACGCAGCGGGAGGGAGCGTCCCAGCCTTTGATGCACACACAGAGCACGTCCGTAAGCGCTCGCACTCGGAAGTCCCAGCAGAGCACAATCCTGAATCAAAAGACAAAACTGCTTTTGTTAACTTTCAGCTGCAGCATGGTACATACCATATTTGCAAAACAGAGCTTGGCACGTCTGCATAACTCATTGCTGTGGAAAGAGTCATCAGGATGATGTATTGAAACACAGCCATCTCCATTATGGTATGCCATGTATGTTTTTAAAAGCTATTTTTAAAATTAATAGTACTCTGTAATGCTGATAAAGTAGAAAGCATTTATAATTTGTTGCACTCCCAACCTCTTTCTAAATCCACATTAGTCTGCTTTCCACTTGACAGAAGTATATTTTTTTAAAGATATGATGGTTTGAAATTTATTAATAGTGTATTAAGGGAACAAAACCTTTATTATTTAATGGGTACATCATTTTAAAGTCTTACATAAAGGCTGTTGTGCTTACTTTCCACCACTAATTTACGTCTCAATATTTTATGTCAATGCTCCTAGTGCTCACTGCCACATGAACGTTCATGCTTATCTCACGGCTTCTTGTTCTCGATCAAGGGGTTGAATAAGGTATGGCTATACTGTACAAGGAGACACCTCCAAAAGCTGTAGCTGGTTCGTGTACCAGAAAGAGTCTACATACATTAATGTGAAAGGCAAGGCATTTAATTCCACTGTGAAGGCTCCAGGATATAGCACTTTGCAGCACATTGACTTTACACATATAGCTTTGATTTTTTTAACCATCAGGTTTGAAAGACCTGGATTTCCAAGAAACTGAGATTCAAATGATGTGAATTATTCTTCAGCTTTCTCCTTTAAACAGGCATCTCTCTCTAAGCCTGCGACTAACACAAAGAATGGGTCCTTCTGGCGATTTACCTCTTCTCTAGCTTATGGAGTCAGGACCTGTGGGAACCGATCCGACCTCAGCAGAGCCACTTGTTCCTGCCAGTCCCTCTGTGCTTCTGCTTCATGCCTTTGCCATGCGCCTCGCAGCTCCCACCACCCTGTTCTCTGTCTCCATCCCCGAAGGCTTTGCAAGTACTGAGCACTGAGAATTAGCAGTTATTTTTCTACCAGGTGCTAATAAGGAGCCGGGCCAAGCAGAAACATTTCTGCTCAGGAAACACCTTGACGTGAGAATATTGCTCCCAGGAGGGTTTCGCTGCAGGTCTTCGCTTCCAGGATCTGTCCCTACCTGGGGGGCGGTTGCCCCAGAGCCCCCGCAGTCCCACCGCAGAGCGGGCGCTGCTGGCAGCTCACCTCCTGGCAGGGTGAAGGTTGGGCTGACGGGGGGCAAAGCTCATCCCCAAGAACGCGGCACCTGAGGCTGACTGCCACTGGGACACGGTTGAACTCTGACTGATCTCATCTGCTGCCAGAATCACATCATATAGAATACTTGATGCAGCTGGACAAAGACTAGGGCATAAATATGCCCAAAAGAATCTATCAAAATTATTAATGGTGTTTTTCTAACCTTTTAATGAGGAGATACTCACTTCCAACTGCACTGCGAGTGTTGGCATCCTTGATTTTTTTTTTTCGAAGAGGTTTTAATTGAGCTAGGTATAAATAGCATATCAGTAAACAAGACCTTTTGGCTCTGTGAATCATGTCTAAAATATTTGCAAGCCCTCCACAGCGTCTCTGATGGTGAAGAATGTGCTCATTAGGCCGGTCCAGATGCATTCTGCAATCCAGCGAGAACTTCACTTCTCCAGTAGATAAATCACTGCAATATTAATGTACTTGTTTGCAGACAACAAGCACTACGAGGCTAAGGCAGCCATTCGAAGGACCTTGGCGCGTGCATCTGTTAGGACTTCCCAGATTTTCAGAGTTCCACCCAAAAAGGGTTTTGACACAAGAATCGCAGGAACCTGTGTTTATTTCATTCCATTTAATTTACCCCCTGCCTCGGAGTATTCCAGAATGACTCTGAAAAATCCCATAAACAAACCTGTACCGAAAGCAAAATGGACACTGGAAAAAATAGCAATTTTTACTCTGAGTTTACTTACTTGGGAATTTCTCAGCTGACTGTTTATATGACAAACATCTCTATTTAATCTTGCTTTGGTAATCTAAGTGAATGGTCCCCATCGTCTTCAGGAATGCATTTTGTTTTCCTTCAGTAATCTCCATGGCATTAATTACGTATGTTTAAGTGCATGTGGAAGTGTTTGCAGCATTGGAAACTCTCTCTTTATTTCTAGAAGTCAAACTAGACATAAACTACCCAACTAATTACTTAAACTATAAAACAGACTTGTAAAGCTGAGGTCAAAAAGTAGAGACAAAATACCTCGAAGGTGAAGGGTACATACTGTTGTTTTGACCTGAATAATAAAAGTGAAATGCCTAGATCTAAAAATATTCTAGAATATACTTAGGCCCCAGATTCTTCAAATTTCCTTAAAATGCAAATATGGGGATTGGAACTTTTCTTATCTTGCCTAACTCCTCTTGGAAATTTAATTTGTTGCATTTATAGACTGCCTTTTATCTGAGGATTTCAAAGTGCACTGCTGGTCTTAATTAAAACGATTGTATGTAGGGTTGCACAAGGTTTAAAACTCTTGATCAAGGTAAGGAAAACAAGTTGGTTAAAAAAAAAAAGAAAAAGAAAGAAACCCAAAAGGCTGGTAGCATACAGGAGAACGGAGCCCAAGCCACCTGCCCAAACGACCTGCTGATAATTCCTTTCATACGCCGACGACATCCTTGATGTCCAGTTCCACTTTGAACTGAACACTGGACTATAAAAAGACAAAAACAAGTGCTATGCTAGTTGTGATCTCTAATGATAATCCACAAGCTGACATGTATTTTACTGGCTGCTGCTTTTAAGTCCCCTGTCCCCTGAGAATAACATACATAATAAGAGCAGTAAATATATTTTATAAAGCTTCCCAGCTCTGTTTCAGAGCAATTGCATTCATACATCTCATACTTTATCACTTCTGGTGGGGATTTAATAGGTTAAAACTGAAGTCATGCATGGCACGAAACATGGCCCAGATGCCTTTCAGGGGCAGGTGTTTGGAGGGTGATTTTGTTGTGGGCATTTTCTTACCTGCGCATCTCCCCATCACGTGGGGCATGGGGATTGCTGTATTGTCTCACAGGGTGCAGAGGCATTTTGCTCCCTGTGGAAGTAAATACGCAGCGATCATGAGTGTTAGCGAAAGTCTTCAGAGCGTCAGCGCTGGGCACTGAAGAACCTCTGCACAGCTCTGTGGAAAGGGACTCTTGGGTCACAAATGTTTCCCATTATTTTCAAGCTATCGCCTATCTGTTTTATTCCAAAATCTAAAAGAGAAGAGTACTTGCTGTACTCAGGAAATGCCCCCGTGAGTTCTCACTGATGTAGAACGTACCGAGCCTCACCCCAGTGCTGCTCAGCACACTTGCAGATCCCACTGCTTGAAGTAATCTCCCATTTCTTCTGTCAGCTCTTAGATTAGGAGCTAATAAAAATCTCAAGCATAATGGATGATTTTATTTTGGTAGTCTTAGTGCTAAGTAAACTCAGAGATAAGAAATACGAAGACAGTCCGTGATCTTAAACTACCCATTAAAAAAATATTTTTCAAGTATTTTATAGGCTAAGAGGAGAACAGCAGCCACTCCCGAATTTGGATCCCTCAAAGACAGCCAAAGCACAGGTTGTACTCAGAACAACATGAAAGGGCCACACGTGAACTAAGGTTTGTTTGAGATTTGCTCGTTCATAAATCTCGGTTTGTATTTGCGGTCAGAAAAACACAGGCAGAGATTCTCTTTTGGGAAAAGTGGAAAGGTTGAAAAAAATGTTCTTGACCATTTCACATTCCCCTGTGGTCTAATTGCTGGTAACGATTTCCCCTGCTCTTTAACGTACCCCAGCACGCAGCCCTCTTAGCCCACAATCCCACAGCCTGCAGCTGGCTGGAAGGGGCTGGGCGGCTCGCCCGGGGCAGGGGACGCGAGGGGCAGCCCCCCCTGCCACCCCTCACGCAGCGCGTGTTCGGCCGGGCCCGCAGCCCTGCCCGGCGCCTCTGCTGCGGGAGGACCGGGTCCCTGCAGCTGAGCTGCACGGCTTGGTGCATTCCCAAAGCTGTTCGCAGGGGTTGATTTCAGATTTCAGGCCGAGCCCCGCAGGAAGGCTGGCTGCCCTTGATTAGGGTACGGAAAGGTAAATTGCTATATATAACAAATTACGAGCCCAATATGTCATGAAATTTGGGAGAGCCTGGAACAAGGTAGGTATTAGTTTGTTAATGTTGTGATCTTTGAGTGCATTTAACCCGGTAGTCTCAAATGCACATTATCATGTACCACTTTTAAAAAAATAAAAAATGTATTTTAGTTCTATTGCCCATTTCCAGGCACTGCACTTTCATGTGCTGGGAAAGCTCATATATTCCCATAACTCACATGCTTTTTCTTGTATAATCACCAGATCCCTGAACTGGCGTGGCAGTAACAGTTCACTTAAACTATTTGTAATCATAGGACAAGCTCCTCAGTGTCTGTAAATCAGCATCTCTCTGCTGACTCTACTGACGCTACACTGATTTACTCCAGATCTGAAACTACTATATTCATTTTTTTAACCGAACCTTTCTTTCGTTAACCGAACCAATCATTCTTTGTTGATGTGACATCTATGAAGGTCACAGATACGACTGTGTGATGCCATATGAAAGGAGACAGTACAACGAGGTAGTCTTCAGTAAAAAAACCAGACAGTTCATTCCAGTCGATTCAGAAAAAGTCCCAGTACTGCTATGCACGTCCCTGTACTCCTCCATCGCCTGAAAGCATTGACTGTAAATCCATGAGTCCAGCCATGGATGTACAGTTCATTCACCCCTGAATAATTCTGCTGAGATTGTTGAAAAAGGGGGCTTTTAGTACAAGCTGTGGTAATGCCTTCTGTGATTTGGTCACAGGTCTGTTAAGAGCCATTTATCAGGTTTGTTTCAGTATTTCAGAAGTACTAGTTTTCTGTAAATCTTGAGAAAACAGAAATGGGACTAATGCTCATAATATGCAAATTGCATCTTACTGAAATCCATGAAACTACTCATAGACTGGAGAACTCTTCCGTGTGAAGCAAGGTCCCCGCTAACTTTAACTAGGTCTATTATTCACCATTTTCCTTACTAAACAACAAGAGCTTCTTTTCTGTATAATTAAAAGGACAACACCTGGTTACTTATTCGTAGTGCGAAGAATTCCCCAGGTACAGAAGAGTACACTCGGCAGTGGTGTGAAATAATCCTACGGGCAGGAACTCCTTCAGCGGCTGAAGATGAACACGCAGACTCACGCAGGCTCAGCAGTGTCCCAGAGCGCCCGCGGGCTCGGACACCATCCATGGACCTGGCTGTGCTATCCGTACTCTGGCTTGGGGAGCGCCTCTTCCCTCAAGGAGTCCTGTCAAAGGGAGAAGAAATATTGGATGGTGATGTACTCCTCTTTGTGGATTAAATGACAAAATCTAGCCGTATGCTCATACTCAACCTTTAAGTGTAAATTAGAATCAAAAAGCACACACCCAAATATTAAGAAAATATTGATTGAATAATAACTCCATTAAGTAAGGTAGCATCCGCCACCTAGGGAGTCATGCAAGAAATGCAGGGAAACACCTAAGTGATTAAAATTGTAAATAAAATTTTCCTCTTAAGTGTAGACAGATCATATTCATTTTCACCTGCACCTGCCATGAGGCAACCTGATCTCTGTGCTGAAGGCCCATCACCGAGGAAGGGATGCCACACTTCCTCCCACAGAAAACTCACCAAAACGGGGCAGCAGAGTGAGCACAATTTTGTCTTCATGGGCAAATGTTCTTTTAACATCAAAAGAGAACAAAAGTGCACTATTGAGTACTACTGAACAGGATGCGTGTTTACCTCTTGCCAATGATGTCCAAGCAGCAGTACAAGGTACATGGAGAGCAGTATATTGGAAGCCACCAGAGATCACTGCTTTGATACTGGCTCCATTCTCTAATGGAGCAATGCACACGTTGTCTTAGTTTTTCATCGTTTCAATGAAAAATTCCTTACCTACTCATATAGCAAAGCGATGAAGACGTAGACTCTATCATGTGAAGTCTCTGAATGAGGAATGGGTATCAGCCCAAACCCATGGGCACTGCATGGGCTGCTGCAGCCGGGAGAACCGCATGGCTGGCAGGGCAGGGACTGTCCCACCGCACCTGAGCAAGGTACACCTCTGAGGTTTTAAAAACCACACTGCTGGATCTCATTTTTTGATTAATAATCTTTGCTTTTCCTAGCTGTTTTTAACCTGACGTTGCTCTTTTTTTCCCATCTATCTCTGTCCATTTCATAGAATCAATCACAGAATGATAGAATAGTTTGGGTTGGAAGGGACCTTTAAAGGTCATCTAGTCCAATCCCACCTGCAATGAGCAGGGACATCTTCAACTGGATCAGGTTGCTCAGAGCCCCGTCCAACCTGAC
>NW_008794173.1:2767098-2791811 GCF_000699145.1 Aptenodytes forsteri | reverse complement strand
ATCCCACTGTCTATGTCACTGATGAAGATATTAAACAGTACTGGTCCCAATACGGACCCCTGCGGGACACCACTCGTCACCAATCTCCATCTGGACATGGAGCCGTTGACCACTACCCTCTGGATATGACCATCTAACCAATTCCTCACCCACCGGACAGTCCACCCACCAAATCCATACCTCTCCAGTTTAGAGAGAAGGGTGTTGTGGGGGACCGTGTCAAAGGCCTTACAGAGGTCCAGATAGACGACATCCGTAGCCCTTGCCTTGTCCACTGACGTTGTCACTCCATCATAGAAGGCCACTAGGTTGGTCCATTTCTTACCATCTTGAAAAATAAACCAATCATCGCTGAAAATGCCAGGTCAAGAAATGAAAACAAAGAGTTTATTCCTACAGTAAAAGCACAAGTCCTAATGGCAGACAGCCCAACAATCTCTCAACCAGCACTACAGCAAAAACACAAGTAATTTATTCAATAAATTCTGCCTCATTTTCTTGTCACAAATTGCCAGTATTCACTATTCAGTTCTCACAAAGTAATTTCTTCAGACAATTCTTGATCAGAAGTTCATTTGTAGTTCTTCTTCAGAATTAATTTCTTTTTGTTGGACACATTAATGGCATATTACTTGTAATTCTTCTAATGAGGCTTCCAGCATGAACACTTGCATTCGCAAGTTCAAAATAGGTTTTATGGAAATATTCCCCACTTGGTTAAAATTGATTTACAAAAATGTCCAAGTAAATTGCTAAATATTCATGAGAAGGGGATATAAAATACCCCTGAGCAAATATGAAATCAGCTAGCCAAATATTTTGGGTAGCTATTTCTGGCTGGGAGAAAAGGGAAACTGGTGGGACTCTAGGGTCCCCCATTAGTTATCCTGTCCAGGGGGACCCCATGCTGGATGGACTGCTGTGTCAGCATCACAGCTAACTCCAGCCTGGTAACTGTCAGTTTTTAGGTCTTTCCTCAGTTGTCGTTATAATTCCTCCATCCTAATTATAACACAGTCGCAGTTCACTGGATCAAACATGTAAGAGCTCAAGACTGCAACACTGGTTTACCTCTTGTAGTCTTGCTCCATTATTGGTTTAAGTTCAGTGGCATAACAAGGAGAAAGCAGGCTGCCTAGAAACCTTGTGAATGAGGGGGAACGTGAATTCTTTTGTTCTCTGGATAAGAGAGATGTGTGTAGGGTATAGGAGGTGCCGTCTGGGGCTGGGTCTTTCTTCTCACTGCTTTCTCACCGCCTAGCCCCAGGAATGGGAGTTTGGAGGCAAAGAGGGTGGCTTTGAGGTCTCTGTGCATCTGCAGCAGCTGCTCGCTGGTCCTGCTGTCAGCAGGCTCCCCCGTCCCCGGCTTTCCATGGAAGAATTCCAGGGCTGTGCATGAACCTAAGATTTTGTGGTTTCTGGCGTATTGTTTCTTTTTGTGGGTTTCCTTTTCTTCCTCTGTGACTCATGTCATGCCATCGCTGTGTATCTGCTCCCGCCTGCAGCAGCTGAAGCTCTGGCGATCAGCAGCTCCTGATGAGCCTGCAGAGTTCCCGTCTGACAAATTGATTTCTCTAATGCAGCTGGTGAGCGCTCTTCCCTACCTCTCTTTTCCCAATAACATTCTAGGTCACATGTTGTCTCTTAGCAGACTCATTTTAAAATGCTTTTAATCTTTATCTACAATTTCTCGTGCAAATCTTCCTACATTGACTTTTTAAGCCATTCTGTCAGAGACGTTGACTTCTCTGTGTTAAATGAATAGTGAGTTAATGAGTGGCTCTACTTTGGTATCGAATCTTCTTGACTTTTTTTAGTTCAAAATCAGAATCAATAATCCCTTGATCAAGAACATGGAGATGTTAGACAATAATATTTTTCATGGCTCTATTGAGAACAAATGTGTTCGATGCTTCTGTAGGGATGCCAGAAACAAAAGCAGGGTTATTTTTGTCAGAGCCTTTGCCAGATTTTTCTGAGCTCTGTGTCTATTGGAAAATAAAAGGCCTTATTTAAAAGATATAACCTTTACCACTGTCTCCCGCAGGTGAAGTCCCTGTCCCCTGAAGACAAAGGCAGAGCTCTTATTAAGATCTGAGTCAATATACTGCCTCTGGACGATGAGGGGTTACTGATTGCATCTGTACCTCTTTGAAAGCAACCCAGAAGCTGGCCTTCAGGCCTAAACACCAGTGCCCTTTTCTCTGTTTTAGTAGGAATGCTTCTGCGATGGCTTTGGCACCTGACATCCCCTCTTGTAAAAGCTGGTGGGACTCACGGCGGGAGCTCAGCCCGGGTGCAGGCTGCCTGCAGGAGCTCCTGGAGCTGCGAGCTCACCCCACGTCGTGAGCAGAGCTGGATAATCCTCCCCGGGCTGCGAGGAGCAAAGCCCAGCGAAACCGCCGAGCTGAGCAGGGCTGTGCGGTCGGGGCGGTGCAGGTACCCGCACTGCTGTTTCCAGAGTTTCTTTCCTCAGCACTGACACACTGATGTAATCCTTAACCAGCAGCATAGCCTGTGCAGCCAGGAATAAATACCATCTGGCTCATTAAGATTTTGTGCTGCAGTATCATAGATTTGTCCCCGTGGAAGACTGTATATGTAAATGCGATGCACGCTTCCCCGGCTGCCGGCAGCCAGTGGGGAACTTTGCACCAGTAAAAAGAAAATCAGCTGAGCAAGTCTCTCCCTAATCCTCTCTCATTCTTTGAACCAGCCAGGGCTCAAAGGGATTTGCAGCATGTTTCTGAGGATGAAATACTGGTGATTAACATTCATGCCAGGGCTACTCCTCGTACATCTTTAATTTCAGTTACACAAAACAGTGGCCAGATTAAGGGGAAGTGCCAGGATCACAGGTGAACAGGTAATGTGTCTGGAGGACCCGGGTCCTGCAGCCTGGAAATGCTTCCATCAAGTTCTGCTTGGGGCAGAATAGCTTACAGGATATCTGTTAGTACTTGGGGTACATATATTAAAATAAACGGCATAGAAATAATCACAGGTCGAAGAGAACTGACAGCTCTGTGGGGAGGTTAAGGCTTTACGCTGCCCTGTCATGCCATACGTGTCAAAACAAATTACATTTTCTGGAGGAGAACTTGTGTGAGCTTGTATTGCCCTAATTTTTGAAAGAATCAAAGAATATGGAGAAGGCTAGAAAACTGCCAAGGCTCGTACCAGAGCAAACTGGGAATTCAAGGAAGCGGTGACATTACTGGAAGACAGTGGATGCAGCCCTGATGTACTGAGCGCCTGCGCTGTTGCATCCCACGTGGGAATGGGCAGCCCATCAGCCTGAGGCTGGGGGGCCTTAAATCTCCTCTTCCCCCTCAGTAAAGAACTCGTGAGGGGGCCATGTTTGGCAAATTGGGCGCCCGAGAGAAATGCTGTGTTCATCATGTGATTACAACAGTGATATTGGGAAAGCAGATTTCCCAAGCAGCAAGAATATTTCTTCAGTAAAACCTGGGCAGCAGTATTTCATGTAATAGCTCATCCTCCAAAGAGCTTTTATTCATATTTTAAACTTGGCCTTAATCCCATTGTATCTACTTAGTTAAAATGAGTAATGACGGATCAATTGGAATGTTGATTGAGAAAGTACTGAAAGGTTTGGCTCTGAAAACGGAAAATCTGACTATCTAACAACATAATACAGAGACCTCTCCTTAGATAGTAATGAAAAAATATCCTGTAAGTGAGCCTGGGTGATTCTTTACATATTTCTTGTTCACTCCTTAGAGAACAATCTCTGTCCCTTAAAAAGAGAAGACAGAGGAGAAACGGGAGAAATGTTCTCAGAGCAGAGCTCCAGCTGGAAGCAGACCTCCACCCCTTCCTGACCCGTGCCTTGCACATCAGGGTTGAGAACGGTTTCAGTGTAATTGCTTCAACTTTACACCAGTTTGCGATATTCCTGATATGCAGGAGTTATCACATATTCCGGAACTGGGTTTGCACTTGGTCCAGCAAAGGCTGCAGTAATTCTTCTATTGATTTCAGTGGGTGAAGTGTCCACTGACTTCAGCAGAAATTAGCTCAAGCTGTAAGTTAGCAATGTCAAAACATGGGCACATATATTATTAATTTTACAGATTTATATTGTTATTTTATGCATTTTATAGTGTAAGACTTTGCTATAATTAGGTATAAAGAGTGTTTGCCTTTAAGGAAGCAATGAAATAAATCAAGTGTCTTGATAAAAGTCAGCAACTCATGCTTATCCGTGATTAATTACACGCTACTTTCAAAGTAAAAAAACCCAAACAAAACAAAACCAAAAGATGCTGTTTGTGTTATGGAGAATGAAAATGTAACTACTTTTTTTTAACAGAGTGCGCTTTTAATATTGTTTCAGAGAACCTTCTACAGTTTTTTAAAAAGACTCATCTCTGGAATTAAATGAAATTTGGATTTTTTAGTGAAAAATAGATTATTTGGAAAGGAAAATTCTAACCATACAAGAAACTTCTGTCCTGATAAAAAATTGTTGCCTATATAGTTTCTCTAATAACACTTTTCATGTCTATGTTCTCCTCCATTCAAAGATCATTTTGATATTCCCAGTGACTAGTGCTCCTATACCTGTCTTTCCACCAGAAATGCCCACTGGCATCAACAGTTTAGAAATTGGGAAAAAGGGGCCAAAATACATATGGGCCCCAGATCATGGGCATCTGTGGCTGCTTCAGAACCAGATACGGATCTTCCACTGCACCTACGCTGTAAGACCGATTGGTTTTCTCCAGGAGAGATGACAGTGTTGCCTCCTATAATTACGGCAGTCCCTGGAAGTTGAAGCTTTTCAACCCGGGGCATCTTCTCATTACCGCTGGAAAGCAGAGGCTGTCAGGCAGGACCCGTTAGCAAAGAGCCCTTGCGGCGTTTGGGGCTGGGGGTCAGGGGACTGATACACGAGGGACTGATTAGGCAGAGAGCTGGCTGGTGAAGTAAGTACAGCTGAAATGTTTTGTTCTCTCCTCCTTTGAAAAACGACCCACGGGGGGCATCAGGGCGGCTTGCGCCAACTGCAAGCTCAGCTTAGCAGTGATGCAGTGCCCATGTCCTGATGTGAAGACATGAGAGGGCAATATAAATAATACACTGTGACTTTGTGACGTGTCAGAACAACTGTAAAAAATGAGGTAGTGCCAGCCATAGGAACAAAACCCCGCCAGCAACCTACGATTGTAGTCCTGCAGAAACAACCAGGAGTTTCTCAGTTCGGACGTCCCCGAGGTAAAGGGTTAAAGGAAGGGTTAACCACGATGCAACAAAATTCTGGTGGGTTCACATCTGGGATTTTTACTTATTACCCACCTCCTGTATGTGCTGGATGTCAGACAGCTCTTTACACAAATAGCAAAAAACAACATTAAGCACAATAAATTATAAAACTGACATTCATTTCTGAAGCATTATACTGCTGACACTCACTGTGAACGGGTATTCCCAGCTGCTGCTGCTGCTGTGCCGTACCTTCAGGATCAAACCTCGTCCTTATTTCTACTCAGCAGGTCCTCTGATACTATCATCTAAAACTGTCTTTTGATCCAAAGAGTCAATATCTAAATCCACAGCACCATGGGTGAGAAGCTTAATATTTCCTTACGCTATAGAGCACAGCACATCAAAGACGAGGCTACCAGATGAGAAGCGATGGTGGGACCATAGGCAGCTGGAAGGGCAACGAGGGGCTTAGGGGCTGCGGAGCCAGAGGGATATCAAATGTTCCCCTGCTAAAACGCATTTTAGACAGGAGCCAAGTATTTCTGAAGAAAACAGAAAGGAAATAAAGCATATGAGTTTGAATATGATCTAAAGTAGTCCTGAAAATGTTTGTGTGATGTATCTGGAGAGACAGAGGGATTGCTTTGGTGAAGGCTGTGACCTAGTGCTGAAGAATTACGAATGGAAACTTCTACTTCTGCCATGGGTGGTAGTGGGCAGGTTATTTACTTCTTGCACCCCAACTCCACAGTGTCTGTTGCAGCACTGCTTCCCCTCCAGCTAATGCTGACCTGGTTCATGTCGATTCACACCTCTCTGGGGCAGGAGGTTCTGGGCAGATGCACAGCCCTGAGCAGACTGTCAAATGGGGGGGAAAACTAATTTTCTTTGCCACACCAGATGTTAAACATTGAGTAGGAGCTCAGCAGGAGCTGCTCGGTGAAGCATGATGCTACCATCAGCATCCTCCAAGCGAGAAGGTGGCTCTCGGCTGTCCCTGAAGTCAGCGGCCGGCAGAGCTGGGCCCCTGTGTGGGTGCTAGGGCTCCCGGCTGGGGCTGGCGCCGGTCCTGCCATGTGCCACGTGCCACGTACCACGTGCCATGTGCCAGTTGCTCTTCCCTGGTGCCCTCCGGCATCCCTGCACGAGCTGTGCTGGACAGTGAGTAGCAGGAGGTGCTCACCCGAGCAGGACGTGTGACCACTGCTGCAGTAACAGTGACAGGGAAAGCACAGGGGATGAGGATGTCATTCCTGGATATAAGTCCCTTGCCAGTCCTTTTTCTCAGCACAATGGCCCATCAGAAGTACGTCTGCAACCTTATCTGTTCATCATGAGGGAAACATTCTGCTGCTTTATCCGATTACTCTGATGTGATTGGAAAAGCTGACCAAGAGGAGATACAGGAGCTTCACAAATGATTCATCTTTATTTCAGCTTCCCAGAGTGATGTAACTTGCTGTGACAGGCTCAGAGAAATATGAAGCATGAGACATCCCCTGGGAAATGTAAAAGGAAGTTGCTATTCCTGCCACTAAACATCTGTAAATATTAAATGGGCTTTACAAGTATTTTCCTAGTTGCTGAACAAATTTAGAGCTTGAAACATTTAAAGGAAGGAAGGAACAAAGGGCTAGCAAAGGGCATCCCCATTTGAGCAGCATGGGCCAGATGACAGGCTGACATGTATCAGGAGAGGCAGAGGAGTTTTTCGGTGGCACTAAAAGCTTGCTGCTGTGCAGTAAGATCTTGGGGTATAGGCTTGAGTAGCAAGAGTCACTGGGAGGGGGTCACATGCCTCTATACCGACTTTTCTGGAAGCGCTGCATTGATCCTACGCTAAGCCAGGAATCAAACACTGCATATTCCAAAAGGAGACTTTGAATGCCCAGGATGATTCAGCCCCAGCTCTTGGTTGCTGCTTAGTCTTGTCTTACCTTCAGCCCCATTAAATTAAGGTATTATCTCCAGGGCAGCTCTGAGATGAAATTCTACTTTAGTGAGCTTCCACCTTCCATCCTTCACGTCTTCCATTTCTACATCAGTCATAATTTTAAAAGGAGGGGTTGGTGGCAGAGACAGAGCCCCGCAGCACTTTATAGGGCAGATTCGCATCCTCTCCAGGGGAGGGACTGCAGTTCTGCTTCTGCGGTTGGTAGGCAATGAGCTGTCGTCGCCGCGATTCCAACTTGGCCCGGCGATGCAGCTTTTATTCATTGCTGCTCTCTTAATTAGACTGAGGCCCCTTATAGGCAGGACTTATTTGTAATGTTATATTTTGTATTTATTTATTCTCACTACATGTTAAATGATAATAACAGGTAGCTTAAGGACAGACTCTGTTGGTTCCTATTCCTTGCTCCCATTTCAATGCCTTCTCTTAGGCATTATCTAAATTAGTTCTTTATTCTTTACCCAGTAATGATCAAACACAGATGTTTCATAGAGGAAATCCTGGAGCAGGCAGCTAGAGCTTGACCTGAGTCCTTTTTAAATCAATAAGAAAACTCCCAGAGAACTGAGCATAAAGTAATCTCTACGTAAACTCCCGCCTTAGTCTTCAACAATTAGAGGTTGATTTACAGCCTGAAGGCTGAGATGTTTCACCTATTAGAGTGGCTACTTAGAATACCTCCTTGCTCCTTAGGCAAGAGTGCCTGATAGAGATAACATACGATTTTTAAAAAATCAGTCTTTGTACAATTAGGTTCTTTCATGCTTATCACTTACCTCCTCTTATAGTTCACAAATATTTCTAACACACAGATACTCAGATTTTTTAACTAAATTGCATGAGTGTGAATATTTTTATTACTCTACTGGAACACGCGGATTTGCCGGAGCCAAATTCAATTTAATGTGCCTTTAATGACCTTTGTGAACAAGCACAGCCACATTCAGATGAGTAATCAACAGTGGGATGATATTTGTTAGACTGCATCAATTTAAGTCCAGAATGACTTTGCTGTCTAGACCACAAATACTAACATTGTCACGGGGAACAGGGCAGTCGATCCCGGTTTCTCTGCTTATGACAGTAAGTAGCAGTACTGAAAAATGTGCTGGCAGGTATGTTCAAAGAGAGTGGTTCCCACACTATTTAGAATGCCCACAGATCTTTTAGCACTGAAGCACAATTTTGCAGGCAGCTCCTAGGATGGGTATGTGAGAATTTAGCTAGGTCTCTGAGTCTATATTCGAGATGAGAATTTCCCTTTTATTTTGTATGGCAGAGGAAACTAAGAAAATCCATCAAGTGCTCAGATGCACCTCCTGATAAGTCTGAGTTCCGCTGAAAAGAAACAGAAATTATACTAATCCACAAAATCAGGAAGGCACTCCAGTTGAATGCATGAACTTGGCTTTTTCCTTTTATCTGAAAGGTCTTTGGAAGAACCGAAGTGATCTCCCAAGCCAGCTACAGACGTACTTCCAACATCTCAGTCGTGAACAGATTCATTCCGGAGACGTATGGAAGTAGTACTTCTACTCTACACATACCCAGTTGAGGCAGACGCTGACATATTTGGGCAAAGTTACACAAGACATCTGTAACAGGATTGTAAAGTGAAGCACAATATCCTCAATATTAGACTAATGTTTTCATTCTTTGGTAATCCCTCTCAGTATGATTTCTACAGAAAGAGTAACTGTAAATGGGAGAAAACCTTCTATGAACTGACTTTTTTTGTTGTTGTGTGACCCGGTATTGCACAAAAAAGAATGGAATATATCTGTTTGACGGATGATTTTTCATAGCAAAGCTGAGCAGAACAATATGTCCTGTGAGGCGGGACAAATATATGGAGTTTCCATTATTGAATATGTGACAAAATCATCCTTTTTCCCTCAAAAGCATAGCTGAGAAAATGTAGGCAGTGGGCACTGGCATGCTGCAAATGTACATGTAATGAACCAAGTGTCTTTTGTGATTTACAAGAACAAGCGATGCTATTTGTTTATAATGACACAATACTGGAGTTTGGAAATAGAAAAAGAAGCATTGTTATCTAGATTATTTCTACATTATTAAGTAACGCAGTGCAATAGGGGTTGAACTGCAGATTCAAATGTTGCTGAGGCTGCAACATCCATATTACACATATTTGGGGTTTTTCACTATGGACTACATCTAGTAGATGCTCTATGGACTAACACATTGGCAGCTGGAGCACATAAGGGAAGCTGCTGGAACACATCTTCTGGTTTAGTTTTACTGGAAAGTAATCAACATTGCTTTTCAGAAACCGCTCTGTCATGCAAACTGAAAGGGATTAAGTGAGAATGTCTGGGAGACTCAGTTCAGAGGTGGTCCGATTTGGATGAAACTCCAAACACGGGTGCACTTATTCAGTGGTCAGAAAGGAGAAGCATCCAAGGGCTGAAAACTGAAATCATCGACACCACTGCAGACTTTGCATCCAAACCTCAAGATGAATGAAAGTGAGATTTTGCTCACCTATTACTATTCAGATTTCAGTTGTGCTTTTGGGTTCCAGCTCTGAACCAGGACCAATCCAAACTATTCTCCAGACAGTTTGCAGCCCCATGGGCATTGTATCTGTGGACAGCCTCCTCACACCAAAACCTGAAGGTGGGTACAGAGCATCACAAGTAATAATTTAAACGTGCGTGCTTGACTTGTATGTCTGTTAGCACAGTATAAATGTTATGTTTTAAGCACATCTTGAATAGAGATACCATGTTAAGCTGTAGCACTTGCAAATGTTTCTCCATACCTTGTGCATCCTTTCTTTCTCTTTACTTTCCCGTAATTGTTGTACAATATTTTTCCAATATTCCCTGTGCTACCACTGTACTGCTTTCTTTGCAATAATATGTTTACTTTTTCCACATGCTAAGATTGTAGGCAGTATTGAAGAACCAAAATCTCTTCAATTTCTCCATTTCCTCCTCGCCTGGAAGGTAGGGCTTGTATTCCTGTTTTCTCCAAAATGCCTGTTAATGGCCAGCCAGCCCCCCCGTGAAGGGGCTGGCATTTCTAGACACCCACCAGGTGGCACTGTGGTAAAACACTTAATTCAAGCAGGCTGTTAAAATAGTGACCAAGTGGCTGCATAAGCATAAATGCCAAATTTTAAGGGATCTTTAGAGTTAGGAAAATAGGTTGGTTTTATGGGAAGAGTATTGATCTCTAATGGAACCGAGTCTGCTGTAAATGATATTGTAGAGGATTTGCCTGTTACTACAACTCTGAAAAGTGCATTTAGTGCTAACTGACATACATTTTTAAACTATCTGAAGCTTTAGAGCTAATGAAGAAAACCCAAGGTGGCTACAGTATTTATGAATAAAACCTTATTACTCCATGAAAAAGATTGGGACACCACTTTATTTAGAAACGCACAGCAGTGCAAGCAATTATCTACAGGCAGAGTTATGTAAACCTTTCATGTTCACAGACACAAGGGAAGGGGTAAATGTGTGAGGATTCGTTCAAAGATTACCCCACGCTGCTTTGTTTCCTGGGACTGACATTTTGGTAGGTCCCCTTTTCAGTTAAGTTATTGTTCTGTACTTCTCAAGACTGAAAGCAAACCAACTTGTTTTTAAATGTAAATCATTTTAAAAGCCATAATGTTAACATGAGACATCTGAAATTTTAAAACATTGATATGCATTCACAATAGCTGGATAATTAATATCAGTGTTTATATAGTGTCTCTCATTGCACAAGATCCCAAAAGAACTTTTCAGATAATATCCTGCAGAAGCTATTGTAGCTACAACACAAAACATCTGGGCCACGGCAGTTTAAAAATTCCATTTTAATTCCAGCTCTGCTCCCCCCTAAAGTCAACTCTTTTGCCTTCTTGAGTTGAATTAAGCCCTTTGTTTTCTTCTGGTCCTTGAAAATAAAAGAGAAATGAATTACCATAGTTTTGTTTAGCACCTCTTGTGGAGACCACGTTTTAATTGCGCATGCCCTGCCCAGAGAGCTGACTGGCACATGCAGTGAATGTGGCTGGGGTTTCCAGATGACATACAACCTGATTAGAAATACTGTTTCAGGGTACTGTGGGACATCTGGAAATTCCAGGTAAGTGCTACAAGGCTTCATAGCCTTGACAAAGATCTGAGCTTCTGAGTAAACCTGAATATATTTGGTAACCTTATGACTGGTAGTAGAAAACAACCCCCAAAACTGTTCACTCTGTATTCACAAATCATGCAAGTCCCCCAGAGTTGATGAGGTTAATGAACTCAAAAAGCAGAATTCTTAAGTACTGCCTCTTGGCCACAAAGGGCACCACCAGTGAAGAACAAGTGCTGGGAATGAACTATGTGTGCATAGAAGGAACATGACTTCTTGGGCTGCTTTTAACCCGTAGGGGATGTACTTTGAACACTGGATCTTGTGCATTTCCAGCTTGCGTTCTGCGCTGGTTTGTGCGGGAGCCAGAGTCCGCGCAGGGCCAGTGCCATCGCTGTGGGCTGGGAGCACTGGGGGGTGCTGGGACCTGCCTCTCCAGGCTCCCCAGAGCTCTTCAGCAGCTGGGCTGCCAGTGAGCAGTGCTCCGGTGCAGCTGGTTTCGGCAGCAGCAGCAGGGGTGGATAACCATCCGAGTCTGGCGGAGGAAGGGTTGGCAGAGCCGGCTGGGCTGTTTCATGTTTCCACCACTTTTCACTCTGTTCAAGGTTCAGAAGACTTCCAGGATGCTTTGTTCCTGACTTGCAGCCTGTGTATGGCTGGGCTGGGGAGGTGGACTTCATCAAGATAAAAAATGCATACGCAGGACCGTGAAAAATTGAAATAGAAAGGTTACTCTGGCAGCTGCGGTGCAGTTGTTCAAAACCAGAAATACCAGCTGGCTGGAGACCTGCTGATAAAGGTTTTCTTCCTTACGCTGTCTGTGTCATCCCCTCAGACATCCAGCCAGGAGCGTTTTTCAGCAGGAAGATGAGTGGATAGATACTTACGCTATTCCTGCCTTTGCCCGCCTGTTGAATATGGTGGTGTAAATTCAGTCAACAGGAGCTCTGCTTTCAGGCTGCCTGTTCCCTGAAATGCAGAGTGTGGAACTGCAACCCTTGGTAGTCACCCGGGATGCAGAAACAGGAATGTCAATATAAATTGTTTTCTCCCCGTCACTACGAGATGTGCAAAGCTTAGGCACTTTATCAGGCGTTTTCTTGGAAGGTGCAAGCCTTCCTACTTCTACAGTCAAAGGATGCAAACAGCTTCTTTGGATAATACAAAGGCAGAAGAAGACAAAATTGTGTCAGAGGCAAAAAATCTCTGAAGTCTTTGAGGAAAACTTCCCTGTTACTCTGTGCTGTAAGTCACTATGTATATGAAAGAAGATGGAGGATAAGGGGGAGAGAGTTGTCTAGGAAGGAATGGGAGCGGGAAGAAAGGAAGCTTGATTGTGAAGAGCAAGATAGAATACGAATTATGTAAGCAAAACAGGCAGAAAAAGAAAATAATGAACAAAAGCATAGGCTGGCAAACTTTGTCAGAGCTGCAAAGTGTTTCTGTTTAAATCTACTTTTATTTCTGGTGATTCACGAAAGTGAAAGTTAAAATGCACGCTAGATCCCTCCATCTTCCCTGCACGGTTCATGACTACGAAATACAATGTGCAAATCCAGTGGCACCTGACTGCTTTAGCTGAGAATCTGTCCCACGGAAACGAGTGTGACCCCTTCTGCCTTCCAAAGCCGTTTTCAGTCACGCAAACAGACAGGGCTGCTAACTGGGGCAGACAGTGTATGACTTTCAATGATGCCATCTGTATCATCCTCTAGAATTTTTCAGATTGCTGTTAATACCTCAAGCAGTGATGCTATATCCCCACAGATAGTAAACTGAATGAATTTTACTTTTCTGGACATTTTCCTTCACCGTCTTGTTTTTAAAATGCTAGAGGCCATTCACAGAATTTGCTGAGGGCAAGTGCTGCTTCAACTGCATTGCCTTTGCTACCAATGACTTTAAGGTAATACAAAAGTCATCTTCCTTGTGTCCTTTTACATCTTGTAGACTGTGAATCTCCACAGAGCACTGATTTGGAGAGCAGAATATTCTTTGTGTTGTCAATGATGAGACGCCTCATTCTGCTTCAGGGGATTTTGCTAGGTGACTCTCGAGGGAGGTATTTCCACTCTTGTTCCTGCAAATCACTCCAGCAACAGCCTGAGAATGTAAGTCTTAATCAGAGGGAGGACCACTGCAGTAGCAAATTATTAACTTATCCAAATTCCTAGTGAATTATGATCACATAAAGGATCAAACTTCCCTTAATTCTGCTAAAATCTTAGTGGTTACTCAATGACTATCATGAAATTATCTTTAAAATTACTTCAGATTTTATATAAACCATTTTCAACACTTTTCTTGGCAGAGCTGTTCAAATCATGCCGCATATCAGAGGTTGAGTTTAATTCTTTGTGAATTTCTGTGGTATTCATGAAGGGGAGAAAATCTTAGCATGACATTATTTCTAGGAATAAATTAGTCAGCCCCAGTATCTTCAAATGGTTTAAAATGTCTTCCTGTGAATTTCTATCAAATATGTTTCCAGATTTAGATGAACCATGTATCGAAGGAAAACCTTGCAGGAAGCTTTTATGTGAAGATCAGGGATTACAGTAGATGCTTGTATTGCAGCAATAATATACAGGAACATATATAGCTACAAAGAGATATTAAAGGCTCGGGAGAAATCCTGCTGCCATTGCAGTGAACGGCAGAACTCACTTCTCCACTTATTTCATTGGTAGCAGCATTTCACCTTGAAGCTGTGGTTCAAGAGCGTTAGAAATACTTGTGTATCCTTCATCACAATTAGCACTGGAAATCCCGGCTGTTGGGAGGAGCTGTGCCTGCAGCGGCAGCCTGCGGATGGGTTCCCGGTGGTTTCCGTGCGGGTGGCAGAGGTCTGCTGTTTAACATAGATAGGGCACAGCTCAGTTAGGGTGCAGGACCAGAGAACAACTTCCCAAAGATCCTGTTAGATCAGAAATATTAACTCTGCTTTCAGATTCAAGGGATAGAGAATAATAAGATAAGTTTGGTTTTGTTCTGTAATTTTTAATCTTATTTTTTATCTTACACTTGTCAATTCTCTATCAACCTTATATGAACAGGCTCTTAAAATAAGCATGCCATACCCTGAGCTGGTATTCCTGCAAGGAATATGGAAGAGAAACATCTTGGAAAGATTTAAAGAAGACGTCCATGTGATAGCGTTGTACTGCTTCTAATCAAAACACTTCTGTAGCTGCATATTTCAGTTGTGTTCTGAAATCTTCTGTCACTGGACATGTGCCTGCTGAACAGAGCTGAACAGACCTGATTTACAGATATTAAGTAAGTTACATGTATCTCAGCACACTTTGGGGGGGTAGTTATTCCTAAAGCTTTCGAAGGAGTCTAAAGGTTGCAGTCACATAAATCCTGTTGGATTTCACTAGCTGTTGGGTCCTTCTGTGTTTAAATTCAAATACAGTTTGAAATTGCCTTTACGTTTTATCTCCTTTTCCATTTAAAATGTACCTGCTGCATTTGACCTTGTGGATCACAAACCCCCTTGGGTCGATGTGAATTTGTGGCACATCCTTTACTGCCCTCTGAATTTGGTGGTGTTTGCTGGACTCCGGTAGGTTTGTATCCAGGAATGTTTTAATCTCTTCCTCCAAAGCAACTTTTTCATACCCCAGGGGCACCTTTTATTTGGGGCTTTTACGTTATCTGGACTACGTGATGCTACTAGGAGATCTGGAGTGTCAGCACATTGTGAATTTTCTCATGAATGTGCCACTGATACATAGCTATACTTTGCTTTAAAACCTTCTGTCCCCGAGGTGCTGTCTGACTGCCTGTCAGATATTTGCAGCTGGATGAGCGCAATTTTCTGTAGCTAAGTATGGCAAAGATGGAGGGAACTTTCTTTGGCTCCATGGAAGCAATTAGCTGCCACGGCTCTCAGTGCTGGGGGAGGATTTTAGCAACTTGACCTTTTGATGTTTGGACCCAGAAATGATTCAGGCGTATTATGTCATCCAGATGAAATTTAGCTTATCCAGTGCTTTCATCTAGAAGTAGCTGTTCCTGCAGAGGAGGGACAGAAGTCACACTGATCCCGCACCCTTATAATTCACTACTGGTTGAATGTCCTGACTGACATCACGAGGAACTGGCTGCTGTGGAAAAACAACTCAATCCAGATATATGCGGGCTCAGCCAGCCATCTCCCGCTTGCTTACAGGAGATACAAACCTTTTAGTTTCTGCATCAGAAGCAGGACTGAAAATACCCTTTTTATCTTTATTCCACTAAAGAGCAGAGCTTCACTCTGGGATCAGGTGGCCTAGTGCGACTGAAGTAACAAGTTAATTCTAATAGTAAGATATATAGGAGTACTTGTAAGTTCTTGATATATCATTGCCAAAATAAAGCGGATGCACTGATGAGCACATTTCAAGGCCTGGCCCAGAGCCTTTCAGCATCAGTAAGAAAATTTCCATTTATTTCCTTTGGCTTTGGAAAAGGCACCTACAGCAACAAGCCAGAAATTAAAGTGGATGCAATTTGATTTATACCTGAATGACTTAACATCTACAACGGAGAAATCCAATGAAATATCAGCAGCGTGCAGTCCCTAAAAGCATATGATAGCTTTTTAAAGTCATAGCAGGCATACACAGGAGCAGACACCTGAAGCTGCATGGAGGACACTGAAAGTTTGGGTCCTTTCCTGCCTGTTTTTTATCTAAAACAAAGAAATTTGCACAGCTGATTTGTTCACCCAAAATAGGCAAAGGGTGAGAGAAATACCCCAAACTAACAGACAGGAGTAACAGGTTGCAGTAATGAACTGTCAGGACGAAATATATAAAAATGATTTTTTTATAACTAGGTCTTTCCATCGTACCAATTCAGGAGGTGAGTACTCATGCAGGTTTTTCTCAACTGTTTTATTTACTTTTGAGATAAAGTTTACTCTGGAGCAAAGAGGCAGGGACAAGGCAGTGTAACCTGAGGAGCACCTGTACATTGTGCTAAGCGTGAGTGGAAGTGGCAGGGAACTGTGACTAGAACTGTCCCATAAACCCCTTGTTCTTCCCTTCCAAGTCTTCTGGACAAAGAACACCATCTCTGGACAAAACCCAACATTGCTTCCTTGTCAGCGCCTAGACAGTGACTGCAGAGCAGTTAGAGATAATGTGAGGTTTTTCGGGCTTCTCCCCCTAATCCAGCTGTGAAAATGCTGCTGTTTAGAACATCTGCCGGGTGGCTGATGCTTTTCACAAAGCTGCTGCTGCAAAGGTGCCGGTCGGCTGGCTCTAACTGAGCTACCATGAAGTTCAGTGACTGAATGAAGAGGAAAGTAGCGTAGCAAAAAAATTAAGATAAGTAAACTGAAAAGGAGTAAGTAACCATATTATAAATGGTTATTAAATAATTTACTTAGCCCCTTTGAGAAAGTGCATTACTTCTGGGGAGCTGAGCTTAAATGACATCCATTAAAAATGACCTTGTCAAAAAAAAAAACCCGATGTGCCTAATTTCTGTGGTGCTGCTTGTTGATAATAGCGAATTTGTGAGTTTGTTCTCTGTAAGACTCAGAATTTTTTTCACAGTTAATAACTGGTTCACTGTATGGAAGCATTAACATGTTCTCAAGGATGAGGAATAGGTGTATGGAGACATGGTTTGTGACTGCTTTTTTCAAACTGTTTCGTCTTTCTTTTATGCAGCCAACAAAAATATCAGAAACCTTCTGAGCAAAATGTTTAGTCACATAGTTGAATAAAATATGGTAAAAGTACTTCTACTCCATTGTGAAGTATAAATGAATATACTAAAGGAGGGTGTAGATAATTCTAATAATATTGCAAGACTACTGTTTCTTCCCTCATGAAAAACTTATCTCCTCCTCTAGCAGATGGGATTAAAAAAAGAAAGAAGCGTATACTAGTTGTTTTGGAGAACAACAGCTGCATACCATTGGGGGAGTAAGACTTTCAAACCACTGGTTTGGAAAAATAATTTTGCATTTGGCTACATGGGGTTATTTTGCTTCCCTTTAAAATACTATTCCTAGGGGAAAATAGTTTGCCTCTACAATTATTCTGTTGAGTCATTCTATTGTTTTATCTGTGCTTAAGGTGTAAGATTTCAAACACAGGCTTTGGGATGTAGGGATTAATTTATTAGTTTTTTTTAAACTTTAATAGTTGTACTGTGAAGACAAGAACTATTTACCAACTTTAAATTTTCAGTTAGGTTCAGAGCTAAGATACAGCCTCACACCTTTTCCCCGAGGTTAATAGCACTGGGCTTATGAATTTTGGTTCATTAAGACATTTGCACATTAATATTTTATACCATATAGGTCTACTCTGTGTGAGTCATTGAAGTCTGCACATACACTGGAGATGAGCTGGATTATTAAAATATGCTTGGTACTCAATAATACCTTAGGACCTTTTGAAATTGCAATATTCAGGTGTCTGCATTTTGAGCAATGTTTCAGGGAGAACCTGCATTATTCCTATCCCTTGCAAACTATGCTGGGTGCCACTTTATTGATGGGAAAAGTTAAGAGTTACTAAATGATTTAGGCGCTCTGCTTTAGAGATGACCTCCCTCCACCTGCCATAGCAGAGAAGTTGTGATTTGGAGTTACTGTGACAAACATCGTTGTCCTGGCATAAAGGGGAAGAAGGGAATGTCAGAGCAGTCAACATCAAACCTACTCTAGAATTCACTTCCCAAAGTGGCCTAATAAAGCACAGATCTGATCACCTGCAAGTCATGCTGCAAGGCCCAGCTGTCCTCCCAGTCTTCTTCTGTGGCACTGAGACCACGGGAAGTGAAGAAATATAAGATCAGGGGCCTGATTATTTGGGGATTTTTTGACATTGATGCAGTGCATTTTGTATATGTTCCTGCAACTTTGCATAGATACTTTTAATGTAAAAATTGACTAAAATAAGTCATTTTTTATCTGTATACACTGCATTTCTTCAGCTTTCGGAAGAAGAAAAGCTAATGAGTAAAATATAATGAACAGGCTTGTCTGGTGAGATTACGTTAGGTGTCATTTGACTCCTAACACCTCTCTCCTTGCAGATACCATTACAGCAGGTACCTCTAAAGTGGACAAAACCATATACTTCTATCCTGCCTCACTAACCTCTTTCCAAACACTATTGTTGTTCTGCCTTCTTCTAGCATACTGGTTCTCCTTTGTCTCTTACAAGTTTAATTAAAGATTAGGATCATAAAGAGATCTCAAAATCGAAGAGATCCAACTGTCAGGATTCCCAGATAGGAACGTCTTTCCTTTACCATTACAGGACTCATCTGTTTAGACTGCAACTCTGCAAAGTGCAGAGCACGTGAATGTTAAACAGATGTTTGGTGAACACAGGGATGGGCTGTAGATTTGTTTGGAGACTGTCCATAATCTGAAGCATTTATTCACGGAACAAGCATGAAAATGGTCCACATATTAAGTTTTAATACATCTTAATATATGTGAGCTGTGTTGTACAAGTAATTCTGCAGGTGAGAGGGGCAGCCCTTGTAATCTTTCTGCTTAAACTGCCAGTAAATGAGATCATTGGTATGGGATATATCAAGCTGCATATTGGAGACTGTCCATAATCTGAAGCATTTATTCACGGAACAAGCATGAAAATGGTCCACATATTAAGTTTTAATACATCTTAATATATGTGAGCTGTGTTGTACAAGTAATTCTGCAGGTGAGAGGGGCAGCCCTTGTAATCTTTCTGCTTAAACTGCCAGTAAATGAGATCATTGGTATGGGATATATCGAGCTGCATGTGAATCTGACTACCAGTAGTTTCATTCAAAGACACATAAAGTAAATGGAAAAGCTCTTACTGACCGTGATGAGATTTGGACAAAGTATTTACTTCCAAAGATCCATCAAATAATCCAGAGATAAAAATAACCTTTAGCTGTTTCTGACTTGAGCCACGTTTCAACCAGAGATGCAGGGAGGGGAGAAGTTCTAAATTCCACCCCGTCCCCTGAGCCATGCTTTTCTTGCCAAGTTTATAGTTTCAGCTCTTGTTTCGTGCAGTATGATTATTGATGTCACAGCTCAGTTTAATTATAGATATTCGGTTATGTAACTCCCCTCTCTGGAAGGACTTACTTTTTTTCTGTTAAGGACTTTATGAGTAGAGACTGTGACCCTGATGGTTGGGAAGTACACATATGTCCAGGGGAAAAAAGTCTGAAAGCTTGTTCTGGAGAAATAAGTCTCCAAGAGACTTGAGTAGAGTAATGGCCTTTATGCATCATGCATGCAGTCATTTCGTACAGAAGCATGAAGCCATTATCCCTTTCCCTTAAGATTTCCTATTTGCTTCAACTACAATATTGAATTGTAAATTTAATTTTAAAAATCTAAGGTTCTTTTACCTTGATATTAAAAATCAAAACCAAAAAAACCCACTCCATTGCAATTACAGAAGCAATACTGTAGGGGATCCTGCTAGAAAGAGCACATTTGTCTAACTGATAGCCAGGAACCTGTTTTTGCTAATGATGTCCGTGCAGTAAACCTGGTGATTTTATTAAGAGAATTTTCTTTCTCCCTTCTGAAAGGTGAAGAACATGACTGGTTCCTTTATCTACTGGATGTTTCCCTGCCTGCAGCAAAAAAAAACCTTGAAGTTTTTACTGTTTTTAACTGTGAAAAGGCATAACTATTTGATAAAAGATGCATTCATAACTAGAGGGAGGAACTTAGCACAGGGTAGTCTTCATTACTCTACTATACCATTTGCACTACAGCAGTGCTGGGTTAATCTAACCAACAGCAGGACGCTGCTCTGGCAGCCCTGTGCTACGCTCTCCTGCGTTCAAGTGGTGGGACAGCACCTGAAAAATTATGCAACGTCCCTTCACACTCTTGCCATTATCTGCCGTCGCGGAGCCTGCACGTCCTGATTCTCAGCCCAGTGAATCATCAGACGATGCTGTCTGTGCTGCTTGTGTCATTTTCTGTTTTATTAATGGCCAATGACTTTCATAGATATATTCCACATATAAATAACCAGACTGCAAGAACCAAACTAACACAAGATGTCACAATTCGTTATGCACCAAGTGAGTTTCTAGCTTATCTGAAACCAATGAAAAACCTGCTTTCTTGTTGAAGGCAGTTGATCTGGAATTTTGTCCAAAAGATAATACAACCCAGAACAGTTTCTGCAGTACTGACCTCTATATCCTGTCAAATACTGAGTGCTATTCTGTAACTGCAAGACAAAATAAATCTGGCTTGAACAGCTCTGGTTCTCTCTCTATCCCTGCACAAAGAATTCTCTCCCGATAAAAACTCCAAATACTTCTGGCTTCTAGATTTGCAAAATGCCTTCTGTCATCCCATATGGCTACACACTGTTAGCAGTATGAATTTCTCTAATGACCGACAGGATTTCAAAAGGTATACACAAGAAAAAGCATCCTACCTTTTTCAATGCTTTGATTTATAGAAAACTAAAAAAATTTAGGAAGACCTAGAATACAAATCCTCATCCCTCTACCATAGAAGCAAACCCCATACATCTGAGTTTAGGAAGTACTGCTAGAAATTCTAAACAAATCGCCTATTTTTAATACCTCAGCACTTTACATTATAACCTAGTAGGAACAGCGAACTGTCGTATCCAAATTCTCCTGTCATTTGTATTCTTCAGCACTATTCATGTCTCTTTATGGAATGCCTGGATGGTCTATAGTTCTCTCAGTAACAATGGCTTATTTGTTTCATTTTTGCATGGCAAAGACATGAATAAATACATCTTATACTTCATCACAACCATCCAGAAAACCCTTGTACGAAGGGCATTTTAATTCTCATGATCGGCAGGTTGTGCATGTAGAAAACAATAGGAATGTTCTCCTCTTAATGGTGCAGATGGTGTGTTTTTCTGATGAGGCCTCAGTATGAAAGCAAAAAAACTTTAATTATTAAATTAATTTTAATTTTAATAATCTCAAAAAATTATCCACTTATTTCATTCACAATTTCTATGCTTTGTAATTCAGAACCAGATGGGAAATAACCAGTTTACATCCAATTCAATGCTTATTACAGCTGGTGGCAGATACTTTGCAAAGGTAGAATCAGTTTTTGATGAAAACAGGCTTTTTGCATGCAAATATATTACTTCCACAAAACCCTGGAGTCTAGTAACCGGGCAGGTCCTCAGCACAATCAGCACGTGTTGGCAGTGCATTCCGGCAAGTTCACAGGTATCAGGCTGTAAAATATGATGAAATTCCTTTATTTGCTGCAGACAACTCGGGATTTGTTTATTTATTTATTTACTGCCTTGCAACTGTGCTGCTTGTGATAATGGCTCATTCTTTTCCAAAGGGAGGTAGATATTTGAAATAAACATTGGAACCAATAACAGTAATATCCTTTCTCCAGAACATATTCTTTATTTGAGTCAATAGGTGATAAAAGATATAACACTTCACCTGCAGGTCACTGTTTTCAATCTGATCTACGTCAGCAATGACCAAGCGCTATCATCCATCTTCTCCTAGGCAGCCTATGCAATATAAGGAATAGGTGGTGTTTGTGGAGTCCCTGGAAGACATTTTCTACACTAGAGCCGTTACTATCACGGTTGCCACCAATTAACTCTTACTGGCAGTCTCAGAACGGAAGGGAAAAATGGACTGGCATAGCAAATGAAGTGCCTCTTCACCATCGTGACTCAGCTCCTTCGTGTCAGACCTGAGTCATGCTTATAGTACTGCCTTCAAGGATTATATTATGCGTGAATTAAAAAGCAAATACTTCTTCCCCAGCAAAAGATGATCTTTGTACTCTTCTACAAATATTTTCATGACTTTTGTACTAATTAAGAGTTCCTAGTCTTTAGATTTCTCAGTGCCATAACAACTTTTGGCTTCACAAAAGTAAACAGAAGAAAGACCTATTATCTAGATGAGTTGCTAAATTATGGAATAATTTTTGGTTTTCTTAGACCAATGATCACTAGTGTGTTGAGGTGTTTGTACTATGTTCAAGATACGCTGCAGTTTGGTTACCATTCCACATACATGTAATGTAGCACATACTGTCATATCCAATATGAAACAGACAAATTCCTGAAGAAAAGATAATCTTTCTGGAGAACTTCCTACGAGTTGTTCAGGGCCCAGAAATGCCACTTGATCACTTGTTATGTGCCGTACTGTAGCTCTCCTCATGCCTGCTTCACATTTTTGTCCTTTTGCAGATTTTTGTGCCAGGCAGGTGTCTAATGATTTCCGTAACAACAGAAGTGATGATACCGAAATGCCTCTCCGTATCACTTTTGAACCCAGAGCTGATTGTCTGGGGTTATTGTTTGTATCAAAAAGTTGCCTGTGCAGTTGTCACTCAGTGGCAAATTTCAAATCTGTCAGATTCTTCTTTTTAAAATTCTTCTCCTTCTCTGAATTCCCTATGTATTGAGAGCAACATATTTCAGAGACACTTCCCTCCTTTACTTACGTACTGAGTATGAAACTTGATTAATTCAAGAGTCAGTCTTTGCATTCAGCCAAAATTCAGTCCCTGTATTTATCAATTCAAATTTTATTTTAATTAGCATGAAGTGTGACACACATGAGCCCTACAGGGAACGGGGAAAGGAACGTTGTCTTTAAAAAGAAGCTTCTTGAACTCCAAATTCCCTGTACTCTTTCTTTCACCTGTGGAAAACCCAGGCTCAGATCCCAAACAACAATCTGAGAACGTTTGCTCTGGTTTACTAAATCCATTCATTTCTTTTTAGTTCTCTAACATTCAAACATATATGCATGAAATATAACGTAGATATACAAATCAAGGAAAACCTGGGTTAATTTGTCTCTGCAGTGTGTGTTGACACTAAAGGGCATATGAACTTCTAAATGTTACTCTGTTCTTTTCATATACCCACAGATTCTTCTCAAATACTCACAACACACCAGCTTCTTGCTCAACATTAGGTCACTAGCCGTGATTATCTCATATTGGAGACTTCCTTGTGTCAGCACAGTAGCTCACTTGCACGCTGGGGTTTAATTTTTTGCTGGCTTAGTGGTGCAGCCTACAAGACCATTTTATAATACATATATGTTAAGATCTGTGTTTATGTGAGGCTTAATGAGCCTCCTTGAGTTCACGATGACAAATCACCCCATGCAGAGAGGCATGCCATAGGAAGAAACTTCCCATCCTGCTAGGGAAGTGCTGGCAGACTTCGGAGATTTCAGGTCTAACTCCCCAGATTACTATTTCATTCCTGTGTTTTCTCTTGCTCATTGTTGATATTTCACTTAAAATGGTAATGTTTGAGGTACAGGCCTTCTGCTTGAAACAGCCACCTAGGAAGAACTGGTGATCTAAAACCCAGAGCCTTAGATTGTCCCATATGGTCATAAATTACTACGCCTCACACCATGAGAAAAATGCTTCATGCTAAGGCTACTATGACATTAGAAGAGTAAAAAAAAAAAAAAGTTCATCATTTATTGTATTCCTGGATAATCAAATTGTTCTGTGCAGAGCAAGAGCAAAGGAATTAAGCATTATCCATTAGCAAATCAGGTTTCTTGCAGCATTTTTAAAAAATGTTCAGTATTTGCAACAAGAATGGCTTATTTCAATTTTTTAAAAAATTAATTTCAATTTTAATTTTAACTAATTTTTCAGTTAACTCGCTGAACCGTTTCATCAGCCTGCTCTCCAAACGCTCCTCAGGTCCAAGGCGCAGGGAAGGTCGGCGCCCGCCTTTTCTCCAGACAGCACCAAGTTTTCAAGTATAACCACGAGCAGTGATTTTACAGAACCTACCCTGTAAAAAACGGGAGTTTTTACTCTTGCCTGCCAGTGCCTCATGTTTCTAAAAATCAAAAGTACTTTTGTGAAATGTTTAAAGGTAAAATGAGCTTGTGTTAACAGTATAAAGTCCTACATTTAAGAGAACAGCTAGCTGTGTCTCTGAAAAGTAGCTGAAACGTGAGCTACTATATGACGTAGCAAAATGTGCCCGTTATGGTACGGGTCATTTGCTGAAAATATTAAACACACTTCAGACACTTGTCAGGGCCACCTGCGCCTGCCCAAACCGCTTTCTTTAATATTCAGCACTGTGCTGAGGCGGGGTGTCGTATTTGTTATTTTAAGTGATGCAGTTTCAGGTGGCGTCTGCTTACCCCGACAAACCAGCCACAGCCTGGGCAAGGCTTCAGCCTGGAAAATAAATTAATTTTGTGCCTTGTGTTCACCCTCCCCGCTTTCTCCTGCGACGGACACGTGCCCATCCCTCCAAGTGGAACTGCCTTCAACGCCACGGGCAAGGCTGCGGCACAGCTGTGCCGGTAACGCCACGGTGAGATTGTTTTCAGCTGTGCCCAGCAGACCGAGGCGGGGGTGGAGGTTTTCCCCGCCCGGGTCCTGCCGCCTCTTCCCTGAGGGAGC
>NW_008794173.1:2760086-2766853 GCF_000699145.1 Aptenodytes forsteri | reverse complement strand
AGGCTGGGGGTCGTGCTGTCCTGGCCCCGCGGCCTTTCCTCACCCGGGAACCTCCTCCACCCCGAAAGGGTGTAGAGGGGCCCGTTTATTAACTCATTGGGCCAGTGCGGGGCAACAGCAGCGGCTTTTGAGCAAAAGCATTAACAAACATTTTTCCCGTTGGGATTACTGTGTTCCCGACCAACTAGTTACGGTGATGGTGGAGGGCAGGTAGGGTTTGCTTGCTCTCTGCGCCGGGCATGCTGCCCCTCTTCCGGCGTGCTGATGCGAGGGGTAAAAACCCGGGGTGTAGTGGAGCAGCTACTGCGCTGTGGAGAGGTCGGGTCGTTCCTTATCCCCTTATGGGGTGATAGTAAGAAAATTGCCTCATTCGTATTGTGCCTATTTCCCCATCTGTTGAAATACAGGTTATTATTTTATGCTAATAGGAGAAGAACAAAGTAAATATAAGGGATATTTTTGTTTGTAAAGCTCCATATGCAAATCCCTCAAATCATTTATCCGCTATAAAAATGCGAAGAGGCTTTGCCTGGGAAGAGTAAACGGTGAAAGTCTCATCTGTGTGACCTTGCGTGCGTTTTTCAGAGCGCCTGAGTGGAAAAGCAGAGCTGTCCCTCCCGCGGTGCCGGTGGTTGGGCAGCCTTGCAGCCGCCATGCCCGTATGCTGCCAGCATGGCCCCAGCCTGCGGTGTCCTCGCTGCAGGGCTCAGCTGGTGGCTGATGGGTTCTGAAAGCTCCCGTGCTGGCTGGGTCCCATCGATTCCCCTCCATTCCCCTCTCCCACCATGCTGGTTCCTGATGTCCTTCCGTGAAAGCTCGCTGGCGGTGGCAAAATCCTGCGCTGGTTCCTGATGTCCTTCCGTGAAAGCTTGCTGGCGGTGGAAAAATCCTGTGTGGAGTTGTTGGTGGTTTTCTTCTTTCTTTTGGAGGTGGAACAGTCTGATCAGAGTTTTAAAAGGCAGAAGGTATTTCAGAAAGACAGACTGTGAAATCACGAGGCCCGTTTTGCTGATTTGTTAGTTCCGTGTCCCACTGCTTCACAGGGCAGTTGCTTTTGCTGTCAGATCTACATGACTGACTTATACTTTTATGGCGCAAAATTGATCTCCTCAAAAAAACCCTGTTAAACAGATACAGTTCATAGAAAAAAAACGTGTTTCAAAGAGGTCAGTGAGTGATGCTTCCTGGTACTTCCATAACCTTTCTTCTCTCTCCTGGCCTTCGGGTATCTGTTCAAGTATTTCGGGATGCTCTTTGAAACATTTTTTTCTCTTTTTCTCACCAGGAAAGTAGCAATGTGATAAGAGAGTGATGCATGCATGGAGATTGATAGCTTTGGGTCACTGTAGTTCTCTAGCCTTCAAAAGATATTGCTACTGTAGAAGGCCTAAATTAGAAGCAAAATACAGATTTCCAGGGCTGATGGTTAAGCAAGTGGTGACAAAGTCTGGCTCATCTCTCTGTAGCATATTTGGTCCTGTATATCCTGACAAGCTTCATTCAGTCCGTATTTATTATCTAAGATACAGTGAAATGAGTACCTGAGAGATCTAAAAGATGTGAGTTAGAAGACAAGTAATTTCACCATAGTCTTTTGCGCATCTCATGGTAACCGCTGTTTCTTTTCACAGCAATGCCTAGTAGAGTTCCATAGGAAGGATCTCAATTTTTTTGTCAGCTCCAGAGGCTTTGGATTTGGCTTCACTGAGGTAATTTCAGTAATAGTTTCTGTCTTGTTAGTGTAACTGACAGGGCTAGGTGTGTAACTCTACAGATGCACGGCGTGATAAGGAATGTCATGATATCATTCATCACTTCTTTTGTCAGATTTGTGGGTGACACTTTGAAGCCACAACAGATTCTGACTTTTAGTAACGGCAGTATGTGCACTTTCACTTTTCTCATCCCAACTCAAGGTTGTAAGATTAAGTTTGAAATGAGTCTTTGTTATCCAGTAAGGAAAGTAGAGCCAAAATCTGCTTATGTTCATCTGGTGAGTTTGGCCTAAGAAATGTGTACTCAAGGAAGGTTGCATCTATGGTTTTCTGGGTGGTACCTGGTCAATGCTTTGCCAACCATCTCTGCAAAGTTCCTACCACTGCCAAGCTTTAGCACTGGCAGACATTGAAGAGTGTATTTCATAGGCATGAGTTTCATCCTAGATGCACACCTTCTCCAAACAACTACATCATGCAGAGTAATAAACTCATATCAGCAAAAGCAAGACCCAAAACAGAGTGCTTTGTATTTTTTGTTCCAACTTAGACTGTATGTCTTCCTTCTTCTGCAGTGCTTAACTGTAGGGCTTCCCTTGGGGTTTATTTGGGCTGCATTTGAAACTAGGGGCAACTTGGGATTTCTTGTAACACACATTTCAGAGGAAGAGGGAAGGTGAATTTCTCAACACTTTAAATTCTATAAGAGGGAATCGATGACTTGGAAGTATAATCTATGCTTCCACCTAGAAAGTCAGAGGACAAAGGCAAGCTACTGTGTGATTTGAATGAAGAACTTGGCAAGCAGCAAAATTTTTCCTGCCACTATCCTGGCCTATAGATGAGCCTGAAAAAAAGTAATAGATATCAGAGTTCTCATTCCCAGTGCTTGAAAGGCCCCAGGCAGAAGTAAGGAAAATACTCTTCAGATCTTATTGTTACAAGATAGCCGCAGGGAAAAAGTAATAGATATCAGAGTTCTCATTCCCAGTGCTTGAAAGGCCCCAGGCAGAAGTAATTGGAAAATACTTCAGATCTTATTGTTACAAGATAGCCGCATTTTGTTTTAAAATTATAGTGCAATAATCATCTTTACTGATGTGAAGAAGCTTGGTGAATTTAAAAAATACTAATAAAGAGTAGTTAGGGATGGTTCTATTTTCAGTAGAAATAATCACATTACTCTTGCTTGTAATGTAGTATCTAATATTACAGCATGCTGCTGTGGTATTCTTGCCTCTTGGAAAAACAGTGTGGAGCAGTCCCCATCAAGAGTGCAGCGCTTCCATGTTAATAGTCGAGGCGCTGTTATCAGCGGTGAGTCTGAAGGGATTGTAATAAATCCTAGAGACTCACTGCAGGGAAAAAAGCTGCATAACAGTGTGGCTGGGCATGGGAGGAAGGGGTTACAGCACTGTGTCAAGCTGATGTGAACAAACAAACTCTGTAAGGCTGAATTTACTTGAAGAACAAAAAGTAGGCACCGTTCTGACTTCTGCCGTGACTGAGGAACAATGGTACATTGCAGGTGGTAAATGGTATTTAATTCTTCTCTCTTCTTTCATATTGGGGTCTTCTAAATTGGTCCCCAGGAGGAGTTACTTTGGATGTAGTACTCTGAATGGGCTTGCAGTTCCCAGCAGCGTTGTTATATAGGGGAGGAGCACTTGGTTTGATATGCTCCCACGGGGCCCTCCTGGCTTGTTTCAGCATGCTCTCTGCAATGACTTCAGTAGCAGGGTGCTTTTCTAATGGTATTAGGATAGGCTTCCTGTGCCCGCAGAGCCCTCGGCATCTGCCAGAGCTGAACCCCGCAGCTGCAGAGGGATGCTGCAGCACTGCGTGGATTGGGTCTGAGCTGAAAATCCCTGCGGTGCTCTTGGGAGCATCTGAAGCAGTGTTGCCCATGTGATGTCCTGGGGTCCTTTTCAGCTTTGCCCTTCTGTGATTCCACAATGCCACTTGCATGTTTTACCATGTTTCCTTACAAGGGTCTTAAATAGTTCCTTACACTTACCTTTCTATGGCATTTTTTGCTAAGAAGGCGGGAGTTATTCTTTCCTCATGCATCATGATGCATAGTTGGTGTCATGAGATTTTTCATGGAAGGAGACAGAGAAAATTTTTCGTGTAGTTTTTGGCATGTTATTTGATCTCAAACTTCCAAGAGATTCAAAGGAAGGAAGGGGGCTAATTATATACCAAGAGTATGTAGGCTGAGAGCACAAACTTCACGATTTGCACGCTGTTTCATGTGAAAGGGAGGGCAAAATCTGCATCTCCCTACATTGGAGACAGTGATATAACTGTAAAACTTCAGAGACTTTGTGGTGTTCCTTAAAGATATCTTGTGTTCTGATGCAAATTCTTACAGTACTTGAAGCAAATTAGGATCATCTAATTGAATAAATGATGAGAATTTTTACACTTAATTTTTAAATACCTATATCTATGGCTTGGCAAATAACATACATTTCTCAATATTTCCATGAGTGGCATGTTAATGTCAAAGCATATATTGCTTAATTTTCAAAAGTTCTGTCCTTAATCTGTTCATTGCATTTCATTACCACTTCTAGGTCATTAGTGAAGTGACACCCAAGGGGGAAGCAGGAAATCAAATCACAATGTAGGTGATGTCTGACATTAGCCAAATGTCATGCTTTCTGATGGAAGCATCAAAATTAATCTGAAAATGTTATACCAGTTTTAGTCATTTTCCTAAGAGATTGAAAATACAAGAGGCAGGCTGATGACATTTTGATTATAGTCTCAAATTGCAAAGACCTTACAGAACATACCTTCTCCTCTCACATAATTAAAACCTGCTGTCACCTTGATCTTTATTATATTCTTCCATGTCCTGGCAGGTCTTGAGTTTTGCATGCTATTGATCCTCGTTGTTTGAGCAAATTTGGCATGTCAATATCGATCAGATGAGCAAATGGCTCTTTCATTTCGTATTTAAGGGTAAAGATGGGGGAAAAATACATTGTAGAAGCAGCGCTGTAAGATTATCAAGTAACCGGTGAATTCAAGTCATGACTCATCAGAACGCTTAAGCACATGTCTAGCTTTAAGCCCTTGGGTTAATCCCACCAAGTGTGATCCCTGAGGCTATCCCTGAGGCTGTCCTTAGGACCAGATATGCTGTTTGTAAAGACAGAAACCTACAGGTGCAGCCCCAGGTCACCTCCTGGTGTGTGCCAGGCGCTGCAGGGCTTAAGTATGGCTCAGCTGCTCGCTGCATCAGCAGGCAGGTCCAAGAGCCTGCTGCCGGCTGTCTGAGAGCCAGCTGGGTCGGGGAGCAAGTCAGGATCGTAGATGCTTTCAAAACCACTCTCTGAGTGTTATGGATATAGCCATGGGCTACTATGACTGCTCAAGGGTGTCAGTAGACTGCTGAATCCAGACCCAAGAACCATCTGAGCCTGAGAAGTTATTCGTGTTCCTCATACTTGAAATGAGGAAAAAAACCCCTTAACTACCCTATGTAGTTAGTATTTAAGCTACAGTAAATGCATCCTCAGCATCTAAGGAAGTCTATCAAATATATAAGCCTGCTGATCTCAGGACTGGCAATGTCTTAGAACAAAAAAGTAAAATTAATCCTTGCTACAGTGATCCTTGTGTGCTGCTGACTAGTCCAGCTTATGGTTTATTAGCCAGGGAGGGCAGAAGGAAAGCTGGGAGGTGCAGGCTGTTGGGCATCATTGCAGGAACTTGTTGCCTGAGCCCTGCTTCGGAAAGACTGGCTGGTCCTTGTACTGTAAACCTCCCCATTTGGGTGCTTTGTCTGCAGTGGTGTTAGGTCTGCTGCCTTACGAGGACAGCCGTGCTGAGCAGCGGCAGCATGTTAAGTTTTGTGAACTGATGTGCAGCACTTCACACTGAAAAGCTTGCCTTTCAACAGATGCCTCATTTTGGAGCTGCTGCTACTGCTTTATCTGCACACTAATCCAAGAAAATGAATTGTGTGATGGCCAGAGAGGAAGATTTTTCCCAATTTAAACCATTTTAAAGCATATTTAGTTCTGCCATCTGTCGTAAACAGTAAAGCATCCTGCCTGCGTGTATTATAAAGTGGCATTTTTATGGTGACAGAGAGTATAATGGGCTCTAATGTAGTTGAAGGATACTGTATACAGCTGTAGTGATAAAATAGCATAGTTCTAAATGCAATGCAGTGGAAGGGCTTGGAAACCCAGGTTCAGCAGCTGAACAGGTGAGACGCTTTGAAGAACAACTCTGTGCAGGTCTTTGAGGGAGGGATTCAAAGTATAATTCCAGAAGGCAACTTTCTGGCCGCTGTTGGAGAATGTTTGCCGACCCTTCGGCTCTAGCAAAGTCAGAAGCTAGTCTAGCGGTCCTAAAAATGGGCAGCTGTGGAGGGCAAGAGTTCCTTCTGTGTCACAAAATACCTGACTGCATCTGCTTTTTCTGTACATGCTGCTCTTTGCAATCCCTGAGTTTTTAGTTTTTTCCTATCACCCTTTCCAACATACACATATGAGGACTAAAAGGATTAACTTTAAGTTAATCTGACTGCAGGAAGTGCCTAGACCTCTCTCCTGGGGCAGGGTCAGGCCAGCAGACCTGCCTGCAAAAGGTGTGCCCAGGTCGAGGACCTCCTGCAGAGCAGGTGGCTGAGCTGCAGGAGGTGGTGAGAAGGCTGCGTAACATCAGGGAGGCAGAGGAGGAGTTAGATAGCTAGCTTCAAGCACAGTCTGCAGTGGACCCACAGCCAAACTGCCAAAATCTCCCCCACCAGCACACACAGAAGGGAGGGGGGCCAACAATGCAGAGGAATGGACAGTTGCAACGGCAAGGACCAGCAGGAGGAAGAGACTTCCCCCGAAGCCTGAGGTGCCCTTGCAGAACCGCTTCACCACTCTGCAGACTGAAGAGGAAAGACCCGTCACACCAGGAGAGACGCTGGAGCTGAGTAATGCAGCCCGATCTGCCCCCCGTATAACAACCAGCGCAACTAAGAAAAGGCGACGGGTGACAGTAGTAGGCGACTCTCCTCCGAGAGGTACGGAGGCACCCGTT
>NW_008794173.1:2758973-2759576 GCF_000699145.1 Aptenodytes forsteri | reverse complement strand
TGGAGAATCAATAAATGGTTACGGGACTGGTGCCACAGCCAAGGTTTCAGCTACTTAGACCACAGGGCTTGCTTTGAGAAACCTGGTCTACTGGGGGCTGATGGGGTCCATCTGTCAGAGAAGGGGAAGAGCATCTTTGGTCATAGGCTTGCCAAGCTGGTGAAGAGGGCTTTAAACTAGAGATGCCACGGGAGGGGAACCTCAATCCATCCCACTCCTACCAGTTTGATACCAGGGCCAGCAATAGATGCCCAGAGCCTGGAGAAGGATCACAGGTCAGCAGGAGAGCGCCTGAAGAGCAGCACAGAGGAACTCCAGCCAGTAAGACAGCTTCATCGGGGGCCCAACTTAAATGCTGCTATGCAAAGTCATGTAGTGTGGGGAATAAATAAGAGGAGTTAGAGATGTGCGCACGCCTGCAGGGCTACGACCTTATTGGCATCATGGAGACGTGGTGGGATGGATCCTATGATTAGAGTGTTGGGATGGAGGGATACAGGCTCTTCAGGAAGGACAGGCAGGGCAGACAAGGAGGGGATGTCGCCCTCTATGTCAATGACCAGCTGGAGTGCATGGAGCTCCGCCTGGGGATGGATGAGGAGC
>NW_008794173.1:2745345-2756485 GCF_000699145.1 Aptenodytes forsteri | reverse complement strand
TATCAGTACTTAAAGGGGTCTTATAAAAAAGATGGCGGCAAACTTTTTAGCAGGGCCTGTTGCAACAGGACAAGGGGGAATGGCTTTAAACTAAAAGAGGGGAGATTTAGACTGGATCTAAGGAAGAAATGTTCTGAGCTGAGGGTGGTGAAGCACTGGCCCAGGTTGCCCAGAGAGGGATGCCCCATCCCTGGACACATTCCAGGTCAGGTTGGACGGGGCTCTGACAACCTGATCCCAACCCAAACTATTCTATCATTCTAAGTTTTGGGTTAAATCTCAGAATCTGGAAGTTGCTGCTTACGTTATTGAGGATGTTTACACCATTTGTATGAAAACAGAAAATGAATTATGTTTGTTGCGTCTAGGTCCTGCACTTAAAATGCTGTATAGGCAGATGCTGTACGGCTGCAAGTGCCAGTAGACTGTTTTAGTTCAACTACTTTCAAGTAAGATCTTTTGCTGTTTCAGATGCGCTTTCCTACTTTATCTGCTGCACAAATACTTCCTCCTTTGGAATTTTTGACACCGAATAAACATTATTGAAGCCTGGCAGGGTTCAGTCCTGCCACTGCATTGCATTTGTGAAGTCTGACATCACGAGCTCTGGCAAGGGACATTCTTGAAAAAGAAATGTTTTATTACTGGATCCTCAGCTGAAACCCCAGTTAGTTCTGCCCTTACAAAGATCTGACATATTACGAAATAGTGTAAGCCTGTGAATGAAAACTTATATAAAATTATTGTGAAGGTTTGGGCTTCTGTTTGAAATCAGCAGTGAATATTTTTCCCCTCTTTCTTCCCTTCTTTTGTAACTACAATCATCTTAGTGAAAACAGCTTCCTTTGCAGGCAATAGCGATCCCATTTCCTACCGTTTTCTCTGCAGTCACACAGCTGAAGCTGCGCGGGCTGCGTTTTACCACAAGGATCGTTCTTGTGAAAGAAGAGATGCCTCTTCCCCTCCAACCTCATCGAAACTGCTGTGCGTGGGTGCTATATAGCTCATCCGATGTTTCTGGAAAGCACTGGATGTATCAGGCGCGGCCAGATCCACTGCACTGTCTTACACATGGGTGTTCTCGTATGAAGAGCAGATACAGTCAGTGTTATTTGTAGCCACGGCATGCTGGGTTTCGGAGCGCTTAGTTCCATCAGTGGGGAACAGAAGTGAATTCTGGCTTGTAGGGCTCAGTCCTTGCCAGCACCGAAGTGACCGCTCGCCATTACAGATGAATTGGATGTCTCTACTTCGGGACCAGTAAAGCACCTCTGTTCCCAGGAGACCTGTCAGATTTCTACCGAGTCATCAGGGTTCCCACACACAACTCTGGGCAGGTGTGCCCAGGAGAGATGAAGGGAAATCGGGATAGATGCAGTGGAGGACTGTCAGGATGATTGTGGGAATGCAGAGCCTTTTGTCTCTGAAAGAACTAGAAGTTTCATGGAAAATGTCATCCTTCTGACTTTTGGGCGGGGGAACTGGATGATGACACATCCTGATTATTAGGGGCACAGAATTTCTGGCACCACAGATAAGTGGTTTTCTATACAGCTCTATTTAAAAGGATGAGTAGCTTGATAAAATCAATTAAGATCGATGCCGGTGGAAGTGACTGTAACAGGAGGGCAACTTATACTGCCCAACCAAAGAACTGGAGTACATGCTGAACCTGGTAATAGAACAGGTGGTGGCACCTGCAGGTCCTTACTACTTGTCATCTCTTGAAGTGAATGAAAGTTCTTATTTGGATTGACATCATGGAGAATTTTGTAGCAGGCTTTTCTTGCTTTAAATGAATGGCGGGGCATGTAAAACAAATGTGTGTAATGTAAGATTATTTTAAAAATAGTAGATTGTTTGACCACTGACTGCAAGTATGATTTTTTGGTAGTAAATTCTGCTGCAAGGGGAAACAAGGGAGACAGTCCAGAAAGCCTGTCCCAAAAGGTTTTTCTGGACTATCTTATCCTAAAGATTTGCACGGGGTTTCCTGTCAATAGCTTTTATTTGCTATTTGTCTCCTAACAAATGCCTTTTGAAAAGTAAGTGGTCTTTAATTCATCTCTGCTCAAATTTGTATTCCCTTAATGCAAAACAGATGCACCGATATCACCAGTGACAATGCGTTAAGCTCAGTTCAGAGTTTTCTCAAGGATATTAAAATGTTGTGGAAGACAAATGCCCAGACAGGAAAAAATCCCACAACAGTCCTAAAGCAATCGTGAAAAAAAATGATGCAGATATTTGGACTTTACATTTTAATGAGATTCTGTGGAAACCTTAAATCCATTTGCTTTTCCTCTTCTAGGCTTACAGAAGGGAGAAGACAATGACTGTAGAGAGAAAATTTGGCAGTAATGTCAGTGAAGAAAAGTGTTATGTTAAGTATTAAATTCCTTTGCAGATACCCTCTGCATATAGTGAATAAGTAGAAATAGGTTTAAGAAACCCTGTAAAATTAAACTTTATAAGCTTACTTTTTTTATGGAATATGCAGTAGCTGCCACATAGAATAAATGTATGTTTTTCATTATATTTTTATTACGCATTTAAAGCACATTAAGGAGCAAACAACCATCAAAGAAAAAGAAACTTATTAGATTTAGCAAGTAATCATATCAGGTTTATGTATGGTTATATTTCTTGAAAACAGGGAAAGATGCATGTCAGATGTCCTTTCAGGCTATTTAGTAAGCCATTTTTCTTTGGGAGAACAATATTAATGGCTGTTTTGCTATGTTCATGCTGTATTGCATGAGCATTTTGTCTTTTTTATTATAGTTTCTTATAAGTGTGCCATTACAGCTTGAGCAATCCAGTAGAGCATCTGGAAAAATATATTGCTTTGGTTTTTGTCTCTAAATGGGCATTAGTTTGTGTGTGAGCTTCTAAATTGTCTAAACATGTAGGCAAACATTTGAGGTTTTGTGGATGGTGTTGAAGAGTCATTCACATTGGCCTCCAGAAATGAAACTTGTGCGGTTACGTGAGGTATTCAGTGATTGTTTAACACTGTTTCAGGATCTTTAGTGATCTAGGATTGTTTCTGTCTTTCAGTTTCTCTCGTAGATAATGTTGTTATGTCATCTGTTCTTCATCAATATTCAATCTGCCTCAGATTTTGGTCTCTCCCAGGCAAACCTCCGTTGATTTCTTTCCTCCCTGTCCCGCAGCCCCGACTGGGTCTGCCTCCCTCCCAAGATCAGTCAGCTCCTTAGCTTCAGGACATCAGTCTGCCTTGGCTGGAATTACTGGTGCTTTGGAAACTGCATGTGGAAGTTGTCCAGGCTATGTGAATTATGCTGTTGGAGGACTGGTGCTTGGTTATCGCTTCTGAATTATTTTATACCTTGAAATTAGGGTGGTTATATTTCTGTTCAGGAGACTCTTAGAGGCATCTGTGTGTTCAGAAGTCCAGCACATCAGGCTGCCCACGCTTCAGGAAATGTATTGATGAGGGATATTTTATCAGTGCTTGTATATATCTGAGTTTCTCTGATCAGCGTCTCTTTTAAAAGGATAACATTTGCTATTGCTGGTCCAAGATGTTTGAAAATGTCACAAGCAAATTGCCCTTTGGTGATCTTGATTCCAGTCTTGCAGCTCTCGAGTAGGGCTGCCAGATGCACTGGTTTTCTTGTAGAGTCTGTGGTCCCCCCCACCTCCCCAGCCTCCTGGTTCAGATACCCTGACCAGACGGGCAGAGGTGACTTAGGTCATTTTTTGGATGGATAGGTGACCTATCAAGAAGTATGCCCGAGTCTGGGCTTGCTTAATTACCGCTTGTCTAAGGCTTTATGGGCTGGTTACAAGACGGACATTATATTTTGGTGACTTCGTATCAGTGCTAGAAGGAATTAGCATTGTCTAGTAAATTGGATAAAATACCCCTTTGTTGGCCTAAGTAATACCATCATAGTAAAGTTAATGTGGGTATTGAACGGGCACTTTAATGGAAGATGCTGAAGTGCTGAAAGCCAAAAGGGCAATACTTGTTTTCATGCTGAATCACTACGGTAAATTTAGCAATGAGACTGGACATTCTCTGCCTAATAAGAGCAATTTTTATGCTCAGATTGTGACTCTCTTTATATAAAGGAGAAATAATGTTAAGCAGTAGTGTATAGCTTTATCAGTTTCACAGTTTCTACAAAGGTCAAAGTACTTATTTAATTGACAAATGTCACTTCAGAAGCAAATTATTTCTCTTAGTGGCAACCTGATTTATATTTGTGCAATACAATCCATTTTTTGAAAAAGTGATTTCTTTTAAAGAATTACTAATTTAAGATTCATTCCACTGAAAGTAATCTGGGGTTCCATATTTTCATACCACCTATTATTAGAGCAACACGCTTGAATTTCTTCTTCATGGAAGCTCCTTAAGCAACTTTTCCATTGTGTATTAAATGTTATAGGATTATTAATTCCTACATTATTGTAGGAAAATTAATTAAGGATATTCTGCAGTAGTGATCTGGGGAGTCCTATACAAGATGGAGCTCTGTTGCTCTAGGCAATGAGCATAGCTGAAAAGAGGCCACAGGAATTGCACTTTAAACTGTAACGAGGAGGTGTTTCACCCTTATGCAGAAGGTGGAGGATGAGGTACAGTGATTGACTGCTGTTAGTTTTACTTAGAGCTCTGTGTCGGGTACCTCCGCGAAAGCCAAATCAAGTTTTTATTAGTTTGATGCAAAAAGCCCTGTGCATCTATCAGTTAAATGATCTCAGAGCTAAACTACATAGTTGGACAGCTTTTTATGACCCACTGTATGCTTTGTGTAGCATTTAATGTGTATGAGCTAAAATTGGTTCACGTCAAAGCATCTTCAGGACTTAAGCAATAAGTTTGTGAATATTTTCAAAACATGAAGGATAGCCCCAAAAGCTGTAAGAAAAACAGTAAAAATTTTATAATGAATATATCACTTCTTCCTAAAGCACCATTAAGGGTTTTTGTTTTTTTTGTATTTGCCTGTATTTTGACTACCATGCTGCTAGAAAAGCATTGCTTCTTTCTCTCTGCTTCCTTCCACATGACCTTTGTGCTTTTTTTGAAACATTTAATCAAAATCTGTCTAGTGCATTAAGCTGTTTCTAAAAGTGTGCAGAAAAATGACTAGTGCTTTTGCAGCAGGACATCTTTTACTGGGCTCAGTCAGCTGTGGGACTGCACGGCTTGAGTGTTTAAACAAAGATAAAGATACCACATTTCTTCTGATCTTCAGGAACGTACACTATAAGAGCAAGAAATGCCAGAGAAGGATTTATGAAAATTATGGAAACAGACACACCATTGTTTATAATACTGAATTGTTAACTTGTTTTACAGTTATGTCATTATGAAGCTTAAAGGGATTCCCTGTTTGTTTGAATGAAATGACCAAGAAAGAACAGTAATCACAGGGGAGGAAATTAATTTGCTAATTCAGAGATAAAAGTCTGCTTTGCTTGAATGATAGGAAACACCAGAGTGAATGCAGTAATGTACAGCTGGCTTGTAAAAACAATCATCCAAATGCTGCTTCTCCAGCAGAGTAAGTAATGTTTGCTCGTTACAGTCGCATCCACTTTCAGAATAAGTTATTTATTTTGCTGAAGATTCAGCTGAAGTCTTCTCTGAGACAGGTTAGCCTAGTTTGAGGCAGTGTTATTTCATAGAATTTTGGACTGATGAACAATTGGAAAAGTGTTTTTCTAGATGCTCTCAGCGGTTCACGTAACACAAGCTTTTGCTGTTCTTTGTTTCCAAATTGATATGATCCTCTGATAGGTGCTGTTTATTTGAGCATAATTTCATTTCAAATAGCAGCCACTCCCTGGGAGATCTTGGCCATCAAATAAAGGGAGAAAATGTGATCAGCGTTTTTATAAATAATAGCTAGTGTTTATTTTCTGTCCCAAAAGGATGGGATAGTACAGGTATGTGCCTTTGTAGAAATGCTAAAAGATTTATTGAATAATATCTTTAAAATTTAATCTGTGCAGTCAGTTTCATGAAAAAACTTCCTCATACTGTTGAATGGATTCTGTTTCCTTGCCGCTGCTCAGGGATGATCTTTTGCTGTATGTTCAATATGGCTAATGCTAGAGATGTGTGACAAAATGACTCCTGGTCACATTCGTGCCATGCGATGAGTAACTGGCTGCTCCTCCAAAACTGACTGAAGGTGTCATCAGTGAGTCTGGAGAAGTACTTAGTCAATATCGAAATATTGTTTCTTTTATTGTTTTGTTTGGATTCCTATTGTTATTTTCCCATAGTAAGCGTCTGTATTTTTATATATGATATTCTTGAATAATTTAAATTAATTTTTAGACAATTATTATGTTCTTCACGTAGTTAGGGTGCATGTGTAATCATGTCATTAGGACAGTTAATTGCACTGTTTAATGAGGTTATATCAATTTCCTTATTAAGTATAATGAATAAAATGGGACACACATGTGCACAGGCAATTTTGAAGGACCAATTTCTCAGATAATTGCTTTCACACCATTAAGAAAAATGATGGAAATGCATTTGAACTGTATTGCAAGGTGCTTCCAAACTGGCTTTGATCAAAACTGTAAACTGAGTTTTGAAAGAGAAAAGTAAAAGAAAGTCTTCCATTTCAAAATTTTGCATTTTGCCATCTATTTTAAACCTTTAACCCTAAGAGAAGGCAGAATAGATTAATTATATAAACAAGACGGTGACAATTCTTGCAGTGAAGCTCCTTCCACCAGTCTTGAGTTCCTGTTCCTCATACAGGGTGATGCTCTTATGTCGGGTGCTGCTGTTGCAGAGGGTGATTGGCTTTTTTGGTTGGTGATCCAGGGTAATGATAACTTTCACAGCAGTGGAAGCCCCTTCTGAACTGGATGAGTGTGAGATTCAGTTGATTGAAGATGTGGCTGCCAGAAAGTTCAACCTAGCGTCTGACTTTGATTTTACCAATGTTGGTGTGTGCTGTTGCCTGGAACTGGGGCAAAACGTGAGGCTGGCTTCGGCTGAGTGGGTATTGGGTCTTTTTCCTAGGCTAATAGTGGAGCATGTTTAGTGAGTTTAAAGACTCCTGGCAAGTGTGAGCAAGGAGAAGAAACACTGGAGTAATGACTGAAAAGAACTGTAAGCTAAGAAGCTAACTGTCCAGAAGCCAAAGGAAGATGAGATGTTGAGCGGGGAGTGATCAGTAGTGTTGAAAGCAACGGGAAGGTGAGAGGGAGAGACTGGAGGAGTCAGGTGCAGCAACATTAAGAGGAGGAATGTTTCCTTATTATTCCCTGAAGATTATTAGCTGTAACATTTCCAGAAGGTTAAGTTGAATCTATAGGAATGAAGACTAAGGGTGTTTGCGGTAGGCTTGAAAAGTGAACTGCTCTGATGAAGAATTCAAGTACCATTGTTCTTGATTTGGTGTTTTTATACAGATGATGCACTGTGTAACGCTTGCTAATGCTGAAATACTTTATAATTCTGTCATACCCGGTGAGATAACTTCTTTTTTTGGAGGGATGGTAACATTTCATTGTTTTCCAAAATCCTCCCCAGAATGAATTTGTGCTGAATTATAGCAGTTTACGGATGCACATAAAGTAGCCCGGTATGACGCCCGCTTGGAAGCCGGTGGGGATGCATCAGTCGCAGCAAGGAGAGTGCCTCTGAGCAAGGCAAGCGCAGAAGTTACTATTTCCTGTAGCTTGTTTTGTTTCTGATCCTTGTAATCTAGTTTGCTGTTTCTTCAGAGCCAATGCTAATTGAGGGAAGGTGGGCTGTTTTGGGGAATGTTGGGCCTCAGTCCCTTTGGGGTAGTAACTCCTTCCCCACCACGTGGGATGGGTTACTTGCACCTCATTCCAAGAGGGTGGCATCGCCTTCCTCCTGCTGTGTCCCCATCCAGCTCTGCAGGATCTAGTGAATAAAGCTACAAGCCTGTTTCTCAGCTGGTAGGGCAGCTTGGTTGTCTTCAGGTCGCGAGGGGCAAATAGCCCCTTGCATTCTTTGTGTCTGGGAACTTGAGTGGTTGTCTTCAGGTCGCGAGGGGCAAATAGCCCCTTGCATTCTTTGTCTGGGAAGTGGCTGTCAGCTCCCACCTCTTGAGTGGTGGCTCCTGGTTAGAGCAGCGTGCTCTGCTGTTGAATCCAATGTGCAAATTCACCTGGGGTGAAATTCTGCCATACACCTCTCTAAAGCCTGTGACCTGAGCAGTGTGCCGCGCTGGTGCTCCAGTAAAGTGCAGGGAAGGGATTTTGTATTGAGCTTGGTGGAGTATGGATTGCTTTTTCTCAGCAATTGAGAACAGCTCTGGCCTATATGGGATGGAAAATACTGGTCAAACTCATTCTCATTTGAATGTTGTTTTCTAACTCACTTCTCTAAAGCTGAGTCAAAGGTTTCGTTTTCATTTATTCCTTTTGTCACATAAAATTGGTGGTGTTATTTTAGTGCCTAGCAGCCTCTAATAGCAGGACCTTGGTGTGCCTGGCTGCATGCAGACACAGTAGGAGTAGTCCTTTGCTCCAGACCAAGCCTACAATTTAACGGCAGAGATGGATGTGGGGTAGTGGGAGGAATATAGCACGTAAGCAAGATGAATAATGCGGAGTCAAAATTATCTTACTGTCTTCAAGTACTTAAAGAATCACAGAATTAAACATATGTGCTTCAAAGCTACACGTGTGGGTAAGTGCTGTTCTAAACTGGGCTAAATAATGCACCTGCTTGCTTTCTTGGATTGACACCTCCAGGCATGGACTCACTGGGTATATTTTGAGGTTTCTTATTTTCTTGGCTTTAGTTTGACAGAACGTATTTGAGAAAGTTAACATTGTGTACATGCTGGGCGGGCTTTCTCCCCTTGAAAAGCTACTTTGAATTAATGTCTCCGAAGCGTTAAGAGGGTTATAAAATGTGATGTATGACTAAGATGATGTAGCTAATCCTGTCATCTATGTTAAGCTTCTGTTCCAGACCTAAAAAGGGCATTGTGTGCGCTAAACTGGCCTGATCTCTGGATTTTCAGGGTGGAAAAGGTTTGAAATTACTCATCCAAAGGTTGAGTCTACAGACATCACCCATCCAACTGGTTCTTTATGCATGCAGACTACCAAAGGCATTGGGAACTGTTTCTGTGATTTTTCTAAAGAGAATAACAAAGCAGAAGGAAAAGGAAGTGTTTTGCGTTGCTTTTAGAAGCCAAAATATGAATGAATTTTCTTCTGCCTTAGGATTAATGCACAAACTAGTTACTGGAGACTTCAGTGCAATATTAAAGACACAATCAGATTTGACAAAGTTTTCATTTCCCCATGGAATTTGTAGTAAATAGAGATAAATTATCTCATCTATTTTCTGTTTATTAACCAGGACTGTATCAAATTAAGTTCCTCTAGTATTGCTGCGAGATGGAGATATAATCACTACAGCTCTGCTTAATCATTTCTCTGCCACCATGAGCTAGCAGGCAGTGGGACTTGAAGCATTTACGGGCCCTATGTTTGGCCGTGTGTGTGCATGTGCAGAGATGCTATTTAAAGATTATAGCTTTGAAATATCTGCTAGAACGCTCTTTTATTCTCTCTTGCTTCATTTATTCTTCTTCATCTCTTGATACATCTTGTCTCTCACCTACACCTTTGATGCAACATGATCATTTATGACCAATTGTGTGTTTTCCATAGAGAGAACTGTTTTCTGAAACAAAAATGGATTTTCGTCTAAATGGAACTTTTCAGAGTTGTGGTGTCAGTTGGGTTGGAATGCAGCTCTGGAGGCTGTCTGGATCCATCCCCCCACTCGGAGGTTACACCAGGTTGCTCAGGGTCGCATCCAGTTGAGCTTCTCCAGCACTGGAGATCACACAGCTCAGGACAACCTGATATGAAAGCAGCATTTCTTGTTGGAAGTGTCATCCAGAGAATGGAAGAAACCCTGGACAGGTTAAAAATACGCCGCAGCCTCGTGTATTAGTTTAAGTTTGGATAGCATCCCCTCTGCTGTTTTTGCTGAGTCTAAAAACTGTGAATAGTTTTGAATAACCTGTTTCAGAAAACAGTTGGTACTTGGAGAGGTCCATGTCCCAAAACTGGTCAGTTGTTTTTGGCTCGTCTGTAATCACTAACTGTTATTCCAGAGCTGCACACAGGATTCAAATAGTACTTTTGTATTGATGTGGTAGATTTGTTTGATCGAGTTAACTTTTAGTTCTTTGTTTAAAAAAAACAAACAAAAAAAACAAACCCAAACCACAAAAAAAAAACCAAACAAAAAAACCAAACCCAAACCAACTCCTTTGTCACTTTTCCCCTATACCCTTTTTGAAGCCTGCATTAGCTTTAAAATACGGCTTTTCATTATTGTGGGCTTTCCATTCATTATCAGCCTTTGCTTGGGAGGCTACCAGGGCAAGGTGTTTGTTATTGCTCAAGAGCAATCTGTTTGGTTACACTTTAATAATATTTCAACAGCTCTCAGTATGCTTGTCAAAACAGTGTAGCAATTCTTAGGTACTTGGGAATATCCGAGGTGTGACAACAGTCCTTTAAACACGGAAGTGCTTTTCTCAAGGTAGATAGAGATCTTTTTCTTTCAGTACCCCATGGTCTTAAATAGAGGACAAAGCATTTCTTCGAGCTGTACTTACAAAAGGTAAGTAGCGTCTGTGTACTGTTATATGCGGAGTTTTGTGTACTTTAACACAGCCATATGGTGGTGACTTGAACGACACTTTCTCATACACGTACTCTTCAGGATTGCTTGCAGTCTGCTGTTCCACTGACAGTCTTTCAAAGATTAGCCAGCTTTCTTCCCTCTTTCGTGGGGGTGAGTGTACAAATCCTGCCCATGATAAACGTTTTGTGATGCCTCTGAATATTTAGGCTGTTCCAACTGTGGAGTAGAAACTGACTTCAGTTTTCCTCTTTTGTTTTAGTTCCCTCTTAAGTGCAGGTAAGTATTCAAGTAGTGGTATCGGTGGGTGCCTTTTCAGTGAGGTGTTTTGGGGTTTTTTTGTGGGTTTTTGGGGTTGTTTTTTTTTTTCTATTCCCTTATCACTTTGTTCTCTCCTTCTTATAAAACAGCTTTGTAACATTAAATGTAACATACTGGCAGCTTGATGATCCTCATTGTGCTGATTATATTTCCTTTGCTGGA
>NW_008794173.1:2650146-2743028 GCF_000699145.1 Aptenodytes forsteri | reverse complement strand
GGTGCCTTAGATGGTCTCGAACCTGATATTTTCTCCCACAGTGGGCAGCTCTTCATTCTCCCAGTCCTCGCCTTTGCCTTCTGCAGCTTGGGCGGTGAGGCTTGAGCACTTGCCGGTGAAGACTGAGGCAAAAAAGTCATTGAGTACCTCTGCCTTCTCCGTGTCCTGGGTAACCAGGTCTCCCATTTCCTTCCGAAGAGGGACCACATTTTCCCTAGTGTTCCTTTTATCCCTGACGTACCTATAGAAGCTTTTCTTCTTGCCCTTGATGTCCCTGGCCAGATTTAATTCTGTCAGGGCTTTAGCTTTCCTAACCTGATCCCTGGCTGCTCGGACAATTTCTCTGTGTTCCTCCCAGGCTACTTGTCCTTGCTTCCACCCTCTGTACGCTTCCTTATCTGTTGTTTTCTGTAATTCACTTTAAGGCAATTTGCAGAACTACAGAAATAAGTGATTTTAAGTGAGATTGAGGCTGTGGTTTGATGGACCAGTGTGGAGAATACATGCTATGTAACGTACATATTAATCCTCAGGGTTCCTATTGACTTGAAAGATTCAAGTAGTTTATATTGCAAGTAAACATTACATAGCCTGGTCCTTTGTAGTTTACAACTTATATTAAATATTGCACATGCAGAATTTAAATCAGCTATTCATTGTTTCTCACGTTTGTGTGCATACTTGTGTGGCAATAAGGATGGTAATTGAGTATTTGTTATGTACCCTGGGAATAGAACAGAACATAAGCATATGTTGCAAGAAGGAATTTTATATCAGCTAATAACCTAAACTTTGTAAGTAGGAGGAGGGTTAAATACTGAAATAGATAGTCACTGAATTTTGTAGAATCCCTATCCCTCCCTATCCCTAATTTTTTGGGGGGTGGTGATGGTGTGGTTTTTTTTCTTTCATTTTAAGAACAGGTTGTGCTTAGAACAGAACATAAGCATATGTTGCAAGAAGGAATTTTATATCAGCTAATAACCTAAACTTTGTAAGTAGGAGGAGGGTTAAATACTGAAATAGATAGTCACTGAATTTTGTAGAATCCCTATCCCTCCCTATCCCTAATTTTTTGGGGGGTGGTGATGGTGTGGTTTTTTTTCTTTCATTTTAAGAACAGGTTGTGCTGGCATGCCTTAAGTATAGCTGATTCTGCTTTGTGTCAGTATGATGGACTGATGAAATATTTTAGACCTATTTTTTATGATGATATGACAATTCTATGCATATAAGCCCAATAGGAAGTCTTTATGGGAAGTGACTTAAAATGTTTCAGTTTTTTAATACCTATCACGTGATTAATAAGTATTCAGAGTGCTTCTTTCACATGTGCTATGTTTAAATAAAATGTTCTTGTGGTGTTGACCCATTTTAAATGGTTCCATTCAATATTTGTATTGTTACTGATATTGGATTTTTTTTGCATATGTTTTTTGTCAGCTACTGGAATGTGATTTAGAAATCCAATAATACTAATGTGCTGAAGAAATATGGCTATATTCACTGAACAGGAATAACCCAGTAAAAGTATTGCTTTAATTTTAAAGCTGACCTTTTCTGTTATTTAGTAGAAAAATCCATGATTCCAAAAGGAAATAGATCTTTTTGCTGGAGAGGATATATAACCTACAGGAATAAAAGCTTGAGGGACCTTAATACTTTCACTGTGCTAATCCAATAATAATAAGGACATTTTTGATTAAATGACTTACGATTATGTTAATACCAACACATAGGTAAAAGTTGCCTCTGCAGTAAATACCTGGTATAGTTTTCTCCCAGCAACTTTTATCGGAAATGTCGATTGCATTTGACACATCACCTGAACAGGACCTCCAAACAATGCAATCTTTCCTATTATATAAATTAGAAGTTGGAGCCCTTGGGACTAAACCTTATGTTTACATTTCTGTGGCAGAGCTGAAGCAACTCAGGATGTCCACAGCTGCTGTTGTCCTTATTTCGGATGATGGCATGTGGTTCTGTACCCCTTAGGGACACTAAGAACATACTGTGAAGAGCAGACCCACCTTGCTGTGATCCATGCAGAGTGGAGCTACCCTGAACCAAGGGTGCAGTGAAGGCTGACTTGTGAAGTGATTGTGGTATTCAAAACATAGTGGGTTTAGGCTGTATAAAAATTACTGGCATCAGCATCACTGCAGTGGATGTAGTAGGGGACAAAGAGCAGTGTAGGTACTGCCCAGGTGAGAAGGGAGCTCTGGAAGCTGTGGCACACGCTGTGCATTATCTGCACTGCCTTGCACTTCGTTCAGCAGCCTTTAGACATTAAAACTGGATATTGAGACCATAGATTTTTCCTGCCAGTACTTCCTTTTTGAACAGGATATCTGGGATTCAATGAACAGTTTTAAACTGTTGTATAAAATTGTAAATGTTTCTGATGAAACTTTATTTATGAGAAAATAAAATAAATCATTTTCTAATAGGTTTATAAGAAGAGATGTGCCCCTGTTCTCTGTTGTGAAAAAGCTCTGTTAATTTTAGTATGATTTTATAACCATTGGGAAGCTTTTTGAAATCCTCTAATAAAATTTAATAAAAAACTTAACATGTCAATGAAATTACAAGGATGCAAAGTACTCCAAAGCAGAGGTTCACTTTTTCTGTTAAATCCAGTATTGAGAATTTCCAAGCTGTCCATAAAAAATATGCTTACTTTCTTTTATAAATATCGTGTACCACTTTATAGATACTTTATGAAAAATATTAACACTTTGCTTCAAGGCAAAGCTTTTGAAGCTTTTCTTAACAGGCATGTAAGAATTGCTTTTTTCAGTCCTTTTACACTGTGTAAATTTTCCCTACTAGTTTTGTCGTTATGTATGTGTATTTGGAGTTCCTGCTGAAACAGAGGTACCTTAAAGTTTCTCAATGAAATCAAGCTAAAGCTGAGGATGTGCTTTACTATATTGCTGTATTAAGGCCTGAAGGACTGTTCTGGAATAATGGAAGATATTATTTGGGAACAGTATGGTCAGACAGCAAACTATGTTCCTAGAAAACAGGAGGTCTTAGTGAGGGCAGGCCATAGTTTCTCCAGGTAGAGCAGTAAGTACGTTCCTCTTCAACTGATCTATTTTAGTTTAAGATTAATCCTCTGCCCCCAATGGCAAAAATAAATAAATAAAAACTTCTTTTAAAGACTTCCAGCCTTAGAGGTGAATGGGGGAGAGGGCTGTATTAGTGGCATCCTATACTGAGTGCAGGTCTCCTGGTCTCTGCCCAGTCCTACTCTGTGCTGTTGCTCCCTGCTTTGAGATGCAGGGAAGGAAAAGAAAACCAGACTCTTCGGCTCTTGTTTTAAAACTTCTTCAAAGAAGAGGAAAAAAGAAAGCCAATTGTATTGAATGTTGTCTTACGTATTTTCACGAAGGAACGTATCTCCTGAGGAGACTTTTCCTTAGCTGTTCACTTACTGATATTCTATTCTATTTCCGATCAGGTGGCTTTAAGGACACTGAATTATGTCTCTGTCACTGATTCTGGAAATGTTTGTTCAACTCTAGCTTAAATCAACACAGACCAAACACTGGTATGTACCCTTTACTGAAAATTCAATTACCTCTGGTCTCTCAAGCACAGCTGTCAATGTAACTTGAGTCTACCGGTATCCTGAGAACACTGCTTTATGTTCATGTTCCTCCAGGTGCACTGTATTGCTGCATACCTACTCACAGGTCTGGAGACAGGATCCAATTTGGTTTAGGGTTTTTAAATTATTCATTGGTTATGCAGTAGTGATGCTTTAGAAGAAGGATGTAAAGTAAGACTTGAGTGTATAGAAAGACATGAACATGAACAAACCTGTAGGGCGCTTTTGTTGCTAAGGCTACTACAAGTTATTAAATGAAGCATTCATTTCCAGACTTTTTTCTTTTTCTTTTTTTTTTTTTTTTGGAATAAGAGCACTTTCTCTTTTGTAACTGAATTGTTTTAAATCCCTAACCCAAAAACCCCACAGAAATGAAATGCTGTAAATTGGCCAAGGCCAGAAAATACGCCATTGTCAGCAGATCTTCAAAGTATTACTCCGGTGCACCCGATCATTTCATAAATAAGCCATTCATCCCGTTTCACTTGCTTATCCTGTAGCTGTGAAATGGGTAGTTTAAACGCAAAAATCAATAGAAAACAAACCCTTAGTTGCCTGGTCTCTGTGGCTGTTTCTTCTTTCTATTTTGGGTAAGGATAGCCTGTGGAAGTATTAATCAGTAGAAACTTGTTAATTCAATATAAACACAAATACACCAATCAAACATTTATTTTCTAATCTTTTATATTACTCACACCATTAGCATTAGGCTCCATTATCATTAACTAGTTAGCAATTAACTGCAAATGGCTTGCATGAAATACCATAGGCTATTTTACTATGACTACTTCTCTCTGTGTACTACTTGCCAAGTACCAAGTGGGCAATGAACTAGTTAGGTTAGATTCTTTTTTTTGTAGTTATGTGTAAGATTAAGACAAAAAGGCCTGATCCATCTTCTGGTGATATCAGTGCTGATGAGTACTTCTGCTTGGCCTATGAATACATACAATAGATAAACACGGTAAATATGAAGCGTGACACGTGCAGGCATGTATGGATGGTGGTAATATGGAGCATCTTGCCTGGAGGGGAGATTTCTTTCTCTGCTGGCTCTGTGCTAAACAAAATCTTTCAGAGGTGAAGGTTTGGAGCTATTTCTCCCTGTTTGCTGAAGATCACACAGTTTGTGCCAGGTAAAGAACTAAACTCAAATCCCTATCTGATACCAATTCCAGCATCTGATAGAAATAACAACACAATTTTCTTCCACATATTCAGTTGAAGGAAGTCAATTAGATGTGGTAGTTTATACCAGATGGACATCTGTCCCATAGAATGCCACATCATCCTATACTTTTGTGCCTTTACGTACCTCTCAAATACATGTTAGCAAATATTTGTTTGAAAATAAGTCATTATTCAGAATTTGTCTGCTGAAAACGTAAAGGCTTATGCTTTAAGCTTAAGTGTCAAGCTTATCTTAGTGGTAAATACTTCCCCTTTCATGTATATAATAAGGGGAAATGTGCGTGCAGATTCAAACCGCTGCTCCTTTTGGAAGTAGTTGTGCAACCGAGACTTTAAATCTCAAAGGGGCATAATAACCAACAGTGAGATAATTCATTTCATATGGAATATAGTACCCATTTCAAATAAGGGTGTCTCTGATGAATTTAGAGCTGTAAAATTGGCACCTAAAATACAAAATAGGTGCTTACACATGTGTGTTTTCTTTCCAGCTAATGTAGCTCAGTAATTAGATTTGTCAGTAGGTCTTTTTCTGGACAAATGGAAATAAAAAATTGCAACTACAAAGAATAACTTGATGACTTGCCTTTTTTAATCTGTAAAGCTTGAGACTGCTACTAATCTGTGAAAATATTAATGTCCACAGATAATTGCTGTTATAGTGTTGACCTCCGAGGAGACTAGCAGGTCTAGCAGGTTCTTCATGATCTGTATTTATTGCTGTATTTCTAATGCACTTACTGGGACCTGTTTTATTACCTGCTGTTGATGGGGAGGTAAAAGATATATGGTTTTCAAAAGTGGTTGTATTGGTTGACTTCAGGTACTAAACTGGCAGGCAGTGGAGAGCAATAAAGGCTGAAAAACTTTATATTGTTCTGAATCTCCCTGTTGTATTGAATGACAGTGAGACCTTTCCATAGCAAAGTATTTTTTTTATGATGGTGATGATGACCATCATGGGGTAGTAGAAGATCACTGATACTTTGGATCCTGGCCTTCACTGTAATCCCAGTTGGCTTCTCCAACTCTGAATTCGTATTTATTGCAAAGTTGCATTTTGGCAGATTTAAAGGTACAATGGCAGTGATGTAGACTGGGTTGATTTCGTAGAGCTAGATCAGAGGAAGCCATTATGATTGTTACAGTTTTCTCCTATGCAGTGTAAGTTATGTGAATTCACCTGGTGAATTCTGTACCTGGCCCAGCAAATTGTGGATGGTCAAATCTTTTAAAAATCAGTGTGTTTTATTTTTAAATGGTAAAATGGCTGAGAATCTTTCCCTGGTAATTTCTTTAACCTCAAAGACAAGAAACCTCTAAAATCTTGATTTGCGATCATATTTTTAGTGAGATTATCAACTACTGGTACAGAAATTAGGATATGACCCATTGTGTTCTTCTCCCATGCATATAGCTTCCATACACGTACCTTTATGGTATGTGCCTTAGTTTGACGGAGCACAGGATAATTCAGGTTGAAAAGCATGTTGGGATGTCTCTAATCCAATGCCCTGCTCAAATCAAGGTCAGCTATGAGATCAGGCTAGGTTGCTCAGGGCATTATTCAGTCTGGTTTTGAAAATCTGCAAGGATGGAGATAATCCTGTTTTTATATCTATGTATACGTATATGTTAGAGAAGGTATTTGATTGCACTGTGTGTCTGTAATGCACTTCGTTCCACCATATACGAACGTGTTTATGATCTGATGTCATTTCTATCCGTGCATATTAGCAGCAAGTTAAACAGCGCATGTTTTGCTCTCTGTCCCTCTCCCCTCCTTCCATCAGTATGCTAAATTGTTCGACTGTCTGACCCATCATGAAAAGAGTTGCTGTACAGAATCACCTACATTAAAGTGTTGAGGAATCAATACAGCCAGTGACCTTTAGTGAAGCTGACATTTACCGGGGTGGATCAGCTGCACACACAGTACATGACTGCTCGCTTGCTTGATATCTCTCCCCAGAGTTCTGCTATGTGATTTTTCTCCTTTTGATGTCTTGCTCTACCTAACTTTTATCTAGAGGTTTTTTGCCTTTTTTTTTGGGCGTATGATTGAAGGGAGGACAACTGAGTCTGTCTTTGAACTAACAGACCCTTTAAAGGAGACCATGCAGGCAGAATAAAATGAGCTAGGGTTAGACTTCTAAAACTGAGGAACGTGAAAGAAATCAGATTTCCCAGGTAGGGTTTGTCCTGTGCTGTCATTTCCCCCTCCCTGTGTGTGCCTACTCCTGGTTGTTTTCAATTACACCATTGTCTGTTCCCCCCTGCCATGTTTTTGCCTGGTGTGAAGTCTGTAAGGAGTAAACATCCTTCAGTGTCTTATATTCCTGTTCTCAGCTGGATGCTGGAAATTTTAATTTTTGTCAAGCTCAGCTTACTGTCTGATACTTATGTGAAATTTTGACATGGGTTTGACCTGTGGAAGTTGGAGGATAAGCCACCATGCAGTAAGAGGAAGCATGGTTGTATTTGCTTAAAAATCTTAAGACATAACAGAGGAGTGCAGCACCAGTGAGAAATGTGAGCGTGGCTGTTAACTCCAAGGCTCGGACTGCAGCGCTGGTCATCTGAACTGCCTTCCTGCTGTGAGGAGGAGATTTGAGAGACCCCGGAATCCAGGAACTGCCTCTGGCTCTTACCCTGGGAGCAGCTCCCTCACAGGAGCAAATGCTCCTCTTGGTCCCCAATTAAAGTCCTAGCGATGGGTGAGACTTTGGTGCCGTCTCTCCCAGCAACCAAGCAGTGTTTTGTTTGGGGCATTATGTGAAAGGAGTGTTGCTTATGTTTCCCCCCGTAAAATACAGAGACAGGCAAGCAGTCTCCTCTGTCTTTGTTCATCCTGGGGCACAAAGGCAGTCCGAGGAAAGAGGACAATAAAAGTACCAAACAGCATGGCATGATTGCCAGCTTGTGCTCTGGGGAGGCTGGAGGAGATGCACTAGGTCACGGTAGATGTGCTTCAGCAGATAGTACAGGGTAGTTGTCTTGAGTTATAAAAAGACCTGTCTTGAGGTGAGGCAGTGCTATTCAAACAATCATATCAGTAAGTTTCTGCGTTACACACTGATTGCCAGTAAAATAATAGGAGTTCATTTCACTGTTCTTGTGGTGTTAGATATTCTATTTGAGTTTCTATGAGTAGCAGAAGGAATACTCTAAATAGAATATTACTTAGTGTGTATATATATTATCTTAGTGTATATATATACACTAAGATACACTTTGTGTATATATATACACTAAGAAACAGTATTTTCTTAAGAGTTTGGCCTTTTTTGTTGTAAAGTTTGACAATGTAACCTTGCTAATTTGAAAATAAATGTTTTGTAATTTTTTACTAAGTAAACTTACAGTTTACTTAATTGGGGGTTCCTGATGCATAGCCTCACTAGACATGAAGTATTGTCTGCTCCTTCTCTCTTGCCTTCCCTCTTTTCTTCCTTCCCACGGCCATACCTCACCCCCCCGCCAAAAGCAAAAGCACAGCCGCCCTTTCTTTGGATAGGAGTTTCTTCGTCTCACTTGCTGCTCTGTAGGAGAACTTGTACCTGACACGTTCCTTCTGCTCATAATGAGCTTTCACTCAAGTTGCTGATCAATAGCAGAAACCAGCAGGTCTGTGTCTATTGCTTGTTTTCTCTATCTTGAATCTGCCAAGATAGATTAGACTATTGCCAAGGTCACTCAATACGTTGCAAGTGAATGAAAAGATCTCTAGTTGACTTTTTTAGGACAGGACTGCAAAAAGGCAAGACTGGAGCTAAACTGAGTGTACAATGACAGATTAAATCTGCATTAAGGTCACAGAGGGTATTTTTAAGTGAACCTTTGACACAGCTGAGCAAGATACACATCCCCTGTCAGTGGAGAGGTTATTACACTGCTTGCTAAGGCAAAGTATCTTAGCAGTACACGTATGGGAAGGAACAAACAAGAAATTCAGGAATTGCAATGAGAGACAAACTCAGGTGTAGCTCTCTCGAAATCAATAGGGTATTTACATTTTTTTCTTCTCCTTAAGTGAACCTTTGACACAGCTGAGCAAGATACACATCCCCTGTCAGTGGAGAGGTTATTACACTGCTTGCTAAGGCAAAGTATCTTAGCAGTACACGTATGGGAAGGAACAAACAAGAAATTCAGGAATTGCAATGAGAGACAAACTCAGGTGTAGCTCTCTCGAAATCAATAGGGTATTTACATTTTTTTCTTCTCCTGGCAGAGACAAATCAATAGGGTATTTACATTTTTTTTTCTCGTGGCAGAGACTGAGCTGTGGGGAGTCACAGGAATAAGAGCAGCCTTGTGCTAATCGCTCCACCCTAGAGGCAATGGCATCCTCCTGCTGATGCGGCTGGAGGCAGCAGTGATAATGTGAACAGTGAGTGCTAGCACCAGTGCCAGGCTTAAGTGACTGATGTGCTCCAGAAGCCTCCTGTGTACTGGGGTTCTTCTATAGCTGAGGTGTAACTTCTCCTGTGGTCAACACAAAAAGAAGAAAATTTTTTAAAAAAAAGAAAGCATGAGTCACTTAAAGAAAAAGTTTTTGCATTAACAATGACTAAAATAAGAGAAGGAAGGTTTATAGTAGGAGGTAATATATTTTATTAGACTGACTGCTGTAATGGGGACAACTGTCTTCATGTTGTATGTCTGAGAGCTCGTCTGTTGCGGATTTTTTTCCCCAGTTCCAGCAGTTGATCTAATAAAATATACTGTCTGTATAAATCTTCTAGCCTCAGATCACCATGTCTGCCTCAGAACAGCTAATAAAATTGCAGACATATTTTCCTAATATAGTTGCTTCATTTAATGGATTGTCATGGCCACCCAACACAGAATAGTGCTTGTCCTTAGAGTACAGTACCTATGTATGTTAAGAAGTCTTCCAGTATAAAAGTCTGAGTTTGGGTTTAGCCAGTTTTACAAATAAAACTGAGAGAATTGCTGTTCACTCCTAGATTTGGACTTCAGACTTTTGCAGAGTTCGAAGCTATTTGATCTGTAGGAAATGAAAATCAGTTTCTCTGCACTGAGGTGAAATGCAGCTGTGTACAAGATACGGCTCTGCTTTTATGCTTGCTAGATTACTCATTTTGTTTAATTTCAGTTGGGTTATTCCTATGCTTTTAAATAGCAGCGTGGACTTAATTGCTGTCTTGGCCTGGAACCAAAGCAGTTAGGAAGACAGTGATGAAAGTAACAGGAGTCTTAGAGATTTTGCAAGGCATTTAAAAGATAATAGGACCCTTCTGATTTCCTCTACTTCTCCATGTCCATGAGGACACCCTTGCAGGGCTGAGACCAGAGTATCAGTGACATTAATGGATGAAGGAGGTTCTGTTAATTAGTTGAACTGTAAAAGCGAATCTCGTATAATTATCTGTAAGAGAAACCCCAACAGACAATTATAAACTGCCAAAACTTTCAGTCTGCTACAGTTGTTCTCTGTGTGACCTGAAGTCTTCAAAGGCCTGCAAGATTTAAAACCTATTTAAGTAGTCTGACTCTAGTGACCAAACTGTTAGCTGAAAAAAAGCAAATAGAAAAGACTGCAGCTTTGAGTATGTCTGTACTTATCTTACAGCTTTATCTTCGTTTCTAATTGAATTTTAAAGATGCTGATCACGAGTCATTGGATGAGGCCAGACTAAAGCTCCAGTCCAGATGAAAATGGAACAGTGGGACTGAACTTGCCTTAGAGCTGCCTTTTGGCTTTGAAACACATGGCGTTCTCCTTACTGAAGCTTATCAAGTCAATGGTTTCAATTTGCCCACCTTCACGTGTGCCGAGGTTTGATTCATCAGAGACTCAACCATCAGAGCCTGACAGCAGTCACCAAGCATGTCCTTGAGCTGGAGAAACTATTCTGCTGAGAGTTCAAGGCAGACTGATGATTTTCCAGTAGTGCAAGTTCTTGCCCGACTGTGTCATCCTTTCTCTTCCTGCTTTTGCTTCCAAGCCACTGAGGAGTTGGATTTTGAATTTCAATCCGAGTTTGGCGTGGAGTGAGGTAAGTGCCAAAAGCTGCTGGTGTGCAAGTCCTGCTCACAGCTGGGGTGGAGAGTGCTTGTCTTTCTCCTCTCTCATCTGAGAGACTAGATTTGCTGTGGGGGGTAACAGCTTCTCATGGGTTTGCCAGAAGGATCTCACTTGAAATAATTTTAATAATTTGAGGAGAATCTTTTCTGTTCTCAAAACACTGTTTGAGATAACAACCACCCATGGATTTTAAATGCAGCTTCAAGCACTTGTTTTGGCCTTCTGCAGCATGGCGTTCTTCCAGTTTGGGGAGACTGCTTTTCTTTTTAATCTATTTTTTTTCCTCGTTATTGGGCTCTAAGTCTCCCTACCTGGCTTCTAGTGGGAATTATGGTGATTTGCCTTTGTCTCCTTATCCTGCATACTGATTTAACTCCTCTGACTTTCTCCACAGAAAATGGAGATGGAAGCAGTGGATCAGTCTGTCAAAATACTGCTGCACTACCACTCAGCCCTGCATTCTAGGAGTCAAAGGTGAGTCTACGCCACACAGAGGCCTGCATGTTATTTTCTACCCATAATCAGATTAAGGTACAGCAGCCTTCAGCCTGATTGTAGCAGCGTCTGCCAACTTGGTCCTCTGCTTCACCTCGGAGCCCTGCCAGGTCTGTGTAATACAGAGGCAGGGATGTGAGGATGTTCAAATACAGTGCAAAAACTTGTTTCCGGGAGGGAGCGTATCCCACTCTGGGTTTTCCAGTGAGTTTTCAGAGCATCTCTGCTGTGTTCTTGGAACACTAAGGAAGAGGATTTGGCAGTTATCTGTTTCCTTGTTCGTTACCCCTTTGGGAAAACCTGTGTGCTGGAATGCTTTGAGGGTCACTGTCAGTTGGGATTGAGTTTGGGCTCTTGTGGATATTGAACCGCAGCGTTCTGCTGTGGTCGCACTGCATGTGCCGGCTGAGAGGAGGTCCCTGACACAGATCTGCCAGAGGACCAGGGGCAGTGAGCACCAGTGGTTTATTACCAAGCTTTTAGTGTCTGTTTTACCACCATGAATTTACTGTCACTGTGACACTCATGTTTTACCAAGTATGCCACTGTCTCCACTTCCAAGCATCAGTTATTCCCTGTCGTTAGATTTAATGTTTGTCTTCTGAAGCTCTTTCTCTGGATCTTAGGAATAGCTGTGTTGGATCAAGCCAAAGGTCTGTCTGTTAGTCTGCAGTCCTTTTTCTGTTCTTTTTTTATAGACGGTGTCTAGTACTGTAAATTATAAATAATAAAGAAGGGTATATGTATGGAAGAAGTATATACCGATACCTTCCCTAAATAGTCTCCAGCATCTGGTGGTCTTGGCCCATGTCGCTGGATACCTTGTCTCCTGCGTGCAGCTGCCTGGCTTGGATGGGAAGCGTGGGGTTGGCTGCCCATGAGACCAAGGACACGTGTGCATAACTGGGTGGCATGTGCAATAAGGCAACTATTGCATCCTTGATGCTTTCGTTCTTTTGAGTAAATTTTCCTACTGTAACTTCTGATTTTTGCAATCTTAAGACTTAATACAGGATTGTCCTGTGGTTAAAGGCTTGGCCAGAGGCTGGGAAAACAATATTCACAAAGACTTTTTGTTTGACTTTGGATATATCTTTTAGGCTTTCTTTGTTGCTTAACCTCTTGTCTATGAAATGGGAAATGATTCTACTTGCCTTACAGGGCTGCTATAGGAATATATACTTAGAAGGTCATGAGAGATGCAAATGCTAGGGCAATACCTTGGCCAGGTATACAGAAAAGCACTCTTAAACAGTCAGTAAAGAGGGAAGGTGTTTCCTTCTATATACAATGATCTTAATTTGCAAACTAACTTGACATCAGGTAGACAGGCTTGTTATCCTTTGTTTACTAATTTGTCATGTTGTATTACACAATATTAAATCAGTTTAAGATGCAATGTAATGGAATGACACTATACAACTTCAGATCTGTTAACATAATATGGCAGCATGTTTTAATGCATTTGTTTCACTTCAGGTAATCACAATGAAGTTTGACAATGGTATATCTAGCATAGGGGCTGAGACAGACCAATAACATTTAACATACTGTCAGTGATCTTTGAATGAACCTCCCGTAGTTGTAGGCATCATCTACAATTGATCATGTTTTTTAAAAAAAAATCTAAATTTAGCTTTTAGCGTGCTTGAGGTGAAAAATCGTGAAGTCCAACTTGAGTATCATCTTTTTTCCATTTTCTCACCTGTACCAACAAAATCTGGGTTTTACTTTAATATACTTTTCTATCACTACTGTCAAAACTTTGGTACAGGAAGTAGATTGAGATGATTTTGGTACTTCATATGGTGATTTGTCTTTGTTTTCTATTGTCTGTGCTTTGTTTGATGTTCTAAGTATATTTCAAATGGATCTCTCTCTTACAGGAGAATAAACATTGCATTAAATAAGCCTTTATCAGTATTTAGACAGGTGTCGCAACAGTGTTGTAGATTTGTGGATAACTACATCCATAATATTGGGGAATCTGCAGAAAATCTACTCCTGTTATATTTTGGAAGAGAAGACTAGGAAATGTGTTAAAGCCTGTTATGCAAAATTTCTTCAAATATACGATTCAAGGTACTGCTTATTTCATAACCTGCATGAGATTACCAGAGCACATCTGCTGGGTAGTGTTTGTGCAAGACTCAGAAGGCTCTATAAATGGGTGAATGGATATTTACTGAAATCAACTATTTTCTGCTATAACCCAACCAGCCAAACAAACACTCTTAATGCACAGTTTTTTCCTTTGTCCAGTCTAGACAAACTCTATATAGGCCTGGTTTCAAAAGGTCAGCAATTAAACCTTAATTTAAAAAATACTTTGCTGATTTTTTTGAGCATTAATTTAAACATACAATTTTCATTTTTAAATGATCGCTCACTGTGATGGCTACTCTAATAGTCAAGTACCATAGCTGATTTTTGCTTTCAATTGGTTGAAGATGTCACTTCTTTAAAAAAAAAAAAAAAAAAAAAAAAAAAGTTGTTACTCATGACATTTCTGTGATCATGACACATGCTGAAATGCAGGGAGAGGATGGCTGCGGGTGAACAGTGCTGCTGTTTCAGCTGTCTGGGCTTATTTCTGCTTACTCAGTGTGACTAAAAAGCCATCAAAATAAGAAACTGCTCTGGAACCATCTCCCAGTCTTTGCAGCAAAGGCTGATGACACAAGTAACTGTGGCTGGTATTGGTCTTTTTTTTTTTTTTTTTTCTTTTCCATTTGCCCAACCGAGATGTTAGTAACTCTGTCAGCTGTCTGGAGATTAATTGAATACTGTAAACATTGTATTTACCTCTGAATCACAAAAGTGAGATTATTTAGACCTTGAGAAGGAGTTGGGAGCTGTTTGAATACTTTATTAGCTTGGACACAAAAACCTTTGGATCTTTGCAGATGGAAAAAATGATTTAGGCAAATGGAAAATGTTTACCTTTCCTTTCAGAACGTGTCACCAAGTTGTTGGATTTGGTTTTATTTTAAGGGGAGACAGTAATTCCTTCCTCTTGATGACCTTGTGTTATGGATTTTTTAAAATTTATCTTGTATATCCCATATAATTGAATTTCCAGTATCTTTTCCAGAGCAATTTAATACTAATAAATTAAGAGCGTGTTGCCTTCTTATTAATGTCAGAAGTCTCTTACGCAAATAGATCTGCATAGCTAAAGGTTTCCAAACACATTCAAACAATTCTGAATTCCAATTTCTGTTTTGCAAAGTACAGCTCATGAAGGCTACTGAAAGGAAATAAAACAATCTATGGAAGCCTGATAGGTAGGAGTTAATGTATTTTTATTCATACTTAATTCTTTAATGAGGAAAATGCGACTTGGTTTGCATATTTTGCATAATCACACTAAGGCAGGCTAGAGAGAAAGCTAGCCTAGGGAGACAGATGCTGTGCGAGGTACAGGCTGACTTCTCTGAGAGACGGAAACCTTTGATGAAGGATGGCGCGGGTTGGGAGTAGCACTGCGTCTTGCTGTTCTTGGGAGCAGAGCCTCTTAAGTGGAGTGAGGGAAAAACAGGACGGGCTCAGATGAGAACAAAACCATTTCTGAGTTTCAGGATCAAGTTATTTGGTTTTCCTATTTGTTTCTGTCCCTGATTTTCTGGGTTAATTCTGTTTATCCTGGTTTTCTTGTCTTTCATTGGGTGTTTTTCAGGCTTCTGTGGTACATTGCTGTCTTTTGGGGCAGGGACTGTCTAATATAGCTTGTATCTTTTTAGCCTCTGATCCCAATTCTGACACCTTTATCACTATCACTGTGCAAGAATTTATTAATTGTATGAGTAGATATTAATTATAGTAATTAAGCGTAAAGATTACTAAGAGAGAAAGTAACATCAAGCTCCAGAAAAGCTTTTTGTCAGCTTAAAATGGTTGACAAAGCATCGGAGTTTGAGAAAACCTGCTCTCCTGAGTTCTGCAGCCAACACTCCTTATGTCCAGTTAATAATTGAGGGGAAAATAGGTTTTGTCTCATTTCTAATCCAAACGTTGGAGGCTTAAAAATACAAATGTGAGCCTAGGGTTATGTAAACTGTTAAATTCTGATGGAAGAGGGAAGATTCTTGTCTCTAATATGAAAATAAAGTATTAGACATGCAAACTATACCTTTTCAATGTTTCCAGTTTTATCATTGCTCTTACAAATTTTAGTGTTTCTCCTTGTAACCAGATAATATGAAAAGCTTTAAATATGTCCTAAAGGCACTTTAGGAGCTCACAAAGCAATTAAAATGTAATTCAAATGCCATGATCCTCACAGAGAATGACTGATGATTTTTCAGGGTTCAGGGCTGTCAATATTACTATCCATCTGCTGATATTTTTTTTTTTTTGCCCCAGTCTTCTATTTTGCTGTGATAACCAAAGACAAAGCTCTGAAAAGCTTTGTCCGTTGTCAAAACAGAGTAGGGATAATTATATCCAAATACCAGAGATTAAATACTCTTTCACATTATGCTTAGTACACAGTTTTGCTAAAGAGAGTAGGATAAGGCAAGGACAACAGCTTTAAGTTTGAAGAGACGAGAAGTAAGTCTCCATCTACTAAGCAGTCTCAAAATTCGTGATAAGGCAGAATTTGGCCCTGTTTCTCAGAGGGAAGCAGTGCTTCACTGAGGGACATGCTTTGGCACACTTCACAGATCGAGGAGGAGCGCTAAATACATATGCACGGCTGATATTTGTTCCCTTCTTTAATGTGATTAGCTGCTTCTGTCTTCTCTCGCGTATTACGAAGGCTGTGGCTTTGACCTGGCAGGATTTCATATCAGAAATGCAGAAGGAAAGCAAGCAGAGATGCTTCCTCTGATGCAAAGAGGTCAATGGTTTCTCTGCAGTGAGGCACCCTCTCCCTCCTCCCCGCTGCATGCATGCAACGGCAGATGTCTTCTCCTTGGAAATCTCATTTTCCTTTGGCTTTTTGACTCTGTTGACTTTCCAAGGTGTGTGGTGTCTTCTTTCAAGCTGTTCCTTTTACTGGTAAATGTCTTATTTATTCTTTCTTGAGACCTTCCATTAACCTTTCCTTCATCAGTAGTGAAACAGCTGGTGTTTTGAGATCAGTGCCTCTCATGATAACTAATCTTCCCTTTGTATAGATCTGTCTCTGTCCGTTTACCCGTATACTGTTTTACCTATCGACCCCAAAGGTACAGAAGTCTGTAAATCTGCTGGGGAAGCCACTACCTTTTGTTTTCTATTTGTATGGCGCTTGCTTACCTCCATCATGAGAATTTACGGGTACAGTAGTAATTTAGAATAATTTATGAAAAAATGATTTCATCGAACATAATTTTCAAGAGTTACTATTAGTTAATTTAAGTAAGTGTTGACATAATTGAAATTTGGGGAAAAATAAAGCACAAAATTACTTTTTATTTTTTAACGTAGCAATAGAAGAGTGGTTACAATGAAGAAGAGATGACTTATGCAATGAATTATCTAAATTGTGAAGAAGAGTATAGCTGAACACATCTTTCACTGCAAAGTTACATAGCTGGGAATGGAAAACAGAGGCCATGCTTGTAGAGAAGAACTTACTGAAGTGGTTGCGAGAGCTCAGCATGAGCTCTCAGTGTGATATTGTGGCTAAAACTGCCTTTAAATTTGAAACAAGTGTATATTGAGTAGAGGCCCGATATACATGAAAACCGTGTATTAAATCCTGGTGAGTCTGGGACAGGAATGCTATATCTGTTTCTCTTTCCTTGAGAAACAATGATGAAAAAGTGTATTTAGAGAATAGTTACACAAATGATTTAAAAAATGGAAAATGTGGTATACTGAGAAACTCAGTAAGTCTAATCCGTACAGTTTGTCAGAGAAGGTATGGGACAACTTGATAACAGTTTGTGCTTACGTAGATGAGAACAGGATTTCTCCAGTCAGTCGGAAACGGTTCGTCAGTCCCCTGTGAAACTCTGGTTAACGGAAGCTGAACTTAGTTGACTTCCGATTCAGAATCTCTTGCAGTTGAAATGTTAGTCATGGTCAATAACCACAGGGGTAGTTCATGAGGACTTTTCTGTAGCTTTATCATTTGCAACTTTAAAATCACATTTAGTTGGAATTTTTCTTTCCTCTCTTCCCTCCTTGTTGCCCCCTCTCTAAAATGCTTGATCTAATTCAATCAGAATTACTGCATTTACAGCAGGAACTGAATTTGTGGGGCCTGCATTATGCATAAGACCCAACCAAGTTCTTACTGCTTAGAACTAGGTGGGATAAATTGTTCCTATGGACATTTCAGACAAAATACTTTTTCTGAATGCTTCACCCCCCACCAAGCCAGGATCAGTAACTGTTGTGGATCAAAAATGTTGTTGAAAATTGCTGAAAACTATCTTTTTAAAAAAATAGTTATTTTCTGAGAAATATTGGGGTATTTAATTTCTTTGCCACAGTGCACAGAAATGGACAAAACTTTTGAAATAAGAAAAATGATTCAAGGAAAGCAGAGATTTTTCTTCAAAGAGAAAAAAAAAAGATAAATGGATTGTGTAATTTTAAGGACGACTTTCCTGTGACTTGCTTTATTTGTCACAACAGAACCTGTTGAGCATCTCCATAGCAAGTGCTGGGTTGGGCACCAGCTCTGTTACTTAAACCCTGCATTCAGTTTGGATAAAGTCCACCTTTGTGGTAGCAGCAGCAGCTCTGCTGGTCGTCTGGAAAAGAGCCAACGTTGTCGGAGCAATCTACAGACTGCAATTTGAGAATCACCGCATTAATTGTGCACCGTTTCATCATGCAATCAGGAACAGCCAGTTCTGAACTTTGACATGAAACTTCAAATAAAAAAAAAGAAGAAAAAAAGACAAAAATCCCAACGAATGAGCTTTGATTTCAACAGGGGGAGCTGCGTAGCTTTGGCAGAGCCTGTGGCTGGGAAGAAAAAGGCTCTTGTGCTACCGCCTGTGCTCCTGCAGCAGATACGGGGCTTCCTCTGTGCCGGTGCCGTGCTGTTCCACACCAGGGAGGTGCTGGGTGGGCTTGCAGCTGGTGGATCTGCCCCGTGGAAGACCGGCTTAACTCCGCCCGCCCCTGCCAGGAGTCCTGGCCATCCCAGGTCTTCACCCTGAGTCTCTCCAGCCCTTCGGGAGGAACTGTCTGAGCCGCTGCTCGTCTTGAGCGTCGGAGCTGCAGTTCCCACCAGCTCCTTCCCAGGCGGCAGGACGGAGACCTCGCTCCCTCCGGTGTCTCTGTGGGGCCGCCTAAGAGCAGCTCCCCGCTGTAGCTCTTGTTTATGATGGCATGGCGATGTGAGGCACAGGGTTCCTTTTCCCATAAATGTGCCACCTGCAAAAAATGTATTATATGTATAGTGTGAAGGTTTTTAATGCTGTTGCATGCTATTCCCAAACAATAACTCCTGGGCCTTGGACCCCAAGTTTTAAAGTCACATTGAGTGGCCTAGAGTTCTAGGTGCTTTCAGAAAAGGTCGGTTTTAATATATTTGCTCCTTTGTGTCCCAGGATACCCACTGAGCAAGCTCTCCCCTCTGCTCACAGACTGTGCCGGAAGGGTAATGCTGTTTTTCCAATGATTCACAAATCTTCAGTAATGTGTTTCTTCTGTTCCCAGGAAGAAGGTAATCACCAGACTCATATGGAATTACAGAGACAAATTAATCCTTGGTACAACTTGATTGAAAGGAAACATTTGGGATGAAATTGGCCCTTAGAAATCACAAAGCACGGAAAGATGTATTTGGTCAATCAGTGTGTCTCTATGTCTTAGCCAATTATTTAATTACTGTACATTTGCTAGTGTTTTGACTAGTTGTGTTTTAAATTACAGGTCTTGTCATGATGTCAGCAAACATTTTCTAGCTCTTAATCTCACTAGTCCCTTCTCCTCCTCCATATTATCTGTTAATTTCTTTATATCCTTCTACAGATTTTTCCTCTATTGACTTCTCGGGTGTCGCTGTAGTTCTCTCTCAGGTCTATAATTTCTGTTGCTGGTGTCTGAAATTACTGTGATCTCTTGTCATGTGTAGCAAAGAGCTTTTCCAGTATTTTAGATGTGGACCTGGAAATTCATTTTAGAGACTTGCTAACTCTTCTGTTCAAAGATCAGAATTCTCTATTAATACCTCTAAGTTTCCTTAGCCTTTTCACTTCCATGTCATTTCTAAATTAATGCCAGGCTTGTAATCTTCTAACAGATGTATTACATTTCCTCCTGATTTTACATTAACTGTATTTCAGACTGGTTATTCCATAGTATGCTTGCCTACGTTTTCCAGCTCAGTGAACGTGCTGTGAACCCCCTGCCCCAGGGCCTCTGAGCGTGATTGTTGGTGAGTGGTTGGAGCTTGGTGGCGTTGGCGTTCTTGGCTTCGGTTTTGTTTCCAGGTCTCTGGCTTAGCCATGGAGCATGCAGATACCTCGGTAAATGAAAGCAAGTTTCCTAACCATTCCACCTCATTTCTTAAAATGTAAGACTTCTCGCTTCACTTTCAGTTTGACATCTGCAAAGCAGGGATAATTCTTCCTTCCCCTACATCAGTTTAAACTGTAAGGGGTGTGGGAAAGGGGTGGCTCTGTGCAGAGGGTCGTTACTGCTGCATTAAAACTTTCAGATGCCCCTGAGTAGAGCTATGAGGGAATAGGTTAGAACAGAAAACTTAAACCTTCTGAGATGCATGCTGTAAGATAGGCAGTTTCTCAACAGTGAAGCTACAAAATTAAATAAAAACAGAAGAGGAAGCAAAAGGGTCATGTTGTAGCAGTAAAGATCCTGGAGTTTGTTTTGAATTACGCTGGGCATGTGAAGTGCTGAATAGTTGTAAGATTTTCTATAAAGTGTGTTAATTAACTGATTGGAGATGGTTTTTACAGGGCTGTGGTTTTCTACACCAGATTCTGGGAAAGGAGTGAGGCAGTCTCCGAGACTGTGCTCATGTGTCGATGAGCAGCAGTATAGGGTTATAACCTTCACCAAGTGCCCAGGTGGTCTTCACTGATGGGATATGGATCTTGATCTTGTCCATTGCAATGGATTCTGGAATGAATTGCTATAAAACAAGCATGTGCTTAGTTTTATAGGACAGTTTCCTACCCCTGAATTTCTTTTTGCTTGTAACTTACTTCAGCGTGTCTTTGAAAATGTGGTATTTTTCTTCTAAAGAGCTTTGCATGTTTATGGAACTATTGAAAGATTTAAATATAACTGATCGTAGGAGTAATCAGATGATAATACAAATGGAAGCTGAGGCTAGAGGCAAATTGTGAGAACTGGGACCTGTTGCAGACTTTTAATAGCTAATTATTGAACTATTTATTTCATTAGAACAAAACCAGTGGTGTCTGAATAATAAAGAATTTGCTTTGCTCATGGCATGCTTTCTGTCTCTCAATAGATTTACTCTCTGGAAGGATTTGGGTGCCTTCAGTTCTCTTGGGGAATGGTAGGAAAATCTTCAGCCTGTAGAAGATACTATAACCTGGTTGGCTTTATTGGTGTGATGAAATGTGATGCAAACAGATGGTTCAAATTTCCTAGGTTTTGTTAAAGACGACTCTCAGCCTGGGCTTTTTTCTTGTTCCTCTTCAACTTCTGCATGTGGGATTTCAGACCTGTGGCATTAGTGTGAAATAGAGAGAGGTTTTATTCCTTTCTTTTTCTTCCCGTTATCATGTTCATGCCCCCTTGCACGTTTTGCTGAGGCTGTTACTTTCAGCCTCCTTAAACGGCAAGGAAGCCTTTTCCAGCTGACAGCAGTGGAGGCGTGGAGATCCTCCATCAGGGCGGAGCAGAGCAGTGCTGCAGAGATGTTTATCACCGAGATGCTCAACCTCTCTCTGACTTCTCATGTCAGAATTTGGTTCTCCCCTGTCTGGCCTTATTTTGAGTTCTGTCTAGACTCTGCCTCGCTGCATAGAAATTGTCATTATTGCTCTGGAAACAAGAAATACACTTTTCCTGAGCAGAGAGTGGAAATCCTGACTGGGATGAGAAAGAGGGAGAAGAATCAATGCTTCTGACACAAAAGTCAATGTGCACTTGGGTGTGTTTGCAGCCTCCATTCCCTAGCAGTTTGCTTTGATAACTGGCAGTAAAACACTTTTCCTCGGCTAAACTGGTGTAAACAGATGCTCTCACAACAGGAAGGACTGTCTCCCCTTTCTTAAGGGAGGTGTTAGAGGTACTGCATGGTTAGATGTTAATAGGTGGCTCATAATATTTGCACTTGTGTTCTCTGGCATGTGTTTAATTACAGAAATCAGAGGCAGAACATATGACCAATAGGTACAGCGTGATCTAGTGGATTCCCCGCTAGGAACAAAGAAGAATGTTCTCGGTTTCACCTTACACGTTTGTTTTCTTTCAGGCAGATCATGTCTTCCTTTTCCTTGTGTGCCCATATGTAACAGATGAGATGAGTAAAAGAGTGCAGTGCCCACATAGCCTGCCCGGGCTTTAATATCCCTAAGAACTTGAAGAATCTTTCCCTTTATGCATTAATATAAAATAATGTCAAATAAAAATGGGGAGGATATTTTTTAAGAATATAAAAGTTTCCAATAATTTAGACACGTGCATTTTTATTGGGTTTCATAGTGTTATGATAATAGTCATCACTTTCTTTGATGCATTTTCTTGTAGTGAGAAGAAATTGTAACACTGACTCCTCTGATTTTTAGACTGATTACGTATAGCAGACTGTGAATTAACAGGAGTTGCAACAGGAAGATTTATGTGTTTGTAAACACTGTGGGAAGGTTCCTGAAGTCTGCTCATTTCCTTCTCCTAAAGGATGGGTCTTTCTTGCCCACTGGTGCCTGGGGCTGTATTCCATCATGAGCGCTGTATCCTCATTAATGATCTTACGTTTTCTTGGAATGGAAAGTGAAGAAGTAGTTTGTTTTAGTCAGAGCAAAATGAAGATAATGGGAGGATGAGATTATGTAAAGTTAAACAAACACACACATATATATCTGCATATTAAATTTGGAAGTGTCTTAGTTTCTTGTTTTCATGGCAAATGAAAATTGTGAAGTGAGAAAAAAGAATCACAAAAGCTACATCAAAACATTGTAGAATTACATTGTGAAACAGTTTGTGGTTTTTTGGTAGAAAGGAACAATTTGAAAATACTTATCTTTCAAAACTAGTTGCTTGGGAGAACAGAGAGAAGTACAAAGCTGAAACAACACTAAATTGTAACCTTTAAAAAAGATACATTTTTCCTAACAAACCTGGCATCTTTTCGTTATCACAGACACGTTCATTAACTGAAATATTTATTTGTGATTATGGGAAGTTTAAAAATGCAACAGCTGCTTCACTTGTTTTTTCCTTTCTGAAGATGTGATTTATTTTATGTTAGCTTCTGATGCCTGTTACTGCTGCAGTTGATAACAGTTCAACATAAAGATAAGGTAGCAGAGTTCTGCTTACTGGGTAAGGACATGAGCTGCTGAATGCTGGAATGAACATGGTTTCTGAGGGTAGAAATGAAAGATGTGACTTGTGCATTAGGAGCGTGGCCTGTGTGTGTTGCACAGCCACTTCAGATCTGTGCTGTTCAGCAGCAGTCCGCAGACAGCTTTGAGGATATCTGCAGAAAATAGCCAAGAGGAATACACCTATGGGATTTGTATCCAACTAGAAAAATCTTAAGAACTATGAACTTGTGAGATTAGGGGCAGGCTTTTTAGCAGGGCCTGTTGTGACAGGACAAGGGGGAATGGCTTTAAACTAAAGGGGGGTAGATATAGACTAGATATAAGGAAGAAATTTTTTATGCTGAGGGTGGTGAAGCACTGGCACAGGTTGCCCAGAGAGGTGGTGGATGCCCCATCCCTGGAAACATTCAAGGTCAGGTTGGACGGGGCTGTGAGCAACCTGATCTAGTTGCAGATGTCCCTGCCCATGGCAGGGGGGTTGGACTAGATGACCTTTAAAGGTCCCTTCCAACCCAAACTATTCTATGAGATTAAAACTGGTTTTTTACTATTATGATAATTTGGACATGTGTATTTACCAGAGAAACATGCAATCTGCCAGTTATGATAGCATGAAAGTATTTTTTTCTCTAAAGTTGGATGCAACTTGTGTGAACAACTGATGTTGGGCAGAGCAGGTCAAAACAGGATGGATTCTGGAGTCCTCCTGCAGTTCAGAGTAAGGCAACTTTCCTAGGGATCAGGGCACTGTGAAAAGCCTCCTAACAAACTCCCCTTTCTTCCTTTTTTCCAGCAACAGCTCTTTTATTTAAGAGATCCTGGTTTGTTTTGCAGTGCTGCTCCCTTTGCAAACGATTACTGGTATAAGCTTGTGATTGAATGTGGCGCAATAAACAGTTTAGTGTGTTACTGTTTGTCAGCTCATTTGGGGTAACTAGCCAAGTGTGCCCGCTTGGCACAGCTGAAATGCAAAGCAAAGCGCACTTGCTAAGCAGAGAGGGGAAAAGCAACTGAGATGCTGCTGCTTCCAGCTTTGCGCATTGTGCAAACAGCTGTGTTTGAAATGACCTGCCAGTGTGTTCTAGCTGCACACCTGGGCTGCTGCCCCTCCTCCTGCAAAGACAGCATCGAAGTCTGCTTGAATCACAGCCTCACGGCTGGGAAGCAAAAGGAGGATCTGTTTACTTTAACAACATGAGTGTGGTAGGGGAGGTCAGACCTCATCCCTTGCTGGAAAGCCCGGGGCGGCTCTTGGTGATGTAGGATCTTTACAGGGGATGGGAATTGGGTGAGTCATGAGGGGATGCTGTGGAAGATTTTCTTTCAACCCAACCATATGAATTAGTTTTCAGCTCTCTGGGTTCTTCATTTGGTGTGTTGGGCTCCTTGAAAATGCTGCGAGCTGGGAGACTGAGCATTAAATCCTGTTTCTGTAAGGTGCAAGGCAAGATGGCTTGTTACTTCAGTATGGGTAGAGTATTAAGGTCCTCCTTCCTGAGGCCTGCCGTGGGGATATGCATAGGGTCTACACCTCGATGAGGCTGCCATGCACAAGAGAAGTCAGTTCTTTCCGAGTTCATCCAAGTCCTGCTCCTTCACTGGTGTGCTGAGGCTGATACATCTAGAATACTCAATGGTTGCCAGAAAACTGGGATTTCTGCCATAGAAATCTAACAATGTATAGAAAATAAATGTAATTAAGTGAAGTTATGATTAGTGGTCCGTGTTCTCAGGTGGTGTAGCTTCATTTCCATCAGAGAGGCAGAGCTTAGCTGAAATTCAACTCCCTGCATTTTATTTTATTATTTTAAATAGGAGTGGGAACCTGATTTTCTTCCCAAACGGAGAGATGCCTTTTGATCAGAAAGGTAGACGTTCACAGAAAAGCACTGCAATTTTTTGGCATCTTGATAAACACTATCTGAAGCTTTTGAAAGATCCCCTTGAATTAAAAAAAAAAAAAAGCAGCATGCAATTAATTTCAAAATACTCTAAGCACTTTATGAAATCCAGCTGGTTATATCTTCCTCTTCCATAGACTAAGAGATGACTGTAACTTGTTAAAACTACAGGTCTTGGAAGCTCATACTGAAGAGATGTACTGAACTAGGAAAAAGAAAATTTAATGGGATGTCTCCTTAGATGAGAGAGAAGCAAAAGGCACCTAGTAAAGTGATTGGTGAAGTTCTTGTATAATGGCCAGTAAAAGTCTCTACTTGTTTTGCATACTCCACTTGAAGAGTAACAGGCTTTTTTAGCTCAATACAAAATTTTCCTGTTGGCATGTTTTATGTTGTACAAGCTTGCAGACTGTAGCTGACAAGCATCAATATTGTCATCGTCGTCATCGTTACCTTCTGCAGCAGCTGAGACCTGGCCATCTCGGGGGTCGTCGTTTGGCTGGCATCTTATTTCTCTTGTCTGCAATAAGCCTCCCACTGGGCCCCATCCATAATATTCAAAGACATCAAAATAGTCTCTTGCTGCCTTAGGGACCTTTTTATGTCTCCGGCATATAGAACACACATATAGTGTTTGGAAGAGGGTGGCATAGAAAAATGATAATTTATTAACTCTACAAAAGGAATGTATAGTATGGTTGATGAGTGACAATGCCAAGGAGTAAAAGCAAGAAGATGATCTAAGACGTCAGAGCTAGTAATATTTTTTACATGTTTAGTAGCTTTGGAGCTTTGATCTGAAACTAATGTACACTTTTTTTGAGCACTACAGGCATGGTAGGGCAAGTGTTATACCAAAGGGACGTCCATTTATCTTACAGAACACTTCTTTCTTTTCTCTCTAAGCAGTTTCCTCTGTTTAGATTACTACCGGAAATTGCTACTTCAAAACTTACTTGTGATTAATGGGTTAACTGAAATTATACTGTTGTACTTAAAAGCCCCGAATCTGGCTATTTTTGAAGTGTTCTTACTACAGTGCCTGGTCTCAGAGTCTTTGTTGGATGATGCTCGTTTTGTGGTCGGGGGGGGGGGGGCCCCCGGCGGGCCCAGCCGCAGCACCGCGGGTTTGGAAGCAGAAGCCTGTTGGTACAGGACCATACCCCGCGCTTCTTCCCATCATCGTGGCTGCAGTCAGTACGTGCCACTGCTATACGCAGTGTTTTTTCTGACAAGCAAGAATTTAGCAACAGAAGAGACGGAGCTATTGTGCAGGTTGTGGAAGGTGGTGGGAGAGGAAGCTTAGCTGAGCAGCAGGGGAATCTATTGTCTCTTCTACTGCCTGATTAAAATAAGGTTTTTACAGCAGAAATACTCCCCGGAGGCTGAGCTGTCAGAAAGGATTTCTGTGTGCTCCACAATATTCTGTAGTCATGTTGTGTACCTATTGGTAAAACTTAGGTTGTGTCTAGCATCGGTGTTGTCTTTGCTGGAAAACCTTTTGCGACCCTTCAGGGTAGCTCCTAAAGGAAGAAAAAAATTGTCAGGACTTATTTAGGCGATAATTTTCAAGCAGGTTTGATGTAGGTAGTTATACAAATCTGAGAGAATGCTGGTAAGAGTTTGATTCTCAGTTTCCAATTTAATTGCAACAATAGTGCACGAAACAAATAATATCATTGCTGTGTACAGAATTAAGTATTACATTAAAAAGCATAGCAGGGGATAACTTGCTTTGTACCTACTATCTGTAATATTAAATAGCATTCAGCAAGTATTTTATAAAGTTCTATTGTATTTCTATTAGGATAGAAGAGAGGAAGGATAATCTGGAGACAGGGGAAAATGTAAGGTTTTAAAAAACAAAACAAAAACTGCAAGCTGACTTCTCAGTTTGTATTGACAAAACTTCAGAGAATCAACTAAGGGGAATTTATAAACTGTAAAATGTTTGTGGGGGTATTGTACCAAATAAACTGTAAGAGTTTACAGTAGTCATAATTGTTGACACCAGCAGGTTTGTGTACTTGTCTGTCCTTTATGGAAATAAAGAAAAGAAAATGTAAATGAAGTTTTGATGGTGTTGGAAGAGCTGGAAAAGGCGAAAGATGAACTGCTGTAAACAAACTTCTATCTCAAGCTGAGGAAGCAAACTAGAAATGCTGAGGTGACCTTGGTGTTGACTACAGAGGGATACATCTAGAAGTAAAATATAATATCTGATGTATGCACAGAGCAGGGAAAAATCAGTTCTTTTCACTAGTGTGTCAGAGCTGCAGAGCTGTTTTGCTGGTAGGCACGGGCATGAGTAAGACTTGAGGAGTGTGTTCACTGCTCACGTGTATATCTGACTCAGATCCCTCTCTGGTGCAGAGGCAGAGTGTTGCCTTTTACATAAATTAGGGTAATTCCCATATCAGCACCGCAGTTGTAACTGGCCAGGCAGGAGATGGACTCTGTTCGCTTACCTGTGTAATTTAGTGTGCTGATGCAGGGGCGAGGGATAGGCTGGGGAGGAAAGGAAGGTGCATTCCCAGGTGGGTCAGTCTAGCTTGTGAGAAACCTGAGAAATCAGGGCTTTTGACAAGCTATACATCCATAGCTTTCACATAAGCTGAGCATGAATATTAGCCTGTCAAAAACCACAGAAGAAAGAAATTGACCTCATTTGCAGGTAGCTAAAAAGAAATTTCTTCTCAGACTCACAATATTATAAACATCTATTGTTCACAGAAGCCATCCAGTGTGGCACAAACTTTATATACATAGGAAAAATCACTTCTTTTTCATTTTTCTCACGTAATTCTTGCATTTTCACTATATCAAAACATGAGCGGAACAGACAAATCCTGCCTGCCGGCCTTCATGGTTCGATTCGGGGTATTTTGTAAGTTGAGAGGTCCGAATGGGACTTACTCTGTGTTTGGGGCATTGCCTAGGTGGACCCTCAGATACCTAACAGGAAGCCCTTACAGTGTGGCATTTAATTCAGTGAGAGCACTAATTCAGGCTCCTTCTCCCAGCTGGCTGATGTTTATATCGAACCTATCCAAACCTAATAACAGACTGTAATAACGTAACCTCTGCTGTGTTTGACAGAAATTGGCCTGCAAATAGGCAGAAAAGTCGAGAATGCCTGTGGACATATGCGTGTGCAGAGAGGTGGCATCACCTGCATTTCCATAGGAAACAGGCAAAATAGTTCTCTGGTGTCTGGATCGTCAGAGGATCAGTGAAGACTACAGGCAAGGTTTGAATGGGTCACTGAGGTTAACCTGTTTTCTCAATTACAAGAGATTCTTCCCCCAGACCAGGAGTGTATTTGGGATCTAGGGGATGCTGCTGTTTCCAGAGTGCCATAAATAAGCCCAAATAGGTTGGTGCCTGTGGGACCTGTGGCTAAGGTGATATAGAAGGTCTTTTGCTTCAGCTGCTGAAGAGGACAATTTAGCAGAAGATGTTCAAATGGAGCTGAATTCAAACCTTTTTACATTCTTTCACCCTGAAAGAGAAGACAAACAATTTTGTGTCATGTTGAATAAAATGTTTCATAAACACTGATGTGTGAGAAAGCAGTAGGCATGAAAGTTCACTTTTCTGTCATTGCACTTTTTTCCATTAGCTTAGCGGATAGGACACCTGGCAGAAGAACCTGGAGGAACAATTCTGAAAATAGTTAAATCCTCTCAAGATTTTTTTGAGGATGGATCACCCTGGGGATCCTTTAGTTTAACCATTTACTGGGAGTTGGGCTCGATGATCCTTAAGGGCCCTTCCAACTTGAGGTATTCTATGATTTACTTCTTGAAATACTGATACATAACCTAAACTCTCACGTTTCTCCTGATGTTATGCTGATTAACATGAGGCAAACTCAGAGGCAGGAGGGCTACCTTTGGATAGACAGCTCTGGCTATGTGGAATTAACAGAAGGGGAGAAGATGGTCAAGTTGAGATCTATAGCGTAAATTCCCTCTATATTTCCCATATGTCTATAACTTACATAACAGCTAAACTTTTTTCTCCAGATAACTTGTGGGTTATGGTCATTGAAAATATTATAAATAGCAATTGGAACATCTGAAAATCAAGATAACTCTGTAGCCAGTTGGTTAGGACTTTGATGTGATATGCGAAATACGAAGATTAGCAGAATTAAATAATCAAATTTGCCATTAAAATATTGTTTCTAAAAAGCCTATGATATGAACAGGTGCTTAATTGCAGATAAAAAAGCATTTTTTACTTCTTGAATGGAGGTGGCAAGTTTGAATCTTTCTGACTTAGAGGGAGCAAAGTAATTTAAAACAGAAGAGTGAAATTTAGTTGCTATGGGTTAAGTATAAATGGATCTAGTTTCTGTAAATAAGTCAGTATTGAAAGAGCTTAAAAAAATCTCTTGATAGCAAATGTTTCAGAAGCCAACATCAAATCATTTAAAATATTGAAAGTCTTTTGTGATTAGTACTGTAACCTCTAGGCACTGAGCATGTTCAGGATTTGTAAGACTGATCCCAAAATGGCATAGAAGAACAAAAAAAAAAAAAAAAGAATTAGACATCATAAGGTGCCAGAACAAAACATTGCAGCCTTGTATCTTGGTCTTGTGCTGCTGTTAATTAAAAGTGTGTAGATGCTTTTAATGTTGGTACCACCCTCATCCTGTGTCCATTGAAGGTAACAGTGAAACTCTCTTTGACTATAAATCTAGAGGAACAGACTAGAAAAATGTGTTTTGATGTGTATAACCCTAGCGAGATTTAAGATAATAAAGTAGAATTAGTCAATTCTGAATCATCCATATAGCAAATGATATATTTCTAAATGTAGAAATAGCAGCTGAAGGCACCCCCTGAGCTGGGGTCCCTTCTAGTTCAAACAAAAGCATGATTCTGTGCATCTGCAAAAACGTCTTTTAAAATAAGGTGGTGCTTGAGAGAGGAAAAGTAAGTCTTACACAGTGTATTTCCTTTGTAATCTGTTCTGTTTTGTGCTTAATGTGCGGTTGCACATGAAAGCGCTGAGATGGAAGATTTCTAATGGTTGAGTTTATCATATATCTCAAGAGTAAATCTTTGATGATTCCTTTGCACTGTGTTACCACTCAGCTCTGTCATGTTTGCCTATTTGAGCTACCCCGCTGGAAATGATTGTTCTTTCAGTACTTGAATGAATAAATAGCTATAAAGGTTTGCCAGTAGATTTACTTTGTTTGTGCCATTGCACTTGACACTAGCTAAGAAATCAGCTTCCTCTTAGCAAATTTCTGTTTAGTTTTGCTTATTTTAATGCTAGGCAGAACTGGAGGAAAAGGTAGTATCTTTATCTTTAATTAGGTGGAACCAACATAGTAGGAAAAACAGATGCACTTTCAGGCTGAGGTCTGATGATACTATAAGCCTTAAAGCTTGTCCTTTTTCTCCGACTGTCTCAGCAGTTTTGCTATCATCTCTCATTTCTCCTTCCCAAGCCTTACTGCTCTTTTAGGTTGTTTCAAATGCAGTAACCTGGTTATTACTTTTTATATGCATGCCTAAGTAAGAACCCAGAACTTTTTAAGGGGTTGCAAGGCTCTGGACACGTACTGCTGGTTCTGCAGTGCTTGTACACTAAGACTGATACACCTCGCGTTGAGCCTTCTGCATCCTGGCTGAGAAGCCCCTGGATGCAGATTGTTCGTAGGTTCCAGCGCTCAAGACTTGATGCCGTACCGATATGCACTGTTGTCATTCTGACTCTAATTCTCCAGATAGGATCCAAAACTGGTGTAAATTAGTGCAGCTGCAATGATGCTACCTCAGTTGAAACTCTGATTTTATTTATTTTTTTTAAGATAATTACTGTCATTACTTATCTTTAGATGCCACAGGGCTCCTGTTGTACTGTACTTAGAAATATAAGATACATCCACATAGTGCAGTCAGACACAAGCTCTTTTTCTAAGCTCCAGGTAGGCCAATGTGATCCATGCTGCCATGAAAAAGCAATGCTGCCTTCTTTCTTTGCTGGTAATAATCTCCATTTCTCAGCAGGACCTATTAGGTCAAGCACAGAGCTATGGTAGCGTGGCGCTATATTGTTTCAGGATCTACACTGGCTTGCCCAGAGGGTTTGGAGTATGGCCAGAATGAACCCCTTACTTACAGACCTACCCATTTTTACTGATATATTCATTTTCTGCAGAAGCACCACAGGCTCACATACTGGCTCCATTGTCATGAGATAAAATTTGCTTTTATTTATATCTTAGCTGCATGACCCAGTGAGTCTACTGGTCTAGTGTCTGTCACACATAATTCAAAGTAAATAAATCTCATGATAGTTAATCATATATTGAACACAAATCGTTTAGAAATTCAAACAGAATGTTCCTTTTTTTGAAGATTTAGCAATGGGGAAATTTAAAACCAGAATATTTGAGCTGAATGTCAGGTTTAATTTTCAGTTACTAAGAATATTAGTTAAGATGATATTTATTTAAGAAATTTGACATTAAGAATTTTTTCATAGCAAATGCAAGTACTATTGAAACCTTTGTTCTCAGTTGAAACAAAATGTTTTGTAGGATTATTAAATGCTACTCTCTGAGCTTTGAATTCAAATAAGAGTTGGGTTCAAAAGCATCCCAATGGATTGAAGAGTAGATGGAAGAGAGCGACTACAGACCTGCTGTCTGACCTTGAACAAGTCGCTTCAGCGCTTAATGCTTCAACTTGCACCTTGATCTGTGCAGTAGAGATAATTACACTTACCCTACTTCGTAAAAATGGAACCATAATGAATTTTTATTCTCGGCAGCATAACTTCAGAATACTTTTTTTCTTATCAGAAGTAGTATATAAGACCACTTGCAGTTAGTGTTGTGTGTTGAAAACTGGGGAGTCTGGATTTGATCCTTGGTTCTGCCACAATTTTCCTGCGTGACTTTGAAAGATGCCTGATCTTGTCATATCTTGATGCCCATTGGTGTTTTTTTTCCTCTTAATCTTCCCCTTTCTTGTTTCTGGAAATTGTAAGTTCACGACGTCTCTCTGTGGGTGTGAATACCAGTGACACAACCAGGTTCAGAATTAGGAGGGGAAGAAGAGAATTTGGTTTATATCATGGATGAATGGACATTCACCACCAGAAGAGAAAGGCTGTCCACTGCGATCTCTGTTTGCCAAACAGATCCATCCCATCTTGATGTTTTGAGAATAATGAGGCCTTTTTAAAACTAGAAGAGAGTGACATAAAACAAGGCTCACTTGTTTTCCTGAATATATCAAATACAGAAGAAATTACTTTAGCTAAATCAAAACTGAGAATGGGTGACATATTCCCCTTGGTCTTTAAAACTGCAGACACAATTTTACACCTAGATTTACTGATACTAAAAATCAGTGGTTTGTGTACTGAAAATTCACTTGCATGTAGTTAAGCTCTTCTGTGTGTCTTTTTTGTTTTCATTAATTTTAATGAATATATCACCTTGGATGTGGATAGCGGTAGCCATAGTTCTGGGGTGCTTTGGATTAGGTTACAAGTAGGTTTCAAACACTTCCATGTTTCTGTAGGTTTCCTGTAGGAACAGGGTGATTAAAGTGCTCAACGCTGTAGCAGCGTATGGTGCAACTGGATGTGGCAGAGCAGATGGCAGGAAGAGAGTATGCCCTCACATTTTTTGTAATCTCTGTGAAACCTGGGGGAAGGATTTTGTTTTCAATACAGGAATGATGGGCTCGATGCAGTACTGAGGAGAGCAGCTCAGGTGGTCATTCTGGATTAGTGCTATGTCAAACTTGGAAAGGTATTTGGGATAGATGGATGATTATAAAGGGGTTTAAAATATTTTTCTGTTGGGTTGTGTGTTTTCAGCTGCTGCACAGAAACTGATTCCACCTTTATTACAGGGGAAAATCCCAACACTGAAAGAAGCCCAGAACAAGCAAACCTCTGGGAGGAATCTGGAAGACTATCTCCTAATGCAGTCTCTGAGCTATTGGTCATGTCCGCATTGCAAAACCATGCAAGCCTGAGCCTGCTTTTAGGAGCAAAGCTGCCCTCCATCTATAGCGTAAGCCCTCAGGGTGCGATCTGATGCTGTTGTTCGTTGTACAGCCCATTACTGGTGAGAGGAGGAAAGGGTGCCTGGCAGCGGTGCCAGTGGCCTGTGTGCTCATTTGTGCAATTGCTTTGGACGGGGTTTGTGCAAGGCTGTGTGCACTACAGTCACATTGACGGCTGTTTGTAAGCGCAGTGTGGAATCCCTTTAGCCTACACTGCAGCTGGAAAGCTGGTCCAGCAGGATGCAGGTCGCAGAGTGCACCGCGCTTCACTTGCTTTCCAGTTTCTCCAGCTTACAGGAATAGTGAGCTGGGTTAATCCTGGGATCCAAGGGAGCCGGAGTCCTCTGTACACAAAACCCGTCATGCCAGTGTCGCTAACCTCAGCGTGGCTGTGGTTCCTTGTACTGCCCTGAGTATCGCTTCCAAAGCTCCTGTGCAAGTGCAGGCGATAGATCTTATAATTAGCACTTTGGCTGAGAAAAGCTGTGAGCCTCAGCAGCAGAGTTGCAGCTGTTGGGCTGCTGTTAGCTCCACACAGGAGAGGTGCTCTTTGATTGTGAGAAGGTTTTGTTTTCCCCGTTGTTCTTGGAAAAGGGGATAGCTTGCAGAGGCCGTCGGTAGAAATGCCAGACGCTGTGAGAGTGGGCCATGGGTATGATGGCGATAGGCCACGCCAGGCGCTCAGGACTTCAGCCTCTTTTCACGGGCAGACAACCTTTTTTTTCCCTGTATTTTTTTTCTTCTTTCTTTTTTTTAAAGTTGGCTTAGTACAAAGAACTAATTCCAAATGACTGTTTCTACAAAATGTAATAGCTTTCATTTCTGGCCAAAATTGCCTCCGTCGGGTAAATATTTTCATTACATGTTGTCAGATCTTTCAGGCACTCAGACGCAGCAGTGCAGGTATCTTCCAAACACCATTTTGCGACATTGGGATTGTCTTGTCGAGAAAGCCAGTCACAGTTTAATTGTTTATTATCACCTAGGCAGAAACAGTAGTTCCCTGTTTAGGCATTGCTGATGGTGTGCTATAGAATATATAGTTCATCTATAATACGAACTATAGATGTGGGAGACTGTGCCTCTGGAGACCTGGCTGTGCTCTTTAGATTATATTCTCTGTGTGCAGAGAAGGCTTTCTCCACCAGCCGTGGCTCTGCAGGGAGGGAACCAGTAATGACTTACCGGCACTGCGGTCAGGGATCGTTACAGCCGGCAGCACCTAAAGTGGTACGGCTCTGCTGGGAGCACGGGGTGGAGGAACAGCTGCCACGAGGGGCACGAGCCGTCCACCCAGCTCACCCTGCCCTCGCGCTTTCTTCCGCAGGGTGTTAGCCGTGTCTCTCCAAAAGCAAAATGCAGACACTGTTTCTCCATCACAGAATTTCTGCCTTCTTCCATCAGTGATGAGTGTCTGCCTTTGACACTGTGATACAAAAGAGTGGGCTTAGTATATAGCTAGAGGGCTTGTCCATTAATTTTCTATTAATTCATTTGCAATACGTCAGTGTTCAGTACAACTTTAGACCCCACATGGGGAATAATTTCCTGGTGAAACACAGGTAGGTTTTTTTATATTTTAACTTGCACCTTACCGTCCCTTGCGGTAACAAACCAGACCCCACAACACACACACTTCGGAAATTAAATTGCAGACCAGATCTGGCCTTGAAGCTCCGATTTATTTCTCTTTTCAGTAGGTGGTTGAGCAGGTCTGCCATTGACTCTTTGGATGACGTTGGGCAAGCCCTGAAAACCCTGATCCCACAAGGTGTGCACAAACATTTCCACCTTTAATGCTGTTTTAATATATTTCCTTCCTGTATCTTTTGCCCTGCCCTGGGAAAGGTTTCCTGCTGTGTTGAATGGTGACTGTAAGTAGCCTCCGGGGTCTTCTGCACTAAGCAGCAATCCTTCTAATACCTTTAAAGGATCCAACCCAGTACTCTCGCAGAGGCATACTGGTATTCTGTCTCGCTGCCAGCTGTGTGGCTTGTCACCAATCTCTCAATGTCAGTGACTTTCTCAGAACCCGTGTGCTGAAACCATTATGTGTGAATCTCAGCTTTCATTTGAGGGAGGGGAAAAGTAAGTTTCTAATTCTTATGTTAACAGGGAAAAGCTTTAAGACAGATGCTGAGTATTCCTTACAGACCTTAAAGCTGGAGGGCAAGTGAAGGCAACATTTGTCACCTAAAAGAAGAAATAAGTCGTCAGGAGATGGAGGGCAATCTCATGACTGAGGGTAGAGTAGGGGAGGTGGTTGGACATGATTTGTGAGAGCTAAGTTGATGGTACCATATGTTTGAGATCCAAGCATATTATTAGTGTTGAATCCAGTTCACCTTACAGTTTTGCACTTCAGTGACCTCCTTTGTGTTATTACAGTACAATTAAAAATGAATAGAGTTCTCCTCCCTCTTCAGTATTGGTTAAATTCTCCATTTGCTGGTAGGCTAAATGGGTATTGAACTGTTTAACTTTAATTAAACAGCAAAGTCTGGGGAGAAGCCAGGAGCACGCTGTCAAATTAAAGCGGTTGCCTGTGTAAACAGCTGCCCATAAATCAGGTTCTCTTGTATACATAACAATTGTTAATTGAATAATTACCTAAATTTCATCTCTTAATTTTTTCCTCAGGAAATGCATTACATGTACTCGGAAGTATTGGATTTTTTTAGCATGTTTTGATTTAACAAAGCTGAAGGTGCAATATACGTGCTAGCAGGTATGCAGAAACTTTCAGGAGCTTGTGGTTGAGGCTTAGAAGGAGAAGTAGACAGGAGGGTGATATATGCATAAAGGAGTGCCAAAACCTCTTGAGAGCTGTTTCATGTGACAGTGGTTAAGGCAGTGTTATGGTTGTGGGTTGTGTTGACCAGAGGCTAGCTTTGGTTTGGCAAGTCAAAAACAGGACCCATTGAAATCTCTGGAAGTCTCCCACTGATTTCAGCAGTGGTTGTGTCCTGCCTGTCATCCTGCAATGGCCTCCACAGCGCAGCCCACATCGTGCTTGGGTCCCTTGGCAATCCTGGCAGGATACCAGTAATAAATCTGTGGGATGCCTTCTCTGTTAGACAGAATGGGTCATTCGGAAACGTCTGTGCGGTATGGCACCTGATGAAACTCGGAGCCAAATGGAGTCTGACGTTACTTCAAGTGAGGTAAATCATGAAGAAATGCATTGGAAATGGTATTGTCTGTCTGGTAATGGGAAAGGGGCTCAATGCAGCTTTCCAGGTGGAATGAGGAAACGTGCGCTAGTTTGCAGTTCAGAGCAGGTTTCTCTTGGGCTGCAGTGTCCCTGCCTTGTGGCAGACTTATGGGTGTTTTCTGTAGTCAAACATACCTTGAGTGCAGAAATGCTCAAAGATATCTTTTCGTAAAAATAGGAACTGCTTAACAATTCCATTTGAAGAGTGGAGTTAGACAACATTCACAAACCAGCGCTAGTATGGGAAACGTTTGCTTTATATTTTCTGCACTAAAAATAAAAGGGAGATGAAAATATTTGCCTTGCTCTATTGGTACCCTTTCATGAACTCTTCCTGGGATGAGTAAGACCATATCTTCCTGCAGAGCTGTTTTAAGCAAGTTGCTACTCATGGGAGGCTGTTTCCAACATGGAAATCATCTCGCATCCCTGTATACATCTTCAGATATATACATAGGAAGCAGCAGGCACTTCTGTAGCACAGTTCAGCTCGATCCCAGCCAAAACCAATACAGCGATGAACTCCCATAAAAGGAGTCTGGCTCATCATTAGCGTGACTGCTGGAGAAATGTCCGTCTGGTCAGATGAATCCCATACCCAGTGATTTTTGGGAAGTGATTCAAAGCAATCCATCATGCTGCAGACCATGGCAGCCCAACATGGGCGTCAGGCCTGATGTTTTCCGATCAGTAGCAGGCAATTCTCAGTGTGCACAGAAATATAAAACCTGATCTTTATTGAGCTGTTCATGTTTGCTGTTTTACCCTGGGCAGGGCAACAAACCTGCTGCTCTCCTTCTGTTCAAGAGGAGAGAATACATGGCTTTGCAAAAGCTCCTTGCCTTCTCCAAGGCTCTGTCTCTATCCTGTGGCTTTATAAATACAAAGTTATTATGAAATATCTCTCTCTGGGGAGATATTCTTTTCTTTGCTTGTGTCTGTATGCGCTGTGTGTCAGTCCTTTGCAGGGATGTAGTTTGGACGTGAAAGCCACAGCCTTGGGGACAAGATTTAGTATATAGCTCTGCCAGTGGTTTCCCCAAGTCCTGCTGGCTCACAGGATGCCATCTGCCCCTCCTGCCTTAGGGAACAGACTGGAGGATCACCACTGGTTTCCTTCCCCGCAAGCCCCACAGGTACATTTCAGGCTAAACCATCTACAAAGTGTCAAGGGGAATTTTGAAGTTAGGAGCGTGTAGCCCGGCACGTTGTGTTTGTGAGAGGTCCTCACTGTATAGTTGTGAAACCCATGCATGAGGAGCTGCAGCCTGAATACAGCTAGCGTTGCTGCTGAAAGCACGCCTTATGGCTGTGAAGGTGTGTGAGTAAATGAGAGACAGAGATCTGAGTGGCTGTGAGGGAAATCAATAGGGAAGCACTACTCAAAGCATCAGGCACGCAGGGTAGCATGGCCTTGGGAAACTAGCGGAGGAGAGACGCTTGAATCTGCAAGTGAAGTAACACTCTTTTTCCATTGTTTTGGGCACCAAAAGAAAAGCAACAGGAGGGAGTATAAGCTTAGGAAAAATGACCTGTGAAGAAGATTAAACAAACTCAAGTTCTTTATAAAAAGTGAAGACAAGTCTGAGCAAAGTGAGGAGGGTGATCAGATGCCTAAATACTTCAAGAAGGAAAGCAACAACCTATCCACGCCCCTGGTGAGTAGGGCAAGGAGTAATACGCTTCACAGGAGACAACGGTAAAGAGAGGACTAGGCTGAATGAAGACATTTCTTAGTCTCCAGCCCTAGAGCTCCTTGAGCACAGATTAGGCAGGCGTCTATCAGGAGTGACAAAGGTATGCTCTGACTGGCCTGGGGGTGGAGGAGAGGATTTCCAGCCCCGCTTTGCTACAGCTGTGTAAGTCTCTTGTATTCAGGTTGGCAGAAGTTCCTTCCAGTTTTCAGTTCTGTATGGTCAGTGTGCAGATGAAATCATAAACCTAAATTGGCACATCTTTTGTGGGTGCACAGCAGAAATCTCATTAGCTAACCTAAAAGCAGCTCTCTGAAGCACAAATATCAGAATGCTTTTAACGTATGATGGAAATGGTGCTCTCATGGAGCATAATTGTGCTCCTAGCATGATTCTTTCTTCAGGGACAATGCGGCATCTTTGTAGCATGAAACTGCAGCAATCGATCTCACTGTTGTATTCCTGGTTGCCTCTTCACATAGCCAGCACCTTCTCCTTTTGGGCTGGATTTGTGGTTCAGTACTTACACTTAAGAATCTTGCATAGCAACAGAGAATAATAACTCTTATTTCAATATATTCACATGTCTGCCAGTATTAACCTTTCCTTAGCCAACCCAGGTAAGATTTGACATTAAGGAAGTATCTCAGCTCCTGCTATTCAAACGTGTATTTTTTCTCTGTCACTGTTAAAAAATTCTGAGTTCCTTTAAGGTCAGATTCAAAACAAGGACTTACCATGTATTTCAAATCTTTTATGTGATCTGGGAGAAAAGCATCAACTTCTGTTTACTCTTGGTGTGCTGGATATAGCTCCCTTATGCATGTCAGTGAGCCTTTGGCACTGTGTGGAAGAGCACCCCAAGGTTAGTAAAGCTTTTATCTGTCCTATTCATTTTATAATATCAAAGAAAAATCTGAGTCTGCATCTTTAGCTGCTGTAAGTTTGTGGAATTCCTTTGAAGTTTGCTCTCTAGTATGCATATATAAAGAATCATGATAATTTTAGTGAAAATCTGCTAATACTGATGTTTTCTTCTTTATAACAATAATGATGAATTTTGATTACTCCTAAACAAGATCAAAAGACGTCAGACTCTCCTCTTTGTTTTATCGGTATAATGAAAACACAAATATACTTAAAACACTTCAAATGGTTGAGCATGCGGTAGCTGAAAGAAACCTCAACTGTCTGAATTATACATTAGTATCAGACCGTAACAACCCAGATTATCTGTGGTGTATGTATTTTGCTGAAAGGGAAAGTACTAACGGATGAGTACAGTAAATTCAGTAATGTTTTCTGCAGCGCTTGAAATAATTGATGTGCATTGGTGTACCCAGCAAGCAAAGGTCTCTTTCTTGAAATCACCCAGCAATGGCAAATAAGAGGGATTTTTCACTTCTAATGGGGGCAGCAAAAATATGCACTACTGGTAATGATGGGCTTAGAGTATTGGGCCGGCATGGCGATGGCATGGATGCCGTTCATGCTCACGTGATGGTGAGTGGTGAGGGGGCGATGGCATGGATGCCGTTCATGCTCACAGCCCCGGACAGTGATGGTGGGTGGGGAAGAGCCGGGAGGGAGCACCTTTGGAGCAGGTTCACTTCTGAGCACGGCTCCTTCCCCAGCAGCAAGCACTGCTCAAAGTAGCCTTGGTGGAGTCTGGCTCGGCTGACTTAACACACAGCCCATTATAAATATTTTGAGCCGGGGGGGCAGCTAAGCTTGATCACTGTGTCTTTTCCATTAGGTGCCCGTGGTGCCTTTGGTGATGGGAGAGGATTCTGGATGGTGAGGTTTGGATCAGGTTCTGAAACATCCCGTGTTGTTTGTCACCTACTGGGAAATCATGGAGTAGAAGAGTGATTAGAAGTAGTAAAGTATGAGAAGAACATACACTCAGGCCTTTTAACACTAATCTTACCACTCTAGAGGAAAGTAGGTATTTATAGATGTAGCCCAGTAGTATGCAGTAAATTTTACTCCGATATTCAGGACAAATTTTGAAAGGATAAGGTGTGTTCTTCTTGTAAAAGTTTGGAGCAAAACTGTACACTTTCACTCTTGAACATCAGTTTTCCTTTTTCAGTTATTTTTGAATAATTATTCTACAGTCAAGAAGAGCTGTGGAAAACAATCTGCACGTGCTTATTTTTTGTGTTAACATTTTTATGAACAGCTGAGAGCAGTGAAAGGTAAGCCATACTTAAACTCATGAACCAAGATTGTAACAATTTTACACAATTTATAGGGTTTGTTTAATGAGCTTGGATAATATGGAATGAAAATTGTTCCTAAAGGTCCCTAATCAACTAGAATATTGAACTGGAAAGCAGTCTGTAAATTGTGTTTTAACTAATGTCACATGGCTATATACTTCTTATGGAAAACAGTTTCTTTTGTGGAGGAGGAGCACAGCAAAGTGCCATTGTGCACATACCTCGAGGGGTATTTTGGTTTGGCTGAATCCGTTCGGGACGGTGTGAGGCCATGACCGCATACGCAGTAAGCGATGGACTTAAAAGAATAATGTGTCTTCTGAGATCTCTTGACTTTACCTTTCCTGGTGTGGTTACACCTGTCTGTTTAGATTTTGCACAGTGAGACAAGGGGAGGCGGGAGCCTGCCAGGGTGTCGCTGGTCCTTGCAGAGGAGCTGCTACCCTGGCCGCTGCCTGCTCTCCCCATGGACAGCAAAAAAGGCATTTTAGTTACCCAGCTGACACCTCTTCCAGAGCAGACTTCACCTGAAAATTGGACAGAGAGGAGAAAGGAACTGTGAATACAAATCACAAAGCATTTGTCTCAGCAAACACAGAGTGCAGTTGACTTTGGTGGGCTTTTTGAAGTGTGACTTCGTTGGTTTTTTTTTTTTTTTTTTTGCTAATGCTGGAAAGACACACAGTAGCTGCACTAATGACGTTTTATGCCTGAGAACATGACTAGGACAGTATACAGACAAGGGTAGCTCTCTGGGCTTTTTACTGTGATAAATATGAGTATTTTACTGAGGAAGGCATTTTTTTCAGCAGTGAAACCATAGCCTCTCTTTGTTCTGGTCTTCTCCCAAGTCTCTCACTTCGCAGACTTGTATCAACAGGGAACACTTCACTGTTAAAAAGTGCAGGAACGGTATCAATATTACACATGTTAGTATGTGTTTAATGTTTAAGTGTAAAATCAAATAATCATGAGGGCACAGTTTGAGGGATTTACCAATCTAAAACTCTTTTCAGATCAGTTTTCCTCAGTGGTGGTGGTTATTTATTTATTCATTTATTAATTTTTAATCTGACTTTTGAGTTCAGCCATGAGATGTGAATGTGAATCTTTGGGAGATAGTGTAATTCTAGTGATGTTGCTTTGTGCTTGAATTTTTCTGACAACTTACTCTTTGTATTTGTTGCCTTAACTGGTGGCAAATACTGAGTAACAAATTGAGTAAAATGAACTTGTATGAGAATTTGAATGAAAGAAGATTATGCATTATTTAGGTCTGCTGATACTTGGGGACTCATTGTTACCCAGCTAACACTTTGAAATGAGTAAACATAATCTAAATAATCAAGTGTGCGATTCAGGTCTATTTGAAATCAAATGAAACTGAAATCCCATTGGCTTCAATGAATAGAAGCAACAGGACACGTCCATGCAAACGAAAGGAGAAGAGTAAGTGGTTTCCCAAGGGTAAGGTGAGCAATGGGAGTAACTGCGCTACCATTCAGATAGCGGTAGTACAGCAGAAGCATGGCTCTGTCTTATTTTCCCTGGAGAAACTGAAGTCTTCCGAGTACTGCCCTCTCCCCCATTCCAGTCTTGTTCTGTTCCCAGTGGGTCTGCAGCCAAGGGAACAGAGTAGTATCTAGGACTGCAGTATTTTTCACTTTCCTCGCCAGGTCCAGGTGCCTTCGCAGAACAGAGAGGACACCACAGTCCAAAGCTCGTGCATTTTGCTACTTGAAGGCTGTCCAGCCCCAAGGGAAAGTGTTGGGAATGAAGCAAACCACCAGCACTGCTTTGCTTTGCCACAGCCCACCTCTGTTTTGAATGTTGATGAATCGATCCGACGCGATCCCAGACAAACCTACGCTGGCTAAATGGAGCTCTGGTTGGTGGCTAGGCGAGATAGCAGCATGATGGGCCTCTGCACTATTTCCTCTGAAATTCCATTAGGAGGGATGTCATGGCATTTATATTTAATATAGACACGCTGGACTATGCTGGCAACAGTGAACTGAATGTGGTGAAGGAAATTAGCACAGTGACAGCTGCATGCCAAGTATCCGCTGCAAATGCATCTCTGTCAGAGAGACAAGGCAACTCTTTCACCCTTTCATCAGATGTAATTGAATGCCTACAGAGGTGGTAATTACAAATACCATCCAGGCTGCACAGACTCATTTGTCTTTGTTTATCATCAGAGCAAGTATATTGATCATTACTAAAGCATTAAATATCTTTGGAGAGGAACAGGAAAATCAGCTTAATAAAGCCTGACGTGCATTGTAAAATGCACTTCTCCATGAAAGTCAGGTTTGGTAAGTACAGAAATGACATGAAATTACGCTTTTAGCACTCCGTTGACCTAGTAGTGTTATCCTGGGAGAAATGGCATCTCAGAGAAAGCCACTTTGGATTTTATTACTCAGGTCTTTCTTTATATTTTGGAGCCAACTGAGTCACTTTGTGTTTAACTATGTATGTACAGCTTTGAGATTTAATATACTCTCTGGATTATGAACCTGACTGCAGTGGAGTTAGTGGTATGAAACTAGTGTGTTGTAATTGTAATGAAAATCTGGTGAATGATACTCTACAGTAGAGATTATGGTTCAAAGCTTGTTTAAGGAAAAGGCAAGATAGTACATGCTTGAAGTGTGCCAGTGCCAGTCAGGAATTCAACGGGTGGAATTACTGGAATGATTGCCTATTTGCATTGGTGTAAACAAACAGAATTTGATCTTTTGCACATTGTTCTGGTATCCGATGTTATATTTTTGTCTCAGGCAGCAGAACATGGGCATTTTTAGCCCAAACTGGTATTTCCCTTACTGTGCCCTTAGAAACAGTTAATTTTGCCAGTAGTTTCGCTAGTCCCTTTTAGCTAACAGCTAGTGGTTACCCATTTTCCTTTTAAGCTCCCTATTATCTAATAACAGTTTTTAAGAGTAATGGCCAGGAATATACCATGCAGGCTCAGTTTATCTCACACTGAATTTTGTGAACTGTTGATGTGCTACAGCAAGGAACAAAGTTTCTCATATACAGTTCCACTGAGCCTTCATCAGTACTATATGTACAGAAGAATTCATTTACAGTATGTCAAAATGCTTTGAAATCTGGCTTAGCTCAAATACTCCTCCTTAAAAAAAAAAATTGGATGGTTATTAGATGCTTAGCAAGTCCTCCCTCTCCCAAAATTAAGACCTATTCTCACTAACACCTACTGCATCTGGATAAAGTTACTCATGCAGATATTCCCATTTGATAGATCAAACTTCCGTTAAATTATTTGTTTGGCATGCAGATGAATCCAGCAAATGAAAATAAAGATATCCACTTGCTATTAAACTGGCATTTTCATAAGCTTTTCCTTATGTTACAAAGTAGGAAATCTTAAGAGACATGCTCAGCTGGTAGGTAGTTAACATCATCTCTAAATTGTCCTCAGTGGGTCTGTGTTACTTTACGCTTGGCTGAAGATTTGGTACATTAGTTTTCCCCCGTGGGCTGTTTTTTAAGCACAGTATATCCAGTTTGTCTTCCTTCTCAGCTATATTTTAAGAATTTGAGTGTTGATTTAGAAATGGACCCAAGTTAGTGCTCTTTCTTCAAATGAGTAGTGGGATTGCATGATAGGCTTGTATCGCTTCCAAAGACACCCCTTATTAAAGGAAATAAATTCAGATATTAACTCTCATATTTAGCATATTCCAAGCTGATTTATAAATTACTTCTCTGAATTAGTGATATGAAAATGTTACAGGTGTTCAGTTAGCACTCAGCATCTTTTGGAGCCCAGTCGTGCAGTGATGGTGGTTTATCTGGGTGACTACGTGAAGATCAGACGGGTTCCCGCAGCTCTATAACACGTCCCTACCTACCATCGTTGTCAGAGTTGGAGAGACAGCTGACCTGCGCATCCTTGTTTTAGTATGGGTAGCTTCTTTTAAAACTCTGCTAAAATCTCGATTAGTTTGATAGGATATTTCTATCTCTTACCTATGTAAAAATGTGTACAAAGCAAGGGACACCACCAAAGAGCTAATGGGAACTTGACCAGCCGCTGAAGCCATCTTTTTGGTTTTGATTTGAAGCGTGGGCTTTGTTGTCTCAAAAATATGCGGAGCATCTCTAGTGGACTCAAGTATTCCCTAACAGATTGGTAATTATAAGATATTAGAATCATTTAGTCGGGTAAAAACGGCACAAAACCCCAGCCCTCCCTGGCCTAAATGCTAATCTTCAGGTGTGGCTGCTGTAAGTGCCCGTGCAGTCAGAGGAATAGTCAGAATTGGCTGTCTCCCAGAATGGGAGACCCAACTTTACAGATGGAGTTGCTTTCAAATATCCGTAATCAGAAAAAGCCTTTAATCACTGAGTTTTAGCCTCAATTTAGATTTTCATGCATGCCAATTAGTAGAACCTTGTTTTCTAAAGATACAATCTTCCCTATTTTGAAAGCTTGACAGTTCTAATGCTTTAAAATTATTGAAGTTGACATGTCTTCTCAAGAACTGTTTAATCTGTCAGATTCTTCATTCTTTTATCGTCTCAATCATTTAATGACTAAAAAAAAAAAGAAAAACCTCCCAATGAGTTATTTTTTACCTTTCTTTAACTCGCCAATAATCATAAAGATTTTTACTTGTGGTAGGAATTTCTCTTTAGAAACAGAGAAGAGCTAATTAAAAATGTCCAATATCCTAAATTATGAATTATGATGGAGTGCAGAGTAGTTTGCAGGTGGTAATGTCAGCGTGGGTTGGAGATATGATTTGCTTGTCATACTGGATGCTGAAAAGATACTAAGCTTCACAGAAACGAGCCGACCTCTCATGACGACACGCTGGCTGCACTGGATTCACTGCTGTGTACCGCAGCAGCCCAGCACTGGCAGGTTTGTTGTCCGTGCCTCCAGCTGCCAGCAGCCCCCTATTTACCGCCTTACTGATTTTACAACTTCTTACATCGGCCCCTTCTTGGGTACAGGGGACTTGTTCAGACGGACCGCTTGTCTTAGCCAGTCTGGAAATCCTAGAAGTGGTGGATTTTAACTTGTGCCATAAAATGTTGTCTTTGGAAGCAGGAATATGTTGTTAAAAGGTGGTAGTACACTGAGGGGAAATTAGCCAAAGAAGAAACAGAGCAAAGAAATAATTACGATGAAAAAGAGCTGCTGTAGGCGTGGGCATCATCTGCCTGTTGGGTGCACGTGGAGGGACAGGAGAGTGGCAGTCAGTGCTGAGCCCTTGCTGGCGGGGACCAGCATCTTCCTCCCTGGGGAGAGCTGGACTCGGCAGCTTCTGCCTCTGTCCCAGTCCACGCACGCAGGGAGTAAGTGATGGGGAGCAGGGACAGGTCTGCTCCCTTACGCTGTGCCTGTCCTCCGCTGTTAAATGTCCAACCTCAGTGGCACGGCTGCTCTGGTGGGACTGTGGTCGGTGTGCTGTGGGCCCACGAGAGGAGAAAGGCCAGGCGTGGCAGAAAGCTGGGTGGCACCTCCTGGCCTTGCTGTTCTGAGATTGATACTTGTTTTGAAGAAAGCAAAGGGTTTCTATGAGAGGATTCAGTTAAAATTAGTCAGGTGATACTTCTGAAATTGTATTTAACCAGCTGTGTTCAGAAATGCGTGTGTATCACAATGCGTATGCATGCTGCCAGCGTCAGTACCCCACCTGCTGTGCTGCTCCTCATGGGCCATTATCAGGTTGTTGCAGACCTGCACGGACTCTTCTGGAGGAAGAGCATTTCTGGTTAAAACACAGTTGTCTTTTCTTTCCAGAGATATCCAGATCCAATGCACTGAAATTCTGATTTGCATGCTCAAAGGCGGCGTTCTGAAGGAGGTCTAAAGTACTTTCCAATAATTGTTCATTGAATGAATAAATAAATAAAATCCCTTATACTGACACAGTTTAATTTATAAACTGGATTTTTTTTATTTTTATATTAGTGTTTTCCTTCATGTTCTTACAGGTAAATCCCATTTTTCCTGGTACGTGAATGCTGGTAATTTTGTTGAATAGGTTTTTTTTGGTTGAGGTCCCGGTCAGTTTGTTTCAATGAATTGGCAGATTTAGCACAAACTGGCAATCTCTTCTCTGGGGAGCACTGAAGCTGGACTAGCAGAAATGTCTTAGATGAGCATCCCTTGGGAACATGTACTGGACAGCTCATGCAGTGTGGGGTGAGAGCAGCACCTTGCCCACCTCCTCACTTTGTGAACGTTGTATTGTCTCCGTCGGAGCTAGACGTTTTCTTTGGTATGGGATGAGTCACATCTTCCTCACGAAGCTATCCCAAGAGCAGTGGGATCTCAGCTGAGCGGGAGCCCGGAGCTCGTTGCGGGGCAGGGGTGATGCGGGTTTGACTTGTTTCCTGCATTGCTCCCTGAGCTGGTGGTGGACGGAGCGACAGCGGGGCATACAGCAGCTGAATTTTAACATCAGCTCTGCAGAGTTTTACTAAAGTCAGTAAACCATGCAGATAATTACCTTAACTTCATCGTAAGTTCAGTTCTTCACCATTCAAAGCAAGGCTAGAATAGTAGCCTTTGAGTTTAATCGTGCTTTGTAGTCAACTTTTGCAGTCCTTCCTGACTGGTGTAAATTGCTACAGGAGCATCAGCACAGTAGTGGAAAGAAAGTAAAATTTAGTGGGATCTGCTGAGATCAAAGAAAATACATGAATGGATGATAGCAGCACTATTAGTTTTCTTTCACTCCTTAAGTGAAACCAATTATTGATTGCAGTGGGAGTTTGAATGAATAATAGATGATGTGATATGAGTGAGAGTAAGAACATCCGGATTTGATTTTAGCATGCTCAGGTAGCGAACTGTAGTCTATGTGGTGTTTCACATGCTTAGTCATAGCAAGAAGACTGTATTTATTATTCTGTGGAGGGATAGCAACAGGATGTTATGCATTAATGATCTAGATGCCTAATTACAAACAAATGAGAGATGCAAACTCTCACAATGAAAAGCGTTTAATCTGTGGAGGTTTAATCTTTCTGATGCTCTTAATCCTCTACATCTGCATATATAATGGCAGGTAAATATTCCATTGTAAATGATTGATGTGAAAATACAAACAAAAGCAACTTTGATATATGACTTAAAATGCCTTTCGAGTGCTTTTAAAAACAGACTTTCCAGTTGTCTTCTGTCATTGCAAAGGCACCGGTGTAGAGTGCAAGATTTCACTGTAGTTTCTCATTGCTGTTTACAAAAATAAATAATTTGACAGTTTGCCCTTATTCCATTCATTTAATTTTAGTGTTTTCCACAGAAACAGAGGCTCTTGCAGATCGGGTTGTGAGAGGATGGGCAGTTGTGCCCACCTTCTTTTTAGTCCTCTGAGAAGATGCAGAGGTAATCGGTAGCTACCTGAAATGCACACTTTTCCAATGGGAAGAATCTGGAGAAACGTCAAATTTTATTATATGCTCCCTGGGAAAGGCACTGGGTGTCTGAGTTGTGTTTGTGTGTCCCTGAGCTAGAACCTGAAGCAGGCAAAACTTGGTGCTATTCAGAGAAGAGAATAAAAGGCGGACATTGGAGGAAAGCATGGCTACCTGGTTCTTCTCTGGTATGAACTGGCAGGAATGAGGCACAGCTGTAGCAGATCAGTGAGTCGCAGAAGTTTAATGCTTTGGTTGGAGAGCACAGCTGTGGGAGTGAGAAACTGGTGTGTTTGAGCTAAATTGCTTGTATACAGGTGCTGGTATCTTTCCATCATAATATTTATGGTATGTCAAGTTAAATAAAGCTTGTCAAGTCTTTTTTTGGTATTGTTTTTAAAATAGAAACAGTATTTAATAGAAACAGCTTAGGGGGCAGGGCGTGCTGGCAGAGGATGGGCGTTACTGAAGAAACAGAAAAGCAGGGTGCAGTGGCTTCAGGAATGAGACGGTCCGTGGCATCTTGTTTTGTTTCAGTGGTGCTGGACAAGGGCAGGGGTCTCTGTCTTGGGGTGTCTTGCCGGCTGCACCGCTGCCGTCTGACACAAGCCTACTTTTTCCATCTGAGCTTTCTTTTCTGTGAGAAAATTGGGGGAGGAATCCTTGCTTTTCAATTTCGTTCCATCAAAACCAAAAGAATCAACGTGCTTTTGTTTTCATTAGGCTTTGTCTGAAAAAGATGATGATTTTTACCAGACTGGTGTTTGGTATGGCAGTGGATTTATTTGCATGTTTAATCAGTGGAGGTTTCCTAGCACTGGCCAACCTCTTGCTGTCACTTGTGTGTGCTTGCTGTCCCTGGTGTTGGTCTCACGAGGCTGCTCAGAGAGGGACTGTGTTCTTACTTGCAGCTGGGCAGCTCTTGCTCCTTTGAGCATGTTTCTCCAGCACTGTGTTTCAGAGGCTGGGGCAGTTGGCAGGTGCCCCCGCGGGTCCGGTACCCATAATGTGCCGGTAGAAACTTCCTCATGTTCCCCTCCAGCCCTTTCCTCCCAGCGGCTGCCTTCCCCACTGCTTATGGCCTTCCCCCCACGGGCGACGAGGAGTTGGCTGCCGGTGCTGCTCACTGGCCTTCCCAATCAATGCGCCTGGCCTCGCAAGTCTGTCACGTTGTCACTGTGCAAGTTTGAAAATTAACATTTTACTTTCAACTCCCAGTTTCAGTCTGAACTGAGCCTCACCGTATAGGGTTACCAGTGTTTTCCAGCTCATCTGTCTTTGCTTAGTAGACCCCAGCGCTTTGGTGGGAATGGGGTTGGGGATGGAGGGGTGCTGGAGATGTGACTGCATGTTTGCAGACTCGTAGCCCACCGGCCCAGCCGTGCTGTGGATTACCTGCCAATTTTATTTTCAATTAAACTTTTCTCTGGATCTTGCGTTGTCTAATACAAAAGATGTTATCAAGCTTTATGCTGTCCCAGGCAGCTTCCCGATTACTTTTCCACTCTCCTGAGCCTTCTACTGGAACCGTAACTAGTAGATAATGCATCCTTTAAATACTCAAGAGACTTTCACCATCAACTCGATGGTTTCTGAATCACCCCCAAGATGAATAAGGCACTGCAGCATTATCTGCTAGATTGTCAGTGGATATAAATGGGTGTAGTCAGTGAATTTAGCCTCACATCACCTGAGAATCAGCCCTTATTTGTTCTACAAGAAGCTGTATTCCATATTTACTCATTAGAAACAACAAGAAATGTGTATTGTGGGACAAAATATAATGGTACAAAAGTTCAGAGCGGAATAAACAACGCAGAGCTGTGTGATGAGCATGTACTCAGCTGGGAAATGCAAAATGATAAAGACATTTATGCTAGGGAAGAATCCTAATTGCTAAGAGGAGCTGAGCCGAGAGCATAAATAACCAGGTCTTGCCATCTCAGAGCTAATAAAATCTTCATCCTCACTCAGGGAAGCCCATGTGCCATGTGCTCACCGCTGCTTAGCGGCTTCTAAATTTTCACCATTGAGAATAAGGGCCAAGAATGTGTTCTTTGAAGTAAGCAAGAAAGTTATGGTCACTTAATGATCCAAGGTGGACGAGGGAAGGTAAGCTTGGTGTTTTTAATCAGCAGTAATAGAACGTGGGCATGGAGATCTCCTTTGCGTGCATGCCTTTTGTTTTCGTGTGGCACCAGCGCAGTGAAAGTGATGTTTAAATATTTTATGAACATGGACATTAGACTATGAAAGTCTATTAAAACAGAAATTCACACCACTCTGTATGTCACTTAATTGTGTAACGGGAGTCATTCTAGGTAGTAATATGCCATCACTGTGCAAAGTGTACATACTCACTTTGCATATTGGGGCCCAGGGGTAAGAGGACTGATTCTACTAAAAGTATATAAAAGGGATTTAGGATAGGATCCAGGAGAAGCGTCTTAGAAATAACCTGCAGGACAGAAGCTGTCACAATCCAGCAACTGTGCTGTTTTTGGCTGGGATAGAGTTAATTTTCTTCACAGTAGCTAGTATGGTGCTTTGTTTTGGATTTGTGCTGTTAACACGCCGATGTTTTAGCTATTGCTGAACAGTGTTTGCACAGCATCAAGGCCGCCTCCTGTTTCTCACTTCACCCCCTGCAGTCAATAGCCGTCATGCTCAGCATATAAAGCTGGGGGAAGAAGGAGGACGGGGGGGACGTTGGGAGTGATGGCGTTTGTCTTCCCAAGTCACCGTTACGCGTGATGGAGCCCTGCTTTCCTGGAGATGGCTGAACACCTGCCTGCCGGTGGGAAGCAGTGAATGAATTCCTTGTTCTGCTTTGCTCGTGTGCGCAGCTTTTGCTTTACTATTAAACTGTCTTTATCTCAACCCACGAGTTTTCTCTCTTTTACCCTTCCGATTCTCTCCCCCATCCCACCGGGGGGGAGCGAGCGAGCGGCTGGGTGGGGCCTAGTTGCTGGCTGGGGTTAAACCACGACAGCAACCTAACAGTAGTAGGAATCAAAGATCTGTATTTTCTTCCGAAGTAGATTACCGGTTGCTTATTCTTTACAGTTATTAATCATGCTTACAATAATATGACAAGGCAAAACCAGCACTCTACAACTGTAAGCAAATAGGTTAAGTCCCACTACTCCCAAGGCTGAATATCTCGTTGCAGGGTATAATCTCAAAGTACCAGGAAGCCATTTCTCAGTGGCTACCTCTTTGGTTTTTCACCGACATGTTGTGTGAAGCTCCTACTGGGAGAGCAGCATTATACTTAGGCACATTTAGGCTATCTCTGTACTTCACTGGAAGAGCAAAGATCACAATGTGTTCTCCTGCCTACCTCCTGCTGACCTTATCACCCTGTGGACAGCCTGTGTCTGACCATGCATGCTTGGTTTTGGGAGTGATCTCAGTCCTGTCTTTGTATATGGAAGATCTCTAGGGGATATAAAGAAGCTGGTGTGTGACGAAATGTACAATAGTGGGCAAGAAATCGGTCATTAAGTAGCTTGGAAAGCCTGCTTAGTTTTCTGCAGGGAAATTCTGTTTGAGGTTCAACTATAGCATGGAGATGGTCTTCCAAGAACTCTCTTCACCATTTGGCCGCTAGTCTGGAAACAAAAGGGGAGCACAGGAGGGAGCATGTCAAAACCTGATGTTTCCTGGAAGCGTGGCAGTGATAGACCAAGCACTGCTTCAGTCATTGCTCAGGGGCAGCCACATGGACAAGCATGCCTGTGTCCTACCAGATTGTGCTTCAGCTATCATCCAGGACCAGTCTCAGCAGCGATGACCAACCTTTGAATCTGTTTCCTATCTTCACTGTTTCCTTTCCCTAATTTCCTCAGCACCTCCTTCCCCAGGCTGCGGTGCTGGATGGAGTACGTGGCCTGCTTGGCATAACCTAAAGTTTTTTTTCTACTCGACTCATCTTCGTTTCTTGCAAGATGAGAGCACTCATCATATTTCTAAAGCTAGAGGAAGTATATGCTTCTGCTATGGCAATTACTCTTAGAACAATTTAAAAAGGACTGGTTTGTCTTAGGTTGGATAGGCCTTGTGCTTTAAGATAATTCAATGTAAAAAATAATTGGGTTTATGTTTGAAAAACCCAGAGCAATTGTGCTAAAGCTAGTAGAGCATGCTTGGGTTTTTCAGGGGTCAGAGTGCGGGGCCACAACTCGTGTGAATTGGGCAGCTGCCGCCAGCGAAACTCTGCAGTCACGTGGCAGCGGATTATCCGGTCCTGGTGCCTGTTGGTTTTAAGTAGTTATGCAGCACAGCTCTTATTTCCTCTTGTTGTCAGTTGTATTGCAGAACCTCTGAATATCTGGAAGTGTTTATCTTGTACATCTGAGCTTAGCTTTTATCTTGCAAATTTTCTGCGTGCTTGTGGGACCAGCTATGTTTTTCTGCAGCTGCTGATTTTCAAGAAATCTAGTAGAGGTGTGTCCTGTCAGGTATCGGTAAGTTTTGCTTGAGCCTGCTGCACTGAGCAGTGTCAACAGGCGCAGGTAATGATATGTTAGCTCCTCCGCGGTGCATGTCTTCCCTTGCATGCTTCAGCCTTCCTTCCCTAGGCCACCGTGCCTCGGAGCGCCGGTCTCCTTCCTGATCTGCTGGCCACGAACTGCACAGGTGACACGGGCTGCTGCACAGCACTGGTGACAGCATGTAATAACAGGTAGTGACAAGTGTGCGTTTTAATGGATATCTTAGAGAAAATAATTGTTAATAAAAATTAATTTAGTCTGCTTATTACTATTTAACATCAGAAGGGCAATCAGTCTCTGAAAAGCTACAGCTTCCTTGGAAGTCAGGTATAAAAGCAACCTGAAATAAAAAAAGGGGAAACTATCAGTTGCTGGGTTCCATTGCATAATTAGGAGAAGAGGGAAGTTGGTGATATTTTAGGGTTTTTTTTTCCCTGCCAATATTCATGCTTAATACGATTGCTGACAAACTCTACTAATATGACATGACTCATGTGACTGAAACCAAAAAAAGATGTGGAGTCCAGGTAGCACCAGAGCGGGAGCATCCAGACAGCATGACTTGGTGCTAGATTCTAGTTTGTAGTGATGGGATCCCTGCAGCATCTTCATATAATATTCCGACTGTCCCCTTTCAGTTACCGTGTTTTATCTCCTCCCGAGTGTGAATCATTATGGTGGTGTGTGATAGCCAACTGCTGAAAATATGATACTTGTGAGGAATTCAGTACAAGCTCAAAAGTAAAAACAATGGAAAGATTTGGAATAATGCAGCTGTGAATCATTTAAGGAAAAAAAGGAAAAGAAAATGATGCCTTGCTTTCCATAACAGTCTGTGACAGGAGGTAGTTTTTACTATTCTTGTATTATGAGGAGAACGTGGTTCAAGGTCTGCTAATGGAGTTTTATTTGTGCTGTCTCTTCCACAGAGGTGCTTTTCAGAATAATTTGCTAGATTTTGCTCCTGTTATTTGCAAGTAGAGAAAAACAAGATTCTGAGGCTTACTTTGAGTCTTATGCTGCAGGGAAAAGGAACACTAATAGCATATGAATAATTAGTGTGTTGTTCTGAGTTCATATTCTAGGTTAATGTAGTCATTGCACGTCTGTGTTATCATAGAGATTATATGGCAGCTCTGATAGCATTACCTCTTGCTAAGGTTGCCTGAGACTGCTCATTAGAAGAATACCTTTTCAGAAATAAAACTTAGTGATATGAGTTGCATGCCAAATGTAGGCATATGTGATATTTTCAAAATGCCACAATCCTCCCAACAAAAATGCATTTCCTGTATAGAGTTTTTTTCCCCACAGTACATCTTTCAGCTTGCACTTCAGTTGTAAGCTGCTTTTGAAGAGTGGTTTGGTCAGCTGTAGAAGGGTTCGTTTGCATAAGTGGATATCACAAATACTCATGTCAGGTGACAACACCAAGGCAGACAGTATAAAAATGTGTTTTAACCAGTTTTTCAACCTGTTGTTATGGATGGCATTAGACTGTACTAGGACTGACAGCTTCTCTGGTGGAAAAACGTGAAGATCAGGTAAACGTTCACCAAAATACATTCCGCTCTCAAGAAAGAATACAGTGCCCACTGGGGCTAAGGGGCTTTGCTGGTTAATGGGTCAGTGAAAGTGAGTGGAACAGAAAAGCTTCAGGAGAAAACAGCAGAAAGAAAGTGAGAAAGGATCCAAAAATGGCCACACGGCCTGAGCGAGTGGCAGGAGCGTGGTCCCAATGGTAGCCTGGAGACCAGGGTCTGCAGAATGACCATGGATGTCCATGGGGAAAGAACTTTGTACGCATCTTGTATTCAGACGTTCCGGCCACCTCACCCGTGGGTGTTTTCATAGAATCATAGAATCATTGAGGTTGGAAAAGACCTCTAAGATCATCGAGTCCAACCGTCGAAGTCCAGTTTTGTACTGGACTTCTGCAAGACAGAGTTTAGAATCATTGAGGTTGGAAAAGACCTCTAAGATCATCGAGTCCAACCGTCGAAGTCCAGTTTTGTACTGGACTTCTGCAGAGACAGAGTTTCTCTTCTTGGCCTTTCCCTATAAATGGGTAGTTTAGTTAGACGCACAACTTAAAGCACAGTGAAGGTCCAAAAGGGATGTGATAGAAAGTGTCCTAGTTTAGTTTGATTATATTTCCTTAATTGCCATGGGCCAGATTGTGTCCTGAATCTGTACCTCAGTGCATCTCTACTTGTTCCCTTTCCTGATGCAGCTACAACCCCTCTCCGTGCAGGCTCCTGCTGCTTTGGTCAGGCCTTTTGGCTGTGTTTCCTTGTTCCTAGTGCTGAGCACGTGTGGCCAGGCTACTCGTATCCTCCAGTCATCTCCAGGTACTGTCAGCAGCTGGTGTGAAATTACTCCTTCACCTTTCCTAATTCATCCTCGCCCCAGTGTAATGAAGATCATCTCAAGGCCAGGTTGGTGCAAATGATGGCTCCGAGCAGCTTTGCACCACCTCCTCTGAAGCTGCGCAGTGTTTCTTAGTATGAGCGAAAAGACTGGCTGATGCTATTTGGCATTTTTGCAATGACTGCAGGGTGACATATGGAAGCGACTATACTGAAAGAAGCTTATGTGCTGGACCGTAACGATCAAGCTGACTCTGGTGTTTGGATTCTGTAACCCTACTGAAAATTAATTGTGCAGCAGCTATCATCTTTTAAAGGCAGAAGTTACTTGTCAGGGTCATCGTCTTTTCAGTGACACAGCCTGCCAGTTTTGGGTTATGTCTGTGAAGCCCTCTGAGTCACGGTCAAATGATTGTGTTTGTGACGCTTTACAACACGTGGTATAAAGGGTTAATAGTCACATTAGAGCAAATCAGTCCAATCTGTCTTAATCGTGCTTGATCAAGCAATTATGAATGCAGATGCCTGGCCCTCATGGTTATGGGACACAGCTGCAAGCTCTGTAGTGAACAAAGCATTTCAAGTTTGACAAAATAGATACCTCAGAAAAGCAGTAGCAGGTAGATGTAAGAAAATAGCTGTACAAGGGACTTAAAGGCTACTTGATTTTTTTTTTTTACCTTTTTAAAAATTTTAACCTGAAATGTGATGTGTTGCTTAAAATTGGTTCTAGAATCACTGAATTTCAAGCTGTAAGTTATGACCAAATACACCATTGTTGTAGCACCTGCAACCTACGTGCACCAGCCTTCTTAAAAGAGTGACAAGGTTGCAAGCAGAGCTGGATTGGGGTGTCTGTGCAGCATCCACTTAGACCTCTGATGTGCTGTATACATCATACTGTAGTTTTTCATTTCCAGGCTTCTCTGAGCCATTCATCCTTATGGTCATCGTCATCTTCTGCAGCTCAGCCTCGTGTCCTATTTTAATCTCAGACACTCATGGCTGCACAATTCAGGAAAGGGGAAAGCAGAATGAGGTGAACGTCGAATGAACAGACAAGTCTGCTTCTCTGTTGAGAAGGTGTCCTTGGCCACCTGTTCCTCTGGTTGTGTTAGGAGGCAGACAGGCCTTCCTTTCCTTTGAATCACTATCGAGTGATGAAGGTAACTCCTAAGGGTCTTTGGTGTAATGCTACTTTACCACCTCGACATTCAGTAGCTGTACTATTGCTTTAATTCCTATTTGTGCTTTAGTTTCCCAAGACCCCTTACTCATCCTAGCTCCTAAACTCATTTTTCAATTTGCCCTCTTTTCCATCCTCATTTTGTATTTTCATGCTGATGGAAGGCAGGTGGTTCTTTGACAGTCTCCAACTATTTAGCTTTGAGGTCCAGACTGAGAGCAGTTCACCCTGCCACTCCTAGTCGTCCCTCCTTACCATCTAGCCCCAAGCTTCTGGTTTTGCTCTATGATCCTTATTTTGAAAGGATATCATTGACACAAAGATCATCTGTCAGTCCTTTACTTAGGGAAGAATCCGAGTTTGCACTGGGACACTGAATTGTTTAGTATTTGGTTACACTGATTGTTCTCATCAAATTTATTTATTTATACTGAACAGTGTAGACAAAAGAAAATGAAACTGTTATAATTATGTTGTTATTCTATTTAAATAGGAGTTGTTACACAGTGCAGGCATAGCCAGGGGAAGTCCATGTTATACAATCATTACTTTGCCTTAGGCTGGTTCACTGCCCCAGCCCCATCATATTGTACGCACTCAGTAGCTACATGGCTGTGTGAGCCATGTTTGTGCGAGTGGAACAAATAGTTATGGTTCTGCACACGGAAAGAAACTTTACAGTGGGGAGAAGACAGCAGATATAAAGATCAGCCATTGGGTACTGCCTGTCTTACAAATAACGAGCTATCACTTTCATCGGTTTGAGAAGAAAAACAGCAGCAGTGATTAAATGTACTTGTAAAATCAGAGAAAGTTATGTGTCTAGGTAAAAGAAGCAGGGTGAGCAAGCCCCATCAAAAGGGATAGAGATGAGGAGGTAATGCAACGTGTAAAAGCTGATTTACATTATCTTGCCAGATAAAGAACCAGATCATCTGCAATTTGTTATTTACAGTTCAGCACTGTGAAATCAATTACTGAGATGCAATTTAATTAAGACAGGTTAACGCTTAATCTAAGGCACTAAACCCATAACACGTAATTTCACTTTACTAATCATTGTAATGTTAATGGCTATTTGACATCTGTTTGGTTAAATTGGGCGATACATTTTGGTGCCAATTTACTCAGTAATTTTTTTTTTCCCCCCAGTTCACTAAGAACAGTGCTCTTAATCAGAGTGAAGGATTGGATACTAGTAATGGAGAGTACGGTCCTTGTTTAATTCTTGCTGCTGCTAATGTTCGGATAAATCTGGTCTGGGATATAGTTAACCTTTTTATATACTTACATTAAGTAATTTTTCTTACCAGAGAGTTGAGTGCTTTTCCCAGTTGTCATTGACCTGCTGGGTGACTTTTGGCAAGTTTTTGGCTTGTAAGTTATTCAGTAAAGACTTTCAGCTTTGAACCCAGTTGTGTCTTTGTTCTTTACATAATATTAACTACGTGAAGGACCTCCTGGATCTAGCGGGAGCCTGAGAAAACTGCTCTCCACTTCATTGTTTTTCTGCTTTTGTTTCTCATCATCCTGAGGTAGCCGTGCTTTAATAGAAACAGGACTGAGGAAGAAGGTGGGAAGTCTAAGTATAGCAATGCTATGGTTGGGAGAGCTGAAGAGAGAACAAGCTGTCACCTAAAGGGCACTTTGGTGGAAGGACGTGATGATTGTCTCTGCACTGTTGTGTTAGTTCAGTCTCAAGGGCCCACTCTGAGAACGTACATCCGCAGGAAATACCCGAAAAGCTGCTTGAGCGAGGCCAAGGCTCACCCCGGCTGCATGGAGCACTTGGGGCAGAGCATCAGCCCATCTAGCACCAGCTCCACCAATCCCACCAACATAGCACACCCACTCAATCGACCGTACAGCCCATGTCAGTGCCATACCTTGGTCTCACTGTTACTCATTACTACCTCGTAGCAAAAAGGAGGGAGGTATAAACCTTAAATAGGCGGAAGACTGTATATATCGGAAATCTTTATCAGCCAGGTCGAGCACTCTGAAGCAGATGCTTTCAAAGTCTCTAGACACTTAAAAAGATACGGGCTTCTTAAAGCTCAGATAAGCCCAGACAATTCATGCTGGGGTGATTGCAGCTGTCTGCCACATCTCTCTGTCAGCCAGGTATTGTTGTGCAAATAGCACAACTTGAATTGTGCCCACTCCTCCTATTTTGCCACCCCATAGATGAATTTGAACTGGGATGGGCATGTGGGGACTGTGCCCTCTCGGATCACCGTGGCACAACTCACTGGCACTCATGAGTCAGAGTCTTTGGATCGTGAGCGATCGTGCCTGCTCCAGCACAGGTTCATATCCAAAATCTGAGTTATATCTCACTTGTGAAAAGAAATGATCTGCGGGTTTTATCTTTTCTGAGCACTTGGTTCTGTGGATTTTAAAGGCACTTACTTGCTATTGAAATAGAAGACTCCACAGTGTCTTGAGTTGTTCTCTTCTAAGGGCAAGGAATGTTTATTGAATTTCTTCTTAAGTCTTCTCAAATATTTTGCTGCAAAGAGCAAATTGAGCTTGAGCACTTCCCTAGACTTTCTCCTTTCTTCCCCTTGGGACACTACCGAAAAGACACTCAAACGTGGTCCTCAAGTATTTTTTGTGTGCGTAGGCCAGTTATTTCTGAATCAAGCAGTGTGTAAAACCTTTTGTGTAAAGAAACCCATGAACTATACTTTCCTTTTCATTTTGAAAAAAAATGGGCAAAAGTATTAAGAGAGATTTGAATGTTGAGAGCTGAATTTAAGGCGATGATTTAAGGAAACCACAGAATGACTGCGTTTGTTTCCTAGCATATCAATTCTAAGATGAAAACCTGAATGTGACTGGTGGAGGTAGAGCCCCTGTGCCAGGCGGTGAGGCTTTGAGCATCAGCCTGCTGCTCCCCGGGAAGGATGAGCCGTGCTGGAGTTCTGTGGGTGCTCACGCCCAGTGTTGTTACCTTTCACAGGATGGATGGAGACACGTGTGTTTTAACCTTATTCTTAGATTGTGCCGGAACTGTAGAGTTAATGAAGACTATACATGACTTAAAAATTTCTTACATCAAATGGCATTTCAATGAAAAGTTAAATGTTTAACATGCAGTAGCAGAATGTTCACTAGAACATGCTTGCAATTTGTTGGCTCTAGCAGTGATGTGGCACAGTTAGAAATGCTGATAAAATATCAATGCACGAGTATCTATTTTTCCAGATACTTAGGGTGGATCTTTCAACAGGGCCGACTAACAAAATCTTACCTCTGTGAGAAAACAGACAAGATCAGCATCATCCAAAGGTGTTTTTATTTTTGTCTTGCTTGTTCAGATAACTTCTTCAAAGCTAGAAAGATCTCATTGTCTTTCCCCACTACTAATATGATTTAATATATGTAAGAGTGGCTGGTCATTCAAATGTAAGAATAATTAAATGTCTTTAAGGTAGAAAGATAACAGAGCTTAGATTTGGGAAGCATTTGCCTGCTTCTGTGTGTAAGGGTTTTGCATAATCCTAATAATGTTTTCTTTGTTCGGTGAAATTTTTCTTCAAAGTCTTCAAAGATGTTCTTGTAGATTTTCTGCAGAGCTGCCTCTCTAGGTGAACCACATAGAAAACTTGGTGTTAGCTAGTTTTTACTCCCATGGAAATCTGATGGGCAGTCAGTACTTTCATAAGTATCTTGTGCTGAACAATGATCCAAACTATTGTTGTTATTTTAGGGTCTCAGATTACAAAAATGAATTCTTCATTTATAAACATGTTATGTGTATGCTTAACTCTAAGTGTGATTTTTACAGTTAAAAATCTAGCTCTATCACTCTGCAGAGCCACAGGAGTCAGGCTGACAAACCTTACTGAGGGTAACCATGTGAATATCTCCCTTTACTAATGCCAGGGTAACTTGTTCATCATCTTAGACCCAACAGAATTATCTTTTATTCATGTTAATGGAACCATCACTGTCGACTGTGATGTTTGTGTGAGGGGGGACTTAGAATTGGATCTCCTCCTAGCTTCAGAAAGTTTTTATACTATAATTTCAGAACTGGCATTTGTAATTGCACCATAAAAGAAGGTAATATGTGAAAAGAGTTCAACTGCTCTTTCCAGGATAGAAAATATATATTGTAATGCATTCAGAAAACATTCCAAGGGTAGAGGATCAAGTTGTATTTGATTTTCTCATTCTCTATAATAATAATTTTTGTTGTCTTGCAAAGCTCCAGCTTTGAAGTGCAATGCATAAAAATTCTGCAATACCAGCAACTGTTTCTCTTTAGTTATTTTCCATCTGATTTGATTTCCTCAATAGCATTAACTATATGGAGGTCTAACAAGTTGTAATTAATGTATTCAGACATTTTTCTTTTGTGACAGGCTAGAATGTGAGTGACAGCATGAAGGGAAAAAGCAGAACAAAATTGGATGCTTGAGAAGATTATCATAACATAAAAACTGACAACTCTTTGGGTCTTGAATAACATATTGTATTACATTGAAAAGGAAGGAAAAAGCTATTTCATAAAAAAACCTCCGTGGCTTAGAAATTTTTTGAGGAGGGGAAAGATTTTCAAAAGCCTTTTTTAATGTTAGAGAGATTTGAATATTAAAGTTCACAAATAGTTTATCGCACGCCACAGTGTGTGTAAAGTGGAGTACATGTGTACATGATAGAACAAAATCTCCTAGAACCAGTTGTGGTTTCGCTGTGTGCCCTTTGCTGAGCGTGGGAGTGTTTCCTGTGCAGACTGCCGTAGGTGGTGGCAGCCCGCACCTGAAGAAGGGCAGGAGGCATGAAAGCAGGTATGGAGCATCAGTGGAAAACAGACTCCCCAGTTCATATGTCGGCAAGGAGTTTTGACTACAACTTTGCACCCTTGAAACTGGCTTCAGGGGAAGTGAGAGCAGGGAAGAGAGGAAGGAGGTTTATATATAATTATGTATGCATATTTATGAGTGTTCAGACATACTGTGGTACAGTCTTACAGCACCAGTATCCCTCCTGACCCTGTGGGTGAGTGGGGAAAACCAGAGAAGGTGATGATAGCCTGCTTGCCTGGAGTGGTGGTCAGCCTCCGAGCTGCTTTGAGAAGGGCATCTCACAAAGCAACCGAGAAAGGTGCCCTGGGTGTTGTGCATTGATGGCACATTAGTTTGGGGACGTTAGTCCTACTTCTGTCATGTACTTGCATGGTGTTCTTCACAGTAGGATCTTTCACTTGGTCATTCTTGTGTGAATGTTTTCAGTGCAGTAAGAATCAATTGTATAGAATCATAGAATGGTTTAGGTTGGAAAAGACCTTTAAGATCCTCAAGTCCAACCGTTAACCTAGCACTGCCAAGTCCAACCCTAAACCATGTCCCTAAGCACCACATCTACACGTCTTTTAAATACTTCCAGGGATGGTGACTCCACCACTTCCCTGGGCAGCCTGTTCCAACCTTTTTGGTGAAGAAATTTTTCCATAATTTCCCTAAGAAATTAGGGAAGGCCTAATTCCTACATGACCATTCTCAGGCGCTTCTGTGGTTTCTAACACATCCATAACCCTTGTGTATTTACTGCCACATGGATCTCCATCCCCTACCTCCACTGAGATGGCAGTCTGAAGGACCTCGCTAGCACACCATCCCTCAAACATTTGCATGCCGCCCCCAGGCTTATCTCTAGCAAGCCTGGTTTTATCCCTTTTGGGACCTTGTCACAGTTTGTTGAAGGGCAGCAGCAACATCAGAACCACCCTGAATAAATACCGGGTATGCAGTTCCCTGTTTTGCGTTTTGTTCAGGCTGCGTTTCACAAGGTCTGGTTTGAGTGGGCATTGCTTTCGTATGTAAGATGTTTTCTGAAGCTTTATGTGGAAGGTCAGACATTCTGGTGATGAACTTGGCCGAACTATCTACGTGGAACGGGGGCGGGGGGGGAAAAGGAGATTTCTATCCAGGTCACCTGGATCTGAAGATAAAGTTGGAAAGTCAAGAGCAGAATTAGAGAAGAGTTTTATTTCCTTTTCATTTGAAGAACTGTTTTTGTCTGCGTGAGCTGCTAGTCTGAACTCAGAATGGGACATGCATAGGCAAAGTCATGTTCTTTTATGAGGAAAGGGTATGTTAGGAAGGAGGAATGATTGAAGGAAAGCAGCAGGAAGATCTTGCCTCGCAGCTATCCACGAGGTATGTGCTCCACAGGTGAATGGAGGAGGGCTCCTGTCCCTGGGGCTGTCAGCCAGGCAGTGGCCAACACCAACTTCAGAGAAATGGCTCAAGTGTTGTGAATTTTTGAAGGGGTTCTGCTTCCAATTTCAGGGCAAAAGAGTTTGGATTATTTTTATTTAGTTTGAAGTTGCTTGTTTGGCCCTAGAGTAGTAAAACGTTAACAAAACCAAAGCCTCTACTACTTGGCTTTTATTTTTTAGGGGTGTTGGTGGAAGAAACCATCCTAACCCTTATTTGCCTGGGTTTATAGGTAGCTTCTAGGAGAGGAAGATGAGTTGAGCAGTGTGAATCTGAATCTGGTCTGAGTGCTGTGACAGAGCATTATTCCTGTATCACTTACAGGAAAACACAGTGTCAGCAAGCCTTCCTACGCAGGTGGAGAACCACTGCTCCTGTGCTTTCCTCTATGCCCTTCCCAGGCGGTACGTAGTTGTCTCCTGGCAGTGGCCACCAGCTGCTCTTTTCTCAGCAGCCTCAGCCCATCCCCTTGGGTTCAGCACCAGAGGTGGCTGGTTTGTATTTTGGAAGCTGGGATTCCTCCTTGAGAAGATGCATTGGAGAATTAAAGAACAGCGCCGGCTGCCTTTCTTCCGTCATTGCCATCCATCCCCTGCAAGGTCATCTGTACGCTTGCCCCTTCATGTTTATTTCTGAGCCAATAAAATTCCCATTTGCTCTGGTACATTTCGTAATCCACAGCTTTCAGACCAGAAATTGATTATCTGTATTCCTAGATCAAATCAAAGCGCAGTACTTAAAACAGATTTCCACTCAGTTATTTCCCCCAGACAGCTTAAATGGTGCTTTGAAACCCAAGATTAACTCATTAGTGGCTCAGAGATACATATCGTCATTTTCCTTCTGGCCTTGCTAAATTTCATTTTTAAAGCAATTTTAATGCTGGTTCTTTAATGTGCATGAAATAGTGGACTAATATTTGACATTCAGACTGGAGTCTGTGCGTGATATCTGAACCAGGTGAACTTACGTCAATCAAAAGTAACTCTTGAATTCAGAACCTGGCCCTGTACTTGCAGAAGTCAGTGCAGAGATCCTAGACCGGAGTCTAGGTGGGTGCAAGTTAATAGCTTCGTTTTCCAGGGAGGTCGGCCAGTTCCCAATGAATTTCATAAGCTGTTTAATAACAATTTGCAATTGCTGCAGCGATGGGGATGAATGTGTGTTTTCTGGCACACTAGAGCTGCCTTCTCTCCATTTCACTTAAGCAAGAACCGAATCAAATGCATTTTATTTGAGCTTCTCTCAGGTTTGTATTTCCTGCAGTTGTTGGGCACATTTGGGTTTCCTTTTTTCCGAAGTAACCACTTCACTTGGTTTTGTAAACTGAGCATATACTGATCTCTTTGGAAACAACTCGCCAGGAACAAAAGAGGAGTAGACTCCAGCAAGCACAGTGCCCGTCCTCTTGTTCCTGCTGCTGCATGCTCATGCATTTCCCTGGTGTTAAACCAAACAGAGAGAAACACAATGAGTATTATTTTATTGCAGCTTGTCTCTGTGGGATGTCCCAACACAGCCTGGCTAATAACTGTGTTCTTGACTTGCCTTATGTCTGTCTCATTTTCCAAATTTCCTATGCTCTTTCCACAGGCTGCTGTAGACCTAAAGCACAACGCTATCATAGGTTACCTGGCTTTTGTCTTAGTAAGATCCTACCAAGCTATTCATATCCCGCAGGAGATATGCTGGCTAGCAAACCAAATTCTTGATAAACAATCCTAAAATACGTTGGCTGAAAAGTAAAGTAAGAGTTCTTGGTGGGAGCTGTACTTCTTCTGGTACAGCATGACTTTCAGCTTGGATCAAGACCGTATTCAAGGAGCCTCAATTCAGCCATTTAAATGTGTGGAAGTGAAATTCCTAAGGAAATCAGGAAGGAAAAAATGAACTTAAAGGAGGATGTTAGAAACTAGGATTGGAGGAGAACTTCTTGTTAGTATTTGTTCTGACATTTCAAGTTGGGACAGGATAACATTTTTGTGCAAAACTTTTTCAAGAGAAATATAAATTGAATCCCAGCACAATTTGAAAAATACATTCATTTTGAGTTATACAGCAGATGGAAGCTTTAAAAATGTATTACTTTGCTTAGGTTTATTGATGTCTTGTTTAGAAATGTCTTTTAATTGCCATTTTCTTCTGAAAACATTCAGTGTTACATTGATAGGTATAAGGTTGAACATTGCCAAGATAAAAAAAAATATATTTAGCCCAAACCAGATATTTGAACTTTTTGATTCATCAGTATGTTAACATTTATTTTAGTTAAGCCAGATATTTGAACTTTTTGATTCTATGTTATGTTAACATTTATTTTAGTTAGGCTTTTTTTTTTCTTTTTTTTAACACTTCTCGGAATGATCAGTGATTCTAAAATATCTTCCTTGCCCACAGTTCTACTTGAAACCGGGGCAATATAAGTGAGTTCTTCAGTTCTATGGAGACAGTTTCAAAATCCAGAAAATTGAGATGCTGGTCAGGGAAGAAGACATCCTTGATCTCTTTCTTGCTGATATCGAAGTGTAAATTGAAACTGTGACAACAAAGTCCAGTATATATATATATAACAAACTGCAGTTCTGTGTAGCGTGGGATGAGTTCATGGCTCACGAACAGATCACAGGTAGTAGATTAGACAAATAATCGGAAAAGAAATCTACAGCTGCAATTGGTTAGATACAGTTATACTGTAATTTCAGTGAAGTTATTCTAGCTATTCTGATTTACAAGTACAATTGAGGTTAGAAGACTTGGAAAATGAATATGATGGAATCAAAAGATCTGCTAAAATGTGTGAGTCATCAAGGAGACCAGAATACCCTAAAAGGCATTATACTATAGGATGATGACGTCTCCTTTAGTGATGTTTTCATCTTGAATTTTGGTCCATTTTCTTTTTTCCTTGGAGTGCCATAGTACATGTTAAAGTGCATGTTAAAAAGCAGCATGTGGAATAACTGCATAATTTTGCAATCTCACGTTAAAGCAGCTGCATCTGCAACTCATTTAATGGAAGCTTTACCACTTTTTTTCCTTTTACCATATCATATTTGAAACTCAAAAAAGATAAACTTCAAATAATGTCTGTATATCATGGAAGATTCAAACCCCTGCAACTGAACCCATATTCCCTAAAGCGCTGTTCATGAGTGGTGTTGTGTCAATCGACTGGTAGACGTAAAAACAAACATTTGGCAGTGTTTGTATTTGCACCCTTGGGACAAATGATGAAGGAGTTATTTGCTCCAGTCTTTAATCAATTTTGGGTAAACAGCACTAGTATACCTTGAACATCCACATTTTCTAATTGGCTCTTTTAAATGTGAAGTCTCCCATAATTCACAAAAGAGATTTACAACTGAGGGAGAGAGGGGAGCAACCAGCATTTACCAGTTGTTCCTTTGATGGATCTGATTCAGCAGTGAAAATGGCAGAGCAGAGTCGTGAGCTACAGCTTGTTTGCAGATCAAAATGCAGAACGCAGGCGATTTCCCCGGCTTCATTTGATTCACTGCTCTGCAAATCTGTATCTGCACTAACAGCAGAGATGCACAAGCAATGCTAATACTTGATTTAGCACAACCAAATCTGTTTATTTTATGTGTGGTAAATTCTTTGGGCCGAGTCAGTTTGTGTTACTCATACGGGACTTCTCGTAGGGTTCAAAGAGTTTGATGAATCTATTTTTTGCACTTACTGCAGTTGGTGAAGTGCTGTGTTTGTGCCAGCATCTACAGAGAGCACTCATGGTGAGTTACAAGATGAGTCAAAGGTGGAGATGAATCTTATTGTAGGACTGCATCCAAAATGATACAGGACATGGCAGACAGTACTGAGTAGAGGAAAAGCATGAGAAGAAAAGATTGATGGTAAAAAATGGCTTGTGCTTTTTTAATGCATTTGATCCTGTTTGGCTTCACCTGGAGTCTCCCACAAAGCTCCGTAGACCTCAGACTGGATCGAAGTCCTGTGTTCATGTGCATAAGTAAGGTGTAGTGACAGAGCATTAAGAACAAAGGGCAAGTAACTGATGGAAGTTTGGAGAGTGATACTAGGTACGTAGGATTTGGGGTTGAGACGATAAACTAGGATTTAATTAGACCTTGCCTGTTGACCAAAGGTTTGTCCTGAGAGTTTGACCCATATAAAACTGGTTCAGTCAAACCAAAGCATTTTGAACTATTGTCCCCTGAAAACATACAGGTATTGATTCCAGTGCATAAAACATGGTCAGATGTCTGGAGGGGAATCTGGCAAGGTTCCTGTGGATTGAGTACTGAGGTCATTTGGAAAAAATTAAAACTGAGCATACTGCAATTGCATTTTGCATTTATTTTCAGTGAATCAGTAAGTTTTACTGCGATATCAAATTAACCAGCTGGCTAACCATCAGGGGACATATGACATCTTGTGAAAGACATTATAATATCAAAGAACACTTGAACAGCACCCTTTTGTTTAGATGATGTCCTTATGTTGGACATTTCTGGGTAGTTTATTTTACTTGTAGTAAGCCATTTGATTATTTTTTTTTTACATCTTTCTCATTTTCTGATTTATGACTAGGCTGGATTATTTTTCCCCCCAGTAGGAAACTGTCTAATAATTTGACAGCAAATGCCTCTAACCATTAATCAAAATAATGTATTTGTGCTTATTAATATTGATTAAAAGTCTAGCACTGTCTTGTTTATTATCCAGTGAGGAGGGGGGCTGCCTTTGTCTTTTTTACTCATGGTTTACTTCAAATTAGTGTATGTGCATGCTGTGATTCTGAAAGCTGGATAATGATTCCTTACACTTGTGTATTTTTCCATATTTGAAATATGTAAATACAACATTCTGTTTATAAAGTGCACAGTTTAGTGATGTACCTTTTCATTTGGTCTCCAAATGTGCTCAAATTCATTTGCTAATAATAAATAATACAGTTTTATAAGAACAAAGAATTATATGTTGTTATTTGTTCAGATACAGTTCAATTCTGTGTAAAGTAAGCACAGTGTGAAAACTGACACAAGTATGATTTTTAGTTGACTTTGATCTCTCGTATGGTGGTAAAATGAGGAATAACTCTTTAAGTGTCATGAGGTCATGGTTGACTGTTGTGCTGGAGTCACTACATGATCCCCTGTCCCCGGCAGGGAAGGAGTTAATATTAGCTGCTGCCGGGGGAATCTGCAGCTGGTAGGTATCTCTAATTGCAGGACCAAAGTCTGGGCTCTGTGCTCATCTTTGACTAGTCACTGGTTGGGGGAGGGAGGTAGCTGAAGGGGACATCAAGTCAACAAACTTGGGAATTTAAATTTTTCCTTAAAAAAACCAGGAGTTTGTTAACAACAGTGTTTTTAAATGATGGGTGTGTTTGCTTGTCCTGGCACTAAATCCAGGAGCTGTCGGATGAGCTGGTAGAGGTGGCAACTTTGTCCATATTCAGGTCATTTGGAGACAGAGGAGGCCCTGGGCGATTGTTGCCGGTGGGTGAAGAGCACTGTTTGCTGCTGCTAAGTGCGTTTTCTTTCCTGTTCAAATGCTGAAGGGTTGTTCTGTTATCACGGGTTCACACGCTGCCAGTTGCAGCATAAATTACAATGTACAAAGCAACACGTATTATTCCAATGTTATAGGCTCTGTTACTACCAATTACAATTTTTTAAAGGTTTTTCGAGTGCAGTCCCAGCCCATGAGCAGTTTAAATGCTGAGCTATCCAGTCTTCAGAGCCAAGGACCTAAGCATTGGCGAGATTCAACTCCCAGTGCAATGGTAACCACAACCATCTAGTATTACCTCAGTATTCCTTTGCAATCCCTTACCTGTGTGTTGTCTGTATGTGTTACCCGTCATGTCAGGTTTCAGGTTTAAGGGTTTTGGATGGTAGTTATTTCTTTGTGCCTCTTCAGTCCTGGCCACAAGGTGCTACCATGCCATCAATGTGTCTCAGTGTGGTGGAGAGGGGCTTATTGGCCATCTCCATCGCCTTGCAGCAGTTTAGATCGCCTTCTCCGTCCTCACACGGGTGGAATAACACGTTCCTGCAATGGGAACACGTTCATTTTGGGTTATTCTCATCTGGGAGCAGCAGAACAAAATGATTTGTTCTGGAGGAAGATTCTTTTTCTGTCAACAATTAAAAATGATAATGATGATATGAAGAGTTAAACACTCAATGTACATATACTTCTCTGTATCTTTAGTGTAGAAAATAGCACAGTAAATGTTGTAATCTGACAAATGTTAAGTATTTGATGTGCATCCATGTAAATTTAGGTGCAGGATGTGTAAAGTAGCTATCAACTTAATAACTGCAATGAAGCTTAATGATGTTTGAGGCTGAAATAATTGCATTAAGGCAAGTAGTATGAAAGATCTGTGAAGTCAAGTACAATACCTTTGTATAGCTGGAGGAAACAATGTTTAAGTGTAGCTGCTGTATTAGTGTAGTGCCTAGTATTTATTGGTTATTGTGAACGGGGTCTTTATCTTCTCCCTGCTGAAAAATAAATAATCTGGGAGATAAAAAAGTAAAATTTTAATTCTGTTTCTCTTTTAATCTCTGTATTACCTAAATATAATAGGGTCTGGAGTGGGCAACATCTGGAGCCCTAATTCCAGTTGTGATTCCATGTCTTTGCTCTCCCAGCCTTGACCTTACCTCTAGTCTTTTGATGCCAAACAGTGACCACCATGGTCATGGTTCCTGTCTGCACCAGCTGTCAGTTCCGATGCTTCAAAACCAAACACACTTGTATTTTCCTAATTTTATACTTTATGTATTCGTATGGGTCCTGGGAGCCTGGAAAAACTTGATAACTTATAGATGAGCTTTTTTAAGAGTCGGATTTCTGAAGTGCAAGTGAGTCTTATCCAGCTCTTTCACCTGTGACAGCATACACAGATAGCCGTGTTTGAGGCAACCTCTTTAGCACATCTTTCTTCACAATATTCTGCATTTTCAGCAAGCTAGGACACACTTTCTTAAGATTCAAACTTCATGCACTGATTACTTCTTCTCTGCTACGGCTTAACTTCTCTGGCATGGCTTATCTTTGAAACCAAATGAAAGAAAGTCCAACAAAGATAAATGAGATGTCTTTAAAGGATCCAAAAGGAAATACAGTAGAGTCAGCAATGAATTTGAAAATACAGTGTGTTGAGGAACTTGAGGATAATGGTTTCTTTATGAGGTTAGATCTGTTCACAAAGGCTTGGAAGCATTTAGGATAATGAATTGCTTTAGGAGCAACACTTTTTCAAACTATCATGGCTGTGATTCTCTACATGTTCCTGTCTAGCCACAGAAGTGTTCTGGACTGGATGCATAAAATAGTATTTTGAAAATTATGCCAAGCAGTGTGCAGTAAGCATTGAGAAAGAACAATTCAGCTTCCTGTAGAATTCCTCGTGGAAAACATGTTTAATATGCTTTCTCAACAACTGAATCTGTTTACCTCTTTTAGGTCTTCTGCTGCCAGTGATGACCAGAAGTTTCTACTGCTCCTGAGAGACAGGTAAGTCGTTTGAACTATTTATTCAAAATACGTTGCTAATGGTTGGATCAGCCAGTTGTACATTACCCAGTAGTGGTCATCTTCAGATGTATTCCCTGTGTTTTAAAGGATTTAATTCCTTCCAGAATGTGGGTTGTCAGTGTTGGCTTCAGTTTGACTGCTTAGGGTCTGTTATGGTAAGGGTGTATACAAGTGGAGAACCAAAGAGCTGTTTTTTCTTCCTTACTGGATAATTGAAGCTCTGTAAACAAATGTCTAATGGATCATAAGTACAGAAAACAATACAGAGAAACAGACATTTGAATGAATATTTGTGGTTGAGTGGTGGTTTACCTATGAGTTAAAGCAAACGGGTTTTGTATACTAAGATCATTCATATTCCCATTTGTTGCATTTTTTTTTTCCTGCTAGAAACGTAGTCATGTTCCATTCACCGGGCGGGGTGAATGACCTGAGCCCCAGCTGCATAGTGGGGTCTGCGGGTGCCTGACTGTGAGCTCCTGCTGATGGTGTGGGACTGTGCTCGTGGGGCTCTGCGTTACGGCAGCCAGCACAGGGTGCTTCTCCTGTGCTAGTGCGACTCTGCTGGGTTAATGGCACTCTGCTCGTTTCGCAGCTTTATTGCCCTCAGAGCAGCACATACAGAAAAGGACAATATTTCCTATCATTTGCTTAGGAATCAGAGCTGCAATTTTTAGAGAGCTGCTGCTTCAGTAGAAAAACAAAGCAATAGTTTAAAACAATCTTAAGCGTGGGTGGTCTGTAAAATGTCAGAGGAGTTCAGCTGGTGTTAAGGGGGAGTTAACCTGGGTGGTCAGTTCCCCGAAGCCGTGCTGTCGGAATCAGAGCATACCTGATGCGGTCAACGTAAATGACTGACGACCGTCCGTCCTCTGTAAGCACAAAACATCTGTATTCACATCTGAACAAGTCTGGAGGAAGGGGCTGTTTTACAATTACGGCAGGGCAATGGGCACACGTGAATTTGCGCAGAATTTTTTTAAATATCCATGTACAACATTGCAGAGTACGCGATCACTTCTTTTATGTTCGGTTCTGCTGAAGTGATGTGAGTGCTGTAGTTTTTGGTGCGGAGTCAGACTTCCAGCTGGAGACGGGTGAGACATTGAGAATCTGTTTCACCCCAACTTCACTAAGTATCAAGCTCTTCTGAGCTGTGTATGCAAGGTCAGATTTTTTTGTTGGGCGTTTTGTGATTGTTTTAAGGAAAAGTAGTCTGTACTTAGATAATGCTTACTCAAAGAGAAATATTTCAGATTTCAAGGTCAACTGCTCTCGGTGCAGCCTGTGTGTGACACTTCAGCAATGAGTCACAACACTTAGGATTTCGACATGTTTACTCTCATACAGCATGTGGCTTGAACAGCTTGCTCCCTGCATGCTATTTTATAATTCTCTGTCCAAACTTCATATAAATATCCCAAATACGTCTTTGTAAGCCTGTTTTACAATATCTGTTTAATAAGATTTGTGCTTGAGCTGTCATTTCTGATTACACGTTACCCTTAGTTTATATTGCTTCCTTCCCAGTGGTCAACAGTACGAATGTCTGTGTGAATCTTAATGCAATTCCTTTTTCTTCTAATGTGTAAATGTCTGAAAACTGATCAAAACAACCATCCTACTTTGATTGTATATTTTATTTCTGCTGAAAGGTTCAAATGTAATGAAAATAAAATGTTCAATGAGCATAACACAGATTTTCCAGAAGAAACGGGCACATTTAACTTGTTTTGAAAGATGGATGAACACTATTAATTTTGATATAGTCTATATGTGTCTTCTGTCTTGACAATTGTTATTTAAAGATTTTGTTCTAGGTTATTGCTGCACTTATGTTGTAGAGTCATTTTACACCAACGCATGGATCAGTAACTTAATTATAAATAAGTGGGTTTAAGACAAATGTAATGGAAATAATGTTTTCTTACCCAGAGTCTGCTTAGTCTCGGATACGGTAATGATCTGGTGGCGTGGTGTGTGCTCCACTTCCATTTGCCACAGTGAAGCAGAATATCCTGAGCTGTTGAACTTGTGAGAGTTTTGCTTTAGGTCGTGCTGCGGAAGCCGTGCGGTTTGGTGCAACACAGTTTGAAAGTCATGACAGGCAGTGCCTCTGCCAGCCGTGACGTTTTCAGAAGCTGTGGCTCTGCCACAGAAGTTATAATGAACATCTGCCTCAATCTGAGCAAAAATTTAGTTCAAAATTAGAGGGAAATTATAAACAAGGCTGTATACGGAACCGTTCATTTATACCGATAAAAACTTTGTTACTCATATCTCTAACCAGTATCAAGAGTATCTGCATTTAATACTCATTTTTGATCAATTATAAGACCATGTTTGTAACTTCTTAGCCACTCATGCCCGTTGAAATTCACCTCTGTGCGAAGGGCTGGCTGTATTTATTAACATTGCAAAAAAGGGGCCCAAACAGCAGTTGGAGGCGTGTGTGCTGACTACATCCACAGACCTCGGCTGCACTCCCCGAGTAGATCTGCACCCAGGAAGAACATTCACTGCCTCACTGGGACTGCTTCTGGAGTAATGCTCAATTCAGTGCGAGTAAGGAGTCATAACTTCGGGTTTACAGTCGTAAAGCAGGGCCTCAGGCTTCTTGCTGAAACTCTTCTCCATTGAAATCCAATGAAAATCCACAATATAAATCCAAACTTCCCTGTGGTCACATGCGAGAGGCAGCACATAAGGTGCTGAGAATGATGCATAGTGCTCGGATTGTCTTTGATCCTTGTGCTTTACCTCCGTCTGTCTTTGGTTCCCTGTCTAACTGCCAGCTTATTAAATCAAAAATGAGTTGGGAGTGCCGTGCTGGGAGGACGCAAAAGACCGATGTCTCTTCTTACATGAAGGTGGGTGGTGCAGAGCTGGTGTCAGGCATGTTCCCAGGAGATGACTACCTGCAGATGCACAGCATCAAAAGGGTTCACCAAAGCCGTCATAAACTGATCGCTTGATATGAATACGGGGGTGTGTGTGGATTTAGACCTGCTGCGCACAGCTATTCAGAGATGTCTGCGTAACCTAGAACAGTGAAAAGGGATGCTGGTATAAAATATTATAGGGTATTATTTTTACGCTTTATTCTTAAGCAGAAAAAGTGATAGGTATTGTTCAGCCTGAGCCCTTTGATGCATACTATTGTTAACATTTTAAAATCCTTCCAAAACCATCTTCAAAATGTCTATTAAAATATTTAATTGCAAGGTGCTTTTTCTTCTTCTCTTGCTTCATCACTCTCACGTATACTGTTCTTTATCTCAGAAAATGAAGCACTTGTGATTTTGACAGGCCATGCAGGGAAGGGAGACGATCAAAGAGTGCAAGAGGGTAACAGCAGCAAATCATTCAGAGCCCTGAGTTTGGGAGGTTAACTTTTGTTTATTAGAGGATTTGGAGGACTTGGAAAAGAAACTGACTCCTTGTAATTCAGAATTAGTACCTGAAAGCTTCAAGTTATCTTTATCGATTGTAGTTGTTGTTCTCAACATACCAGCAGAGGGGGAAGGAGCAGAAATATTTACTGGCGTGTAACCTGAAGGAGATTCTCCAAGCTACGAAGGGTGTTTAAGTACCTGCCTGTCATTGACTTTTAATGGGAAATAAATACTGTGCCACTCTTTGTGGCTTTCAGAATTTTCCCTCATACCTTTATCCTAGTTTTCCCCTTCCCACACTCATTGGATTGATTCTAAAAGCTGTGGGACGCCCTTGCCTGGAGAGTTTCCTCATAGGGCTTTATGACCAAAGGGCCTGAGGTTGGTGGCAAGGGGGGGCTTGAGCAGCTCTGGAGAGTCAGGGACACAGTCGTGCCATGGACCTCGTGCAGGAGATGCGTGCCACGGCCACGTAAGCCACCTGGTGACACCTGGTGCATTGCTTACGGCCAGTGCTGAGGCCAGCAGATCCGTGCAGAAAGACCTCCTGCTTTCTGCTACAAAGAGAAGGTCCCAGGAGCAAAAAAAACCCCTGTCATCATTCACGGGGTATGAATACCTGTGAATCTGAACACCACCTTCTGTCCCTGCCACCTAAGGCTGCTAAGGGCTTGCATGTGTGGGGAGTAACACCATAACTGCTCCTTCCCTGTGGCTGGCTGAAGGGTTTCTCACCACAGAGAGAAGAGGAAGGGGTCCGTCCTCAGTGTAGTTCTGATTGCTGGGGAAGAATTGGTGGAGAATTGAAGGTAGATGGGAAATTTGGGAGAGACTGACTATGAAATGACAGAGGCTACTCCTGTAGGAAAGGAGGAAGCATGGGCAGCAATTTAAGTGTGATAAGCTCTGGAGAAGGTGACCTCAGCAGACCCAGAGAGCTGGGAGGTAGGATCCCTTGGGATGATGGTCTAAGGGATGAGAAAGGGCAGGTTCTGAGAGAGAACCGATAAACACACAGCAGCTGAGCATCCTCCTGCACAGGGGTGGTAGGAATATAGTAAAAACCGTTAGGGCAGAATCAGGAGCTCCTTTAGGACTTGAAAATCTGAAGAAGTGGTACAAAAGCAGAGGCACTTGACAAGAAATGAAGGTGAAGGCATAGCACAGGCATATAATGGTAAAATGAAAAGCCTAAGGCAAAAAATGTGTTTCATTTAGCAAGTGAGATAAAAAGCAGGAGGAAGTAGTGCTATAAATACATTAGAAATGAGAAGATAGGAGAGGAAATATAGATGTAGTACTTGACAGAGAAGTGGCTGCTTACAGAAGTGTCTAAAATGCCCTGATAACCTGGTTAATTTTGATCAGAGTGTAGAATAAGGGGCCAAAACAGAGGACAAACAGGCAAGAGTTTATTTGGATCTGCTAGATAGGTCAGGACACAGGATCTGAGGAAATTCTCCTTAGAATTAGAAAGAATTAATCAAAACTAGTTTTGAACAAGGAGCAATTATTTTTAACAGTTTGTGGAGCTCAGAGGAGGTCTCAGCACTATCAAAATGCAAATACAGATCCTAAATATCAAAGGAAAAAATAGTCTAGTGTATTATTGACTAAAAAGCGTAATGAGTTCTTGGAAAGGCTCTGAAATTAATTAATGAAAAAAATCAATCCATAACACTTGGAAGAAGTGACTAAAATTGAAACAAAACAACCATCATGGATTTGTCAGAAGCATATCAGATAGTCTAATTAACTGACCTGGCAGGTAAAAGGGGAACAGATAGTTATGATATACTTTGACTTTTGTATTTCCAGGTAAGCTAGAGAGACGTGGCTAGGTGTAAGATGCACATGTAGCTGTTTGAGAAATTTGTTTTAATTAGTAGCTCTCATTATTTGCCTGCAAATCTGGGAGAGCCTTTCAAGTGAGAGTCCCAAAGGGACCTGTTTTGCTCTCAAGTCTGTTCTCTGTTTTAATTAGTGATTTGTATGATGGAGAACTTGTAAAATTTGCAGATGACATGGAGCAGGGAGGGATCACAGGAACTCCGGGGGACAGAGTTGAAATAAAAAATGATTTGAAAAACTGAGGAGATGTTTCTGAAAACCCCAGGCTGAAATGCAATGAAGTAAAGTATGAAGCAGTGCAGAGAGGTGGGGGGGGAGTAAGTGGGAAAGACAGAAAAGGACTTGGGGGTTTGGAGTGGCCAACAAATTAATCATGAGTAAAAAGTGCAAAGCTCTTGTTAAGGAGGGAAACTTCATCCGGAGTGTATTAACAGAAGGGTCATGGGAGAAGAGACCTGGGAAGTCATCCTGCTCTGCTCTGCTCCGCTGCGGGCGACTCCAGCCTGGCTGCGCTCTCTGGTGTGGGGAATGCAGCTGGCATAGGGAGATGTCTTCTGCTCTTTTGTTATTTGATTGGTTTAGCTTACTAGAAGTCTGGACAAGGAGAGATTTATTTACCATCATTGGAAAGCTTGTGACAAAAATTCATTTTACAAAATGATAACTAAATCGGCTTCAGGAAGATCTGTTGCTGTGTATAATGTGCAGCATCAAAACATGGGTAAGCGCTCACAAACAAAAACAACAAACCACAAGCAAAAACAAGGGATCAAAATAAAGCTAGTTAGTAAAATCTCTTAATTAACTTTAACCTGCTATAACTAAATTAATTACAACTTTAACCTGTCTGTGACTGCAGTTTTGCTCCATTTCAAAGCAAAGCCGGTCTTCATCGCTGGTAACACAAAGTATGATGACTAGCAACAAAAATTAGCATCTTGGCAGGGTGATATGAATTCATCCAGAAAATAAAAGGGGTGTCATTTGCACCATCTGCTGCACATGAATCAGGAGAGAGGAGAACAGCTGAAACCTGGAGACATCAATATTGAAATGCTACTGGGAGGCGAAATGGTGGCCAAGTAAACAGAGGGACTGCCTGGCCAGTGGGCTGGGACAGCGAGGAGACGTGAGCAGGCATGGCCAGAAACATTTTCCAAACATTTTCTTTCTCACTTGCCTTTCTTCCTTTCCATATTTTAGAACCATGAACTTACAGGTGTGTTGTAGAAGGTGGAGGTGTCTTCCTTCAGTGCGAACTCTTCAGGGCTCAGAGGGATAAATGCTGCGGTGTGGCTGGTTTGTGCCCTCCAGAGCTGGGCATAAAGACAGTATAAGGGGTTTAATTTCTGCCCTCTGGGGCAGGATGAAATTGTTAAGAGGAAAAAGTATCAGACCAGTATGGATATTTAGATTCACTTTTCTGTATTGCATTTATGTGTGTTTGCATATAAAGGAAATACAAAATACATGTCTGTGCGTAACTGAAACGAGGCAGGTACATGCATCCTTCGGGACAGCCCCACTAGTGTGTGCAAAACACAAATGTTTCTGTACATACAGCCGGGAGAGCATGTGCTTGCTGTACAGGGAGCCTCAGCCGTCGTGTTACTGAGCTGTATTTTCTTAATGAGTGCGAAAAAGGTGATGGCAGATGTGGGCTGAGAAGCATTCATGGGCTGTGTGTGGTACCGTATGTTCCCGGGCTGGGAAGGAGGCAGAGTGTGAGTGGCGTGCCGTGCCGTGGCGTGTCGTGCCGTGGCGTGCCGCCCCGCCTGCCACCTGCAGCCAGGCTGCCTAATCACCTTAATAAACTGATCAAGCACACATTTCCATCTTAGCTCCCAAAAGCTTTCCCTAGCCAAGTTGGTTAGAAATCTCTGTGCTTCCAGCCCAAACCTACTGAAGGCCAATTTATATTTACCCGTTCTTAGCCAATATTGTCGCAGGATTCTTCTCCCGTTCCAGGGCTCATCCCTGGCGTGTTTGCAAAGAACAAACATTTCCCCCTGGAGCCGTCTTTTCGCTGGCTGAACAAGCCAAGTCGTGTTATGCTTCTGTGTTGTCTTTAAGGTACCGGGCTAGATTCTCTCAATCTTACTTACATGAAATAAAACTTTACTGCACAGTTGGCTCTTTTAATGTCAATGGGACATTCCCAGGGAGAAGTAACTAATCAATAGGTCTGCTCCAAAGCCCCTGAAGTCAATAGGAATTTTATTTTTACATCATTGCATTCTGGACTGAACCCAGCCCGGGTGGTGATGGGTGGAGCTGGATTTGAGAATTTATAAATGCAGTTCTCACAGACATTGAATTCATATGGGTGAAATTGCGCTTGGAGGAAAACAGGTGAAGCTCTGGCATTTTAAAATGTGATGCTATTTTCTAATAGTAACTGTCTAGCTGAGTTTTGGGCAGGATCTGGAAAAAGACATGCCTTCATAATCATGCCAGAAGGGGTGAATACCCAGCTACAGATCCCCATGGCCCCGGGAGCAGCTCTTCTCACCAAAAAAAAAAGTTTTTAGGTGTAGCTGATACCTACTTCTTGCTTGAACTTTTGGCGATGCGAGCTATGGTGAGAGGCAGTGGGCTGGTGACCTCTTCTCTTCCTCTGCAAGCGTGAGGAACTATAGAAAATGAGTTGGAAACCGGGGAGATGTTTCTCCGGCTCTGAGACAGAAAACTCAGCTGCAGAGGGGAGGCCTTGAAAGTGAGAAAAACCCCGTGTGAGCACTGCTTCACCAGGGTTAGCATCCGCAGCAGCCGGGGTGCCGTCAGGGGCAGCCCTCGCCTGCCTCACCTTTTGCAGCACGCCGCCCCGTCCTGCTCGCCGCAGGAGGCTGGCTTCAACACGTCCTGGCGTCAGAGCAAATTTTTCCTTCCTAGCCTGTTTGACCCTCTGAAGAGCTGTCTTTCCTCCGCCAGCTGTGGGAGAAGGGGTATATGAATCTTGGCAAATCATGAAATCTGTGAAAAATGGAATTTCAGTCAGAAGACTGATGGAAACAACTTTTAAAAAATGTTAAACCCTTGGTGCTGACATTTGCAGCAGGGAACTTCTTGCCTTGATGCTTTGAAGTGGCGCTTTTCTTCCTAAATACTGCCTTATATTTTTATAGTGAGAGCATGTGACAGTTAACTGACCCGAAAATGAAGGAGAAAAAAAGTGATCTCATGTGGAATGAAATGTTTTATTTGATTGAAACACTGAAGCTACAAGATTTCTTTTTGTGTTTGGCACGAACCAAGTGCAGCTTCAGACATTGAACCTGGCAGGACGAGCCCTTCTCGTGTGCCCATCCAAATACTGACATCCAACCCCACACGCGCACGGGGACCTTGTCTTCCTCTGCTCCGGTAATAGTCTTGCCACGTCTTGGACCCTACCACAATAAATTAATAGCAATATTTGGATTTACTTGAGGAACACACGTGTTGACCTCAGTGGGTACTACCTGGCCCTTTGAAGCTGCCCTTGCGCAGTGCGGTGTGCTGTGCTCCTGGGGCCAAGCGTCCCTGGATGCCTGCAGTGTCACGCGCTGCTCCCTGATGGACAGGGGATTGCAGATGGGGAGGAGCAGGCAGACTTTGTACCTCTGGATTAAAATGTGAGTTATGCAAACACTCTTGTATTTCATTTTCAAATAATTACCTCTTAGACAGAATCACCTCTGATTGAAAGCTAGCAAGACAAATGGTAACTGGAAGTTGGTGTAATTTTTTTACCGGTTCACTGAACCATTTAAAACAGGTATTGACTGCTACATTATCATAAATTGTTGTATACAGTGAAAGAGCCAGGCTGTGGGGTTGGATGATTAATGGTGAAAGCTGGAACTGCTTCCGATTGAAACTTGGTAGAATATTTCTATAAATAAATATTCAGTGCTGTTGGTATTGATATTATTGTTCCTGTTCATAGCTTCTTCCTGAGGAAACCCGTAGCGTGAGGAGATGCACGCCACGAGGGCTGGCTTTATTTAATGCTCAAGTTGGGAGTGGAGCAGGAGATGTGCTGGAGTTAGCTGCCTCCTTCCCACCTGAGTTCTCCTGAAAGCACTTTAGGACAGTGTGTGGGATTAAAAACGTTTGGTAGATTAGAAGGCTGGGAATCATCTCCCTCGGCTTTTGCATCCAGAAGTTCAGCATTTTGCTTTCAGTAGGGACTTTGCTGTCCCTCTACTCATGGTAGGAGACAGGTGACTCGCCAGATGTTCGTCCCAGAGTAAGGCACAGAGCTAAGAGAGGTGCTCCCATCCTTGGGCTTGCCCTGTTCACAGAGGTATCTTCTCTTGTGCTTAACTGAAGTGACGTGAAAGGGTGACTCCGCAGCTCCCCGGCAGAGGACATGAGCCGCTGTGCTTGAGCAACTGGGACTGTTTTTACAAGCCATCACTGTTATTTTCTCTGGTGGTGCATTGCCGCGGGAGAGCCAGGGGTGGGGAGAGCCGAGCCGAGCCCCTGCGTTCCAGCTGAGCTCTCGCTCCGGCCCGGGAGACGAGGCTGTGCCGGACCCGTAGTACCGGGCAGGTCTGGGAAGAGTTTTGGCATCTGCTGGTAGCTTACACCCCAGGAAAGCTCTGTTAAAAATACCGCCCCGCTGCCTGGATTTAAGCTATTCCTCCTGCACCGATTCCAGTTACTTAGGGATTTGAGAAAAGTCAGAACTATGATCCATCCTCCTGTCATTTTAAAATTAGTTAGTTTCGTAGATAATTAAAACATTCATTTACAAATAAGTTTTTTTACATTTTCTTTTAAATCTTTGCTTAAACATACATTTTTTTCCCCAATTTTAGACCTTTACACCTACACTTTGTTGTAAAATTTGGCATGCATTTTGAGAAACTTGTAAAATACAGAAAAGGGGAAGAGAGAAAGGAAGATGCCAATATGACCTCCATCCGTAACTGGCGGTAGGACCATCACTCATTTGTGTCTTTTAAACCATCTTAGGTTAAGCTAAGAAGTGCTTAGATTTATTTTTATGGATTTCATTTTTAAATGCTTTCACTTGGAAAATGTTACTTTTAATTTACGATTATTTTCTGTGAAATTCACTTTCTTCGTATTTCCCATATTTTAAAAGCTGACTGCTTACTCAAGAAAAAAACACTTTGATGTCATGGAAATAATGAACACTATAAACCCCCTAAATAAAGAGACTTTTGAAAACTTTAAATGTTGTTCTCGAAATGGCTGGTATTGTCATTTATTTTTCTTCATTCCTTTTTCACTGCTACTGAAAGTACAAAAAGAAATAAAGGGGAGAGCAAACAATACTCTGCGAATAATAACTAAAATATTTTTATGGGAATGAATGTATCCCTTTTCTAAAAATGAGCGAGAAAACCAGAAATAATTCTGTGAAACCAGGAGGACAAACCCCGCAGGTCTGTCCCTGTCCCAGTCCCTGTCCCCGTCCCCACCGCTCCTCTGTGCAGCCGCCCGCCCGTGCTCAGGTCTTTGGGGCATCCCGGACCAGAGTGGCAATCCCAGAGTTAGAGGCTGGATGGCGCGTAGCCTCCGTGCAGTCTTCCTCTTCCAGTGGGAAGTCCTGGGCTCCCAGTGAGAGGTTGAATTGTGGTTCTGCGTGTGGGGGTCTCTGGAGATGGGGAAGGATTGGGCAGGGTGGAAAAAAACCCACGTCTCTAAGGGGCGCAGGTGAAGAGAGATGCCTTGCAGCTTGGTCTCCACTCCAGTCCCAACCTCAGCCGTCAGTACTTGTCAAGGGATGAAGATGGCCACACGTAGGATGAAAACGTACAAATGTAATGAAAATCGGTATGGCTCCGTTTTTCCTGTTGTAAGGAGAATTGAATTTCTCAGGCAGGTGGCAAGGCGATGTTGATGAACTATAAAACGATGTGACAAAAGTGACCTTGTTAAAAAAAAAAAAAAAAAGCAGCTGCTTGAAACAAATGCTGGTGAGTTGTGATTGCCCCCATGAGAGTCAGCCCCGCTCCGCCGGGTTTGGGCACCGCTGCGGTAAGGGGCTGAGCTCTGCGCCCCAGCACTGCCAGTGCCGGCCGGGCATCCCGCTCCCCTCCCACCTCCTGCACGTGTGGTGCGGGTTTGTTGGCATCACGATGCCTTCGTTTTAAATTTTAGAATAGACTCACCAGTGAAATGTAAAATACAGCAAAGACTATAAATTTGAAAACTTAGAGCTGCAGCTGGTATAAGAGGTCAGGTACGTTGAGTTCAGTGACCATTTATTCCAGAGGAATAAACGTGGTAGTAGGCTTTGAATCGCTTTTTGTAAGTTAGAGAAGTTGGGAGGCGCATGGAGGGAGGGCTACTTCTTTTCCAGGCGCCTCAGTGAGAGCATTTCATATCGTACGGAAGGAGGTCCTGACACTGGCTTAACTGGAAATTATAGCCTATGTTTTGCTGCTCTCTGTCTCTCTATTTCCCTACTCATACTCTCATGGCTTGTTTTGTGCATACCTGTATTGTGTTAATTCTGCAAGTATTCTGATGTAAATCTGGAATTTTACTTTATTAAGAAATGTCACCTTTTGTCCACATCAGGATGTGGCATTTGTGATGTACACCCCTTTCCCAGTAATCAGAGCATCTGGCATACAAAACAAAGCTACTGTTACTGAAAGCAAATAAAAGCCGAGTGCAATACAAATGGTCAGTGAAAGAAGCAGAAGGCAGTGTTCACATTTGCAATGGGTTCCAGTCCTTACGCAGAGCAGCAAAATGCAGATGCTTCCATGGGACTTCAGATGTCGTGTTGCTAAGCCGTGTCTTGTTGCACTGTTCCCACTGTCTGGATCCAGGGCACGGGGGGTAATCCTGCTTCCCAAACTTCCCAAAACTTTCCTGACGCTGCCGGTTCTCGCGGCTGGTGCTGTCCTCAGGGATGTCAGACCCTCAGCCTCCCGGGCTGCTCATTTCCTTGGGTCTTGTAACTGTCTGTATGCCTTTAGTCCTTAATTATCTTACTGTAAGAGAGTAATGAGTTCATGCAGTTGCTAATAGGGGCACCATAATGTTTACCCTCTTTAGCAATAGATATATTGCAAAGCCCTCAACCGTGCTAATTTTTCACGGGGAGAATATTACATTATGCAGGTTCTGGAATCTGCAATGAATACATTTAAATTCATTACTGACGCACAATCCCCATCAGCCCACCGACTTGATTATTGCTATTATTGTGACACTAATGTTTCTGTCAAATTTCAGTTTACTCAGTTTCAGAATCCAATTTAGGATTAGCATACACGTTTCCTTGCCTTTGATTGAAAGTTACAACTCGTGCAAAAATTGCTTTCAAAATTCTGGTTTTGTGAATGTTATCTTGCAGCGCTTTTATAAAATATACCACGGTAGGCTTATAGAAATCTGCACATACTAAAATAAAGGCAATGGGTTGATTTTTAAAACAGAAAACAGCTAATCTGAAGTTTTACCTACCTGTCAGGTTAACCTGAGTACTTCACCCAGTTACAATGGGATGGTAGTCAGCCACACTTTAATATTAAATATTGAAGTTATTACAGAAGATTTGATTTGATGTTATTATAGAATATTTGATGTTATTACAGAATATTTGACTTTTTCTTTCATTATTCATTGCGTCCCCGTGTTTAGTAGTTTCTCCAGTGATTGCAGCTTCATTACGTGGGCAGGTTTGATGTTGCTGGCAAAGGCCAGATTTGTTGGTCTGAGACGAAGTGATGAAGAATGTGAAAGTTATTCAAAAGGAAGGAATTTCAGGGGCATCGGTGCTGAAGGGACGGCGGGGTGCCCCCCCGGCCACTTCTCCAGCTCCGTTTTCCACATCCTTTGCAGTTCGGATCGAGAAGCCCACGGCAGCCGAGGGCACCGGCACGCCAGCGGTGACCGCCCGGCAGGGCCACGGTGCCGGGCACAGCCGCGGCATCAGTGCAGTGCCAAGCACGGCGTGGGGGACCTCCGCTGGGGCGTCCCCACTGCTCCCTTGGCCGCTGCGGGGCCCGGCACGGCTCCTCCACCACCGAGAGCTGCGCTCCTCCTTGCAGAGGTGCACCCGCACCCGGGCACTGTCCTGTAGCGGGCCTCCACCGCCGAGAGCTGCGCTCCTCCTTGCAGGGGTGCACCCGCACCCGGGCACTGTCTTCTGTAGCGGGAGGTTCTGGCAGCGTGCTCCCTTCTTAGTTCAAGTTGGCTACCGTAAATGTCAAGAAGAGGAAGAGGCTTCTGCTGAATTATTTTCATTATTATAATTCTGAATACATTAATATCCACAGAACAATGTGTTTGAGATGATGAATTGGACATTGAGAAATTAATCCTGCACAGAGTTTTCTCCAGCAACAAATTGTAACTGTCATAAGCACAGCCCCCCAAATATTTTCTGTCAGTTCGTGTTGTAATTTATGTTGAAGACATTTAATGCTGATGAAAATGTCATTGTAATAGATCATAGCGCTGCTTATCATCCCGGCTTTTCATATGAAAAACACATCCTATGATAATTTAGATCATGTGAACTCTTGAGCATACACACAGAGTACCCCTCAAAAGGCTGTGTCTTATCCCAAAGAGGAGGTTTCTATGTAAAAATCACATAAAAGCTTAGCAAGTTAAGTTCCAGGTGAAGCAACATTATCAGTGGGGGGGTTATACTTATTTAACGAGGCTTTGAAAACCTGGTAGCTGCCAGAAGTGCAGGACTTCTGCAGGCACAACAGGCACGCAAGTGGTGGGAGGCAGAGGACCTCGTCCTCCTCTGCGCTGGTTCGTCTCAGCAGCCAGGTCTGTCTGCCCTGGAGACGAGGAGGTCTGTCTGCCTCACTGATGGCAATTCTCACAATTTCACCGAGCTGGTGTGGACTTCAGTTCCTGCAATGACATATTCTGTAGTTATAAAGTTCAGTACGGTGGTGTTGAGGCTGAAGAGCTTTCTTACAAGCCTCAAGTCTGACCTCTTGCAAATTAAGTTACAAAATTCTCCTGAATTTCCAAATCAAGACTACAATTCTCTTTGGTCAGAAATTTAAAGGGAATCAATAAAAAGATACAAAGCAATCCCAACCTGCAGTGTTCCTTTTAAGTGGTTCCCATGGTACATACCTCTCCCTGGTAAAAGTGAGTGCCTATTTCTGTTCTGGTTTTGTTTAGTTTCTGGTCCCCTGTGCCTTGTTACGCTTTTTACTTTGATTTTAAAAGCTACCTATCCTCAGAAATGCCTCTTCTGTGTAGATTCTGGGCTCAGCCGTCTCTTGGATAAAGTAAGTGGAGCGAGATTCTCAAGTCATAAGTCTTGAATAATTTTTTGTAATTCATTTCCTAATTAATTTCATTTCTGTGTTTTTCCTTCAGATTGCATCGGGCAAGAGTCCGCTGCACCCTCCTCTCCCGCCCAGGCTCGGCGGCTGGTGCGCTGGGGAGATGGTGGGCGGGTTCGCCATGGGCGCCGTGCGAGCCAGCGTGCTGCCCTCGGCTGCAGCGGGCTGTCCCGGGCAGAGCTGGGCAGGCTGGGGGGACCGCCTGCCGGTTTCCAGCACGTCCAGGACGGCATGCCTCCCACACACTGCTGGGTGGTGGGCTTGCATTGCGCACGTGGCGTCCTGGTGGTGCAGCATCGCCCCACGTCGCCACGTGGTACCACGCTCTGTAACGCCCCGTGCCGTATGCCAAGTACAAATGGCGAGCTGTAAAGGCGACAGAAGTTGTTCCGAGCACATCTATGCTTTTAGCTAATCAGGTGTCCAGAGGGGTTGTTCCAAGTGTAACAGATAATGTAACGTAGCAGACAGGGAAACACAGACGCAGGCAAAAGCATTTTTGCCTTTTTAGAAAATCTTTGAAATGGCAGAAGTCCAATAAGATAAAGGATGGCCAGCATTCATTTTACTTTTTACAGTTTGGGGAAAAAGGAGTAAGATTGCAGAGAGCGACTCACGAGGCTAAGACACCATTATTTTCTTCCTCCATCTGTTTTTTTTTTAAGGGGGAACTCGCTGTCTCCATGTAATTGTGCAGCTCTTCCTGCCGATGTGCCGAGACTCACAATACCCTCTGAATGGATGCTGTCGGTTTTGCAGCATGGACTCGGGAGGTGGTCTGCTGCTTCCCTTTCTCCCTGAGAGGGTCTCCAGTATATTGTTTATCCTCGCTTTGTGACTCGGTCAGCTCTGTGCCAAACCTCTCAGTAGACGGTTCAGTGAACTGTCCTCCTTTGTAGGCCAGCGGCGGAGGCCACTGAAGGCCCTCTGTCAGGGTGTTTGTCTCGGCACCGCTCAATACAGTGGTAGAAAACACTCGGCGTACAGCGCACCCGTTTCCTTTCTGCATAGTTTATGGCAGCGCCAGGAAAAAACTAGTAACGATTATTAATTATAAACACATTTTTCTGTCATTTAGATAATTCATAAGCTTCTTTCTCATAATTAGCTCAAACCTGTGGCAGGACTGGATCTGCCAGACTCACAGCAGTAATAGTTTTTGTACATACCCCAGTGTCCGGAGGGGTCTGTGTCTTACATGGGGCAACCCACTCTAAGTTCTGTGCCTGTATTAACGCGAGGTGCCTAAATATCTGCTTGGAAGTAGTAGAGAAATGTGTCTGTAGTGACATCTTTTAAGACAATAGCTCAACAGCTTTACAGTTCATCAAAATATTTTCAGTGCTTGTTACAAAAAGAACCAAAACCAGTTTTTTCAAAAGATTTTCACACTTCCCAGCCAGCAGCTGTGAATACTCTCGTCAGGTTCGAAGGAACTTGTCTGAGTGCTTGGCTGAGTGAAATCTTCATCTGAAAGTACACAAGATGCCCAAGGAGAGGTCTGCAGAGATGTGAATAATTATGCTCACAATTAGTTCAAAGTGCTTCCATGTGCTTTCTGGTAAGGACGTTTCCAGCGTAATCTGTGCAGCTCTCACCTCATCTCTGACCATGAAACACAAAACCTTTAGCTATTCTTCTGTGAGCTGATGGGGAAAAATAGCGATGCTTTGGGCTTTGCTTAGTGGTAGATGCAGCTAGAGGTGCGCCAGGGCTCAAAACAGTGTGTCTGTTTGCAACGGCAAGTTTTTTCCATTCTCTGTTGTGTTCACCATACTCTTTTCCTATTAATCTTTTCCCCAGTGTTCCCTGGTTTCTTTGTTTCTTTCTTTCAGACTTGGATTTGTTTTCCTTTCAGTTGTAGATCGCTGAAACTTTCTCTGACTGAATTTTAGCAACCTTGAAATTTGGCTGAACCTTTGTTTTACTTTGGCTTTTCATTCTGGATCCCATTTGTAAGGTCAGTTCTTCCCAGCACAGCAAAAATTGCTTTCCTTAATAGATTAAATTGCCCACATTTTTTTCTTCCACTACTTTTTACTCAGGCTGGACTAATTTAAAGTGTTGTAACAGTGTCTCTGCACATATAGATTTGACATACAGAATGACAAAACCCATTAGGAAATTATATCGCCTCTGAAACTGAAACACGTACAGTTCTACCAGTAATTCACAGAAGAGTGTGTTCTCTTACAGCAGACACATAGCAGATGGTCGAAGCTATAAAGCAGACAATGTCCAGCCAAGTCTAGATCCCAGATAACCTTGATGAATCGTCGAGTCCATCTCCAGCTGAGCAGAGGTCAAAGGAATCCCTTCTCCTAAGGGAACAGCTTCCTTCTCAGTTAACCTGTGCTGATGTGGCATAAAAGCAAAACTCCAAAGAAGAGGGTGGGCATGGGCGAGAAGAGCAAAGGATGAATGAGCTGGGAAAGGCATGGAAGTTCTGGTGCAGGTACAGCTTGAAGTTTGCCTTGAATTGCCAAAGACTTGAATTCCTAACCTGCCCCCCCGAAAAATAGGAGATAATTTTGCACAGTGAAGCTTTTTATGAGATGTTAAATTATTCTTCTGGGCCAGAAAACAATGCAGGCCCAGCTTTATTATGATAAATTGTCATTACTATCCCCAGTCACTAATGAAATGGGGTTTATAATTAGGGATTTCTTGAGTTAACTGCTAGAGGTGAAGCTGAATCCTTTGAAATGACTGGCAGAGTTTGTCACTAGAGAGCTTCCCTGCTGGTGAAATGGCACATGGGGGATGCACACGTATGAATGTTTGCTTCCAGAAGCATGACTGACTGCAGCGATTTAGCAAGTGGTGTGCTAGGCTGGGCTTTTAGGAATACAAGAAGGATATTTCTTTTGTTTTCCATCATGAGTTGCCCTATGTTCTTACCGTCTTTAATGTGCCTCTAATGTGCTTTGATTTTATTGATACAAACCTAATGAATGGTGCATGATTTGTGTAGAAGAATAATCTCCGTCCCTTCCTCTTTGTCTGATTTAGTGCTATGATGCTTTAGTGACAGATCATTAACCCACTTCTGCAGATGCTGCAGAAGCAGAGAACCAAAACACATCAGCTACCCCCACGCCCCGCTGTCGAACAGCAAGCCACAAATGGGTGTAGGCAGGACTGGAGGAAGAAATCCACGGGCTGTGGACAGTGCAGGCCAGCGTCAGAAACCCTAGTGTCAGCAATAATCTCATGATTGAGGTGTTTTTATATGTACTTTACAAATGCAAATAGTTGACGTTGGTTTCTTTGCCTGTTTTTCAGTGGTTTGCATTCAGGAAGGGCCTTCCATGAAATCGTTGGGTTTTATTTGCACGGTAGGAGCGACAGGGAGAGCGGTTTGATGGTTGTATGTGGAGAAAGGAAAAGCCACTGAGATACCTGAATTTAGAGGTAGAAAGCAGGGCATTAAAACAAAGGTTGCATCTGTTTCCTAAGGTTCAAGTTGGCATTTCCAGCCATTCAAAATCATATGGCGGGCTCAGCAGGCCCCCACCATGGACTGCTTGTGACACATCGGTTACATTTCACAGGATGCCCGAGCCATATTCCTTCAGGCATTGTGCCTGCCGGTCAATTTGGCTTGTCAAAATTGTCAACAAAAAATTCAGGCTGGTGTGAGCAAAGTTAAAATGTTTGTGTTGTCTGAACTGACAAACATCCTGTTTCTTTACCTAACGGATGTTCAGAAGAATAGCAGGTCTTTCAAAACATCCAGAAATGGTGATGCCGGAGGGTCCAGACTGTACAGCTTGCTGCTACCTTGAGGCTGATACTGATAAGTAGTATTTTTTTTTAAAAGAGTAAAAAAAGCATTTTTCATTGGGATGATCTACGAGCACTTGTACTGCCAGAGCTTTTTCCAAGCGGTTTTCGAGAACCGTATGTTCTCAGCATTTCTGCTCTTGATATCACCCGAGGCTGGTGCTTCATTTCCAGCTTCCCTGGCAGGCTGTGTAAAGTTGCCACATCAACAAATATGCAGGCACGTTAAATATTGCTTTTCAAGCCATCTCTCAGAGCACTCTATGATTGTTATAATCATATACAAATAATCTCGTATTTTTTCATGATGGAGTGTCACAGAGGACATGCAAGGAGTACTGGACAGCAAAATTGCTAATTCGGCTACCACACTTTTTAAAGTCCAAATAAGTCAGGCCAAGAGTCCCAGGCTTGGCGCAGGGACCAATGCAATTGCAATTAGCATTTTATCTGGCCTATTGATTCGACTAAAATTCTGGCATCAGTGTTCGGACACTCTTTAATTTGCAAACAGATGCCTCCACCAGCTGCTTTCCCTGTGCAGATGTCTCCACCTCAAACCAGCGACGGAGCGGTCGTACGAGTCATGGGAGTATCGGGCTGCCCAGATGAATTTTAGGGCACTGCCCAGCGCTGGATTGGTGAGAGCACACCTGAGGATACGTTTTTATCGATTCTCCCACTACAGGGGCTCACTCCCACAGGCAGACCCCAGCACACCTTGGCGTCTGCCTGCAGACTGCACCCCTTGCGAGGGACGGATGCTCAGTGGTGAGCCGCGGCGTGTTTCGGCAGCTCGCGAGAGCCCCACAGCTCGACGCCGGGGCCCGAAGGCCACTCTTGCTTTCTCGGCCCACAAAATTATTTCTGTTTCCCAGGGAGAATAAGGGCAAACCCAGAAAGTCCATTTGGAGATGGCTCTCTATGAAGGGATTGATGCCATCGGTTCTGGAGAGTGAGGCGCCCAGAGGAGCGGCTGTGAATCCGGTTACGAGCTGGAGCAAGCGCGGGGGGTCTCTGGGAGCATCTGTAGCAGTGAGAGTCAAGGTGGGCACGAAGCTCCCTGCAGGGTCGGGACAGTAACAGGGAGACTTCTAAAAGCTGGGCAGCATCATTATTGACAGCTGGAATCGGGATGGAAAACAGGTCTGTGAGGCCAGCAAAACCTACTTCCATTACCTGCATTAAATTCAAATATCCTGTTTTGCTGATGCACTAGTAGGATGCATTTTTAAGAATTTTCTTGCTCTTCAGTCTTGGTTTTAAGTGAGTTTAGGTGAAATGAAGACTTAAATTAGTTATTCCTTTCTACCTTACGGATACGTTTCCTTTTTAAAATTTACTTACACATAATAAGACATCGTATTTGCATCTGATGAATTTTCTAATTGGTTATTTTTTGTCTTAAATCAAACAGTTATATTTTCATCGTCCAAATACAGCCATAAGCAGGTCTTCACAACCTGAAGTATCACTAGTTAGTGACCTTTCTATTTACAGATTAAAATCTCACTTCAGATATAAATGCATCTGCCTTGTAAAACCATCCCGATGATTTTTGCTAAGCGTCATTTTCAACTTTTGTAACTACAAACATGTTGCATTTAATTCCTTCCAGATCTTTCCAAGTAGACAGCCGTACAATAATAGCGGTGGTGTAGTTTTGCATACTGTGAAATTACTACTATTTTTGCCCATCTCTCTGCAAAGTTTTCTTTTGCAGTCACTATGAATAAACTCTGAAGTCTGTACTTTAAATAAAAGAGGTCATTCTGCTTTCCTGCCAACATAAACAGGAGTATGATTTGCGTGTCTAAATAAACAAATGCGTTATGCATAATAACTGCCGTCAAACAATGCATTGCCTGTTCCGATTTTCAGCTATCAATTGCAGGATAAATTTATTGGTAAATTGAGAGCTCAGTCCTGAAATGGTGTTGGGATTTGAAGTCTCCGCTGAGTTTTTCTGGAGATCTGAAGATCTGAAAGCTGATGAAGAAAAGTGAATTTCTGTATATTCAGTATAGCGGCCGACCTCTGGAAATCCCTAATAGCACCCTCCTGCCTTGGAAAACGTGTAAAGATCAGCAAGCTGAGGAAAGATGGGCAGCCCTGGGTCATACACAGCCAGCGTTGCGGTGTCTGCCTGGGAGGGAGGAGCGAGCCCGATGCTCTCGGCGCAGGTGATGGGAAGGGGGAGGAAGGAGGCGCGGGTGCAGCGGGACAGGACAGCAGGACGGTTGGGGTGTGAGGGCTCAGCACAGAGAGGATAAGAGGTGGTCATGCTGCCGGAGGTTCCACCTGCATTGAGATGGTGAGGCTGCGCCAGCTCTTCATGCTTCTCCCAGCACTGCCTGCGACAGCGATGGTGGTGACTCCATCAAAAGGGATTGTGAAACCCTGGAGCTCCACGGGAGACAGGCAGAGGACACGAGTGGAAGCGACAGCAGGCTTCAGCACGGCAGGGAATTCGTTTGACTGTAGGGTTTTTTTCCATTGTAACATTTCTTTATTGAAAGGAATATAAGTAAAAATAAAAATCCCTCTAAGTCAAGGGCACATTCAGCCATCGCTTTCACCAGCTGAATATTACCTGAGGCCCGGGTAAGTCTGGTGGAGAAAGCTGTGTACCTTCTCTAGAAATAACCCTGAAGTAGGAAGAAAGTATTTTACATGCCTATTCCCTTGTGCCTTTCCAGATATTCAGGAATATTCACAGTTTTGTTGTTTATCAGCCTAGAAACTGTGTATTCATTTAAAATAAGCTAGGAAACCTTTGCTGCAGTGTTTTCATGTTGAGATGGGATTTTTGTAGGCTTCATTGTCATGCAGTGTATGGTACTGCAAAGGAAAAAAGGAGTATGAAGAAATTACCCAGTGAAACAGAAGAAACCCTTTTATTCCCATCAGTTTTGATTGAAGGGGGGAGGTAGTGGAAGCAACACGGTAAAAGATAATTCAAAATATTGCTGCAGATGATAACTCCCGGCTTCATTTTTCTGCAGAGGTAATATATCCCCTTAAAATAAATAAATATTTCTAAAATCTTAGCCCAGTTTATGGGCAGACAGCAAAGGAATCAGAGTGGAGGTCTGGCTGAGATGAACAGTCTGGAGAAAACTACAGTGGACGAGAGCGTGCCTTTGCAAATGAGCTGTGGTTGGTTTAAATTTTCATGTTTGAAAAATATCAATCTGATGGGCAAAAATTTGTCAGAAGGCAAAAATTCCCATTTATTCTGCAAGTATTGACTTTGGAAAAGATTGCCCAAATGGCAGGCTTGGCAGAAAGGGCCATGGGTTGGCACGCACCAGCAGCCACGTCTGGACTGACCTCCTTGGGGCAGAACTTCCATTTCCGAGGAGGAAATTCTTTCCTAAAGAGACAGTTGGTAACTAATGAAGACACAACGCTTCTTCCATTTTTTCCCTACTGATGTATGGAATTCGGCTGCAGCTCCTGTCTAAGAGAAACAGATGATTTCTAGACAATGGAGTAACCAATGGACAAATAACATCCCTTTTTGTCTACTGCATCCTTCCTCCAGTCTCCTTTTGATTAAATGGCAGTCTTGTTGCGTCGCCGAATATAACACGTATCTCCTTTATCTTGTCATTTAGCACCCTAGAGAAGGATGACTGACAATCCCTTTGAAGTGCTTAGTTATTTGGAATTAAATGTAATCAGACTGCATGCATGTTTTATACGGAAAAATAGCTTTGGGGAAGTTTCCCTTGACCTTCACGTAACAGGGGAAAGAAAAAGGGGATCATGAAGGGATCCAGGCAGGCTGCTCGGCGGAGTCATCCCGGGGGGTGCGGGGACCCACCGCACCGCCGCTCTGCACCGGAGCAGGGCTGCGCTGCCTGCTCGCTGCTGCTCATTGCTGCAGCGGCAGCCAGAAGCGACGGAGAAGATGAGGACCTCCCGGTGTGCTCTGTGCTCTGCTGGCACCCACTCCCGGCCAGTCGACAAGGCAGAGGAAGGATGGGAGAAAGAGAAATATTGTTTTCATTTTGTAGGTGGGATGCAGGAAATCAGGTACAGAGCTTCAAGTCCAGTAAAGCAAAGCACTTATGCCTCTGCTTAGTATTAGTCAATATGGTGCTCCTGCACCCAGCATTAAGCAGGTAATTAAACCCATTGATTGCTTTACTACAGTCTCATGAATCTTTTACTGGAGGCGAGAAGAAAACCCAGCCCAACTGAATATCCCGCTATACTCATCGACGAGGTTACGCATGTCCCCGGTACTGCTGAAGTCCTTTACCTAGAAAAAGGGGTGAAAGCGTCCCGGGGGTGGTGAAGGCAGGTGATGAGGTGGCTCGCTGCCGGGCATCTTCCTTTGCCAGGGCTCTGGCCAGCTCCTGTGAATAAGAGTCACGGTGTCTGTACCCTGGAAGGCTTAAACTAATGAGCAGAGGAAAGGTACAGTTATGGGGACAACTCTGCAAGAAAGTGGAGGGAAGAGGGAAAAATGGCTCTTGGAGAATATACTGACACGGACTGCCAAAATCCATCACTATATGCATGACATTATTAATAAGGAACCTAAACAAGATGCTAGGCCATCGTGATTGATAGGACAATAAAAATCCTTCTAACAGCTTCTGAGGTCTTGCTGCTGTTGTTAATTATAGTCAAGCAATTCACTGTAAACTGCTCTCTGTGGATTACGGAGCTTGCCCTCTATTGAAACGCAAAGGTAGTGCGTGTGCTTATTTCTTTACATACTTGGGAGGCAGCAAACAAGCAACCAGCTGAACCGGTTTAATTTAGGGAGGAGGAGAGTACACGAAAAGCGTGTGGGTTTGGGATCATTTTCTGTGCAGTTATCAACTGGAACAGGCTTTGTTTTGAAAACACATGTGTCTCCTGGCCTTGAGATGGGCAAAGCTCTTGTTAAGAGCTCGGTGTTGGTTTATTTGGAGAAGCTTTCCTGCGTGGCTGCAGCCTGAGGACTTGCCCTGCAGAAGCCACTGCGGCTGCTGGTGGGTCCCCAGCCCCAGGAGGAGCAGGATGGCTTTCCTGGCCTTGACGCGCGGTGGGGACTGCTCCCAAGTAGTCCCACTGACTACGTTCAACGCTTTTCTTGCTCGTGGTCTGAATAATTTAAAGGCTAGCGATAATAACAATAATTTAAAGGTCAGTAATAATAATGATACTTAACGTGTGCTGTTACTATTTCAATTGTGTCTACTTGAAACTTCTTTGGTTTTTGCAAAACCCACAAGCATTTGGTTTTGTTGTGTTGTTTTTTTAATAAAAGAGTGTGTTAAATGCATACATTGTGAAACATAAAAAGACTGTACTTGCTCTGTGAGCTATTCCTGGGAATGAATACATTTTTCTTTAGATTGATTTTAGATTTTCTTTAGATTTAGATTAAGATTACATTTTAGATTGGATGTGAGGAAAAATTTCTTTACTGAAAGAGTGGTTAAACATTGGAA